>NW_024070187.1:16988116-17117404 GCF_014754425.2 Oryx dammah
CCAACAAAAGTTACATGGAAAGGCATCCTTGCCAGACCCTTATAGGTCCATATCCGTATAAGAGTACAGATTTAAATCAGGGAAATGGGCAAGTCTGAAAGGTAGCTTTGTGACACTATTCTGAGAATGGACTGGGAAAAAAGACTTAATTTAAAAGACAAGAATTAAAAAAGCAGCTATTGTGATGATTGTAATTCTGAACTCGGGGAGAGTGATGCTTGGGTAGAGAAAAAACATTTTGATTTCTGGTACTAATTTGCTATCCCACACTAAGATAGACTAGACAACTTTAGTTCTGTAACTAGTTGTTATAAGAGGAAGACTCAGCCTATCAATGGTGGTTGCTGGTGGGAATGGAGAAAGACTGCAAATAGGCTGCCATTTTCCTTTTGGGGCGATGGAAATGTTCCAAAATTAGATCATGATGGTGGCTGCACAATTCTGTAAATTTACTAAAAATCATTCAATTATATGCTTAAAACACATACCTTTTATAGAATGAAAGTCATAACTCAATTAAGCTTTACTCTTTTAAAAAAAAAAAACCCATAGCCCATCAAGACGCATAATTTCTAAAGAATTAGAAACCAAAGACTATGTTCTGTTCTGTTATTATATATTCCAGGCTCACTTATCCCTTTAAAGTGTTGTTATTTACCAGCTGAGCACTTCCTTAGCAGTGACTGAAATAACATACATTTTAAAGTTTTCTATAGAAAAGGATCAAGAACCAGCCAATAAAATGCAAACTGTTTAACAAAATTTGTGTAAACTGTGCTCCAAAAATAAACTGGTAAGTAAATAAGATGAAGTGACAAAAAACAGATGGGTTTTCTAACAGAATTCATCAAACTTTACTACGAGTTGGATCTCAAGGGGGAAAAGTGAGGGTCTGTTTTCTCTCTCACTATTTAAAAAAAATTGGTCACTTTAACTAGCGAGGTAGTTTAATACTTGTTGAAATGAATATTTATTGACACAGAGCAAATATTAGCTGTGCAAATTTGAAAACAATAAATTTGGACTCGGAGTATTTCACAAGAAGTGATCATCTGGGGTCTGTCCGCAGGGCAGAGCAGCACTCAGCCAGCAGTAACTGTTTCCGATGTCATTCAGTTTGATAGAATAAAGTACCTTCACTAAAATCTGCTGTGCAAAGTGTTCCATAGGATGTTTTCAATCTTGTCTTCTATTTCTTGTTCATCTTTTTATTTATGACTGGAGAATTCCAAAGATTGGATCCAGTTCCAGGAGAGGAATCTTAGAGGTGGAGTCCCAGGCAAAGACAATTTTAACAACCCCTGGTACATTGCAGAATATGTGGTAACAAGGAAAATGAATGAACAAATGCGTAAATAAAGGAATGAGCAAGTAGATGGACAGACTAGATAAGTAATTAGACAGACAGACAAGACCCTGAAGATAGAAGAGGGCTATCAAACAAGGTCCAGAGCTGGGGAGTATTTCAAATAATCCTTTACGTTTCTTGGGGATATACTCTAAATCAGAGGTTCTCAGAGTTAAGCGGTGGAGTGGGGGAACACATGTTTTTCCCAAATACTGGATGATGTCTCCCCCAAGCCCGTTTCCCCGCCTCCATTCCTGATACATCTAGGAGTTCAGAGAATTTCTGGAGGGTGAGGGTCGGTGGGCTTTCCAGGTGGGTTCTCCCTCCTTTGCCTGTGTGTCTGCAGGGTTTAGAAGAAAGAACCAGGCAGGAAACTTCTGCTTCCCACCCCTTTATGTATTTACAGCCAGCATGATAAACCCAGGACCCTGGAGAATAAGTAAAGAGGGCCGAAGTCTGGTATTTGTGGTAAAATGCTTACATCTACTGCAGCAGGAAAGCAAAAAACCTTCCTGATAATTTAAACAGACATTTGTACCTTTAACAACCTGAACTATGATTCTATTAATTTCCGAGCAACCCTGTCTAAGAGGTGTTTGGTCAGAGAATTATTCTGTGCTAACTGGTACCACCTGCTCCCTGTTTAATGGTCAAACAAAAGTCGAAGGCACCCGGCTTAGCAGAAACACCCTGGGGGCTGTATCAGAAAGGTTAACGCTAACAGCCTAACTGAACAACAGTGGTAATTATCTGCTGCTTCATCTCCAGCTTCCGTATATACCCCAGAGATTTACACACCTAGAAACTGATTCCCGTAGGTTTTAATAATTATTACTCTGTAGTAGGAGTCTGCACGGATTACCTACTCAAGTGTGAGGTTTCTAAAAATCATAAAAAAAAAACCCCACACATTCCATTTAATATTTTCAAAAGAAAGTGGAACTTACATTTTCTTCTAACCCTGGCTGGTCTAGGAGCAAAGCAGAAGCTGGGTCTAACAGCTTAATCTTACACTGTCTAAAACATATATTTTCTAAGCCACATTAGAGATCTCATTCTAAATAAATAGATCACAGTCAAAGTCAACAGCAAATTTCTTCGTCAACATCATCAACAACAAACTTTCTAGATTTAGAAGCGTAGTCTCTTACACTAGGAAAACTGTGAGAAGAAAAAAAAGAACAGTTTCTTCAAAATAATTTCATAACTCTTTCCTTTAATAAAGCTCCTTTACTACATGCCTTTCAGATTATTTTAAAATATCTTTTGATTTCTCCCTTTACCATGTTGTGACCAAACTTGGTGTCTGTTTTATACAATTTCAAAAAGGTTGCATAAAATAATTAACAGGCTATTTAAATGAGTATTAAAAAAACTGACATCTTAGAACTTTGCTTGATGTTTATGAATACATTAGAAGAAAATCTTAGCACTCGGAGATTTAAGTGAAGTTATCTTTAAGCAAGAATCTATAGGAAGGAGTTAAATAATCCTGCTCTAGGGTGGAGGCAAAGGGGAGACCTCATGACAAACGTTTAACCTGGGGCTGTGGTTAGCACATTTTATAGTTGTAAACAGAGGCAAATGCCTAAGAACAGGAAGCTTACTCAATCCCCAGGGCTGCTGTAGGAACAGCACCTAGGTACACTTGAACACAATCTCCTTGTAGAAGTCTAAAGTCTAGAATCAGACATTTTAATATGCATTAAAATACAATGGGTTCCTTGTTACTATATTTCTGCTTAGTGCACTGTATCAACAAAACAAGAAATAGCTTAAAACAGCCTCAGAGACGAAGGGAAACACTGTTAGCAAGAATTAAAACACTGAAAAGTGAAGGAAAAGGGAGGTTCCAAAGTCTGCACCCTCAGCAGGTTAGTCCCATTTTCTTGCTGCAGTTGGGGTGTGGTGTTCTCCAGGTTTTGGCAGAGGGCAAGGAGAGCAGGAGGGCTAGACAGCTCCTTAAGTCCTGTGCTGCAGCCCATCTGGCGTCCTCAAGGCAGAGCAGTTTCATATAAGGGAAGGAAAAAGTAGGAGAGGAAAGCAAGGCATGGAAGAGCCAAGAGAAGCCTGTATAAAGCCTCCGTTTCTCATTCTCTTATGCCAACCACAAAAAGGTTCTTTTGCATGACTGGCCGAATAAGCCACTGCTTTCAAATGGTATGAGGCTATAAAAAGGAATACTTTCTCCAAAGCCATTAAGGTCACTACACTTGGCTTCCAGAACTTAAACTACTATGTTGTATTTCAATAAATTATTTCTTGCTCAAAAGCACTTATTTGACCAATGTTTCCAACCTTGGCTTTGGTTTCTGCAAATAACTCCAACACAAGGAATGGCACCCATGGAGAAAAAGACAGCAAGAGTAACTTAAAAGATGAAAATCCTGAGTCTAACAATGCCACGTTTAACAAGTCGGAGGAATGCCAGTGAATGTTAGAATTGGGATTTGAAATAGATCTCTAAAATATTTATCTACTGAATTTTTACTTACCTAATAAATTAAGGAAAAGAAGGGACTGTCACAAAATGTTTATTTCTTTAATTTTCACCAGAAAGTCTGCATATTAAAAAAAACTCACTTGAAGAAAATAAAGAGAAATTTGATTTATACATCACAGCATTTAATTATTTTAGGAAATATTAGTAAATACTTGGATAGTCAGAATAACTGCCAACAGACATGGTTTGCTAAGGAAAACGAGGCTGTTCAGAGGTAAAAGTTGGAAAGTTGCAAAGTCTCATCAACAAATGTGTCTTCTGTTGCCTGTTCTACTAAATATCCCCTGTATGGAGCTTGAATCCTCTACCATAAAGCATAGGTGGCTGTTGGTATGATAAAAGACCATATCTGAGTGATTATCTACATACCACTGGTTTTGCAGTGACCTTTAACCCTTAGCCAACTGCCCGTTTCCCTTAAACAAAAATCCGGAACAGAATACACAGTTCTATTTTGTATTTCTCTTAGAAATACCATAACACGAGAAATTTTGTTCTAATATACCCAAGCTATCCCTCCAGGAGGTAGTTAGAAAAAGAGAGAAAAGAGTTTGGAAAGAAAGATACAAGAAAATGAGTCAGAGTTTTTACAAGGAACTCTGAGAAGAGAAAGACAATATAGACAAGTATAGATATCAGAGCTGACTCAAATGGCTTCTAGGGGCCCAGAGTATGTTCCATAAAAGGGCACTTACAGCTTGGGGAGTGCCGAGGGGCACTGGAGGTGAGTGAACATCAGTCCTTTCCAGCAAAACCAGGAGAGCTCCAAGGAGTTGGACAGAAAACCATAAAAGTGTGGTAGGGATCGGGGGGTGAAGGGGGAGTCGACACTGTTAAACAGTAACATAACTTTGAAAGTATGGGGACTACCTTTACTGAAACATTTCTATCTGAGCAATAGCAAAGAAAGACAAGTGAAAGTGTTGGTCGCTCAGTCGTGCTTGACTCTTTGCAACCCCACTGACTGTAGCCTGCCAGGCTCCTCTGTCCATGGAATTCTCCAGGCAAGAATACTGGAGGGTGTTGCCATGCTCTTCTCCAGGGGATCTTCCCAACCCAGGGATGGAACCTGGGTCTCCTGCATTGCAGGCAGATTCTTTACCATCTGAGCCAACTGGGAGCAAGTGAGTGAAAGTTGCTCAGTCGTGTCCGACTCTTTGCAACCCCATGGACTACACAGTCCAGGGGATTCTCCAGGTCAGAATACTGGAGTGGTAGCCTTTCCCTTCTCCAGGGGATCTTCCCAACCCAGGGATCGAACCCAGGTTTCCCACATTGCAGGCGGATTCTTTACCAACTGAGCCACAAGGGAAGCCCAAGCCACCTGGGAAGCCCGGAGCAATAGTAAATACAACCACAACTGAGTCAGCATATGAAACAATCAGATATTCTATTTAGCAGAAATGGTTAGTTATAATATGTAAATAAACAAAAATATTTCATTTAGCATGTATTTATAGGATCTATATTATATCTATATCTGGCTGTATTATTCATTATAGATAGATTCACTACAAGTAACATGTAAAATCCTTTAATTACGATGATCTATTTAATCAAGGCATTCACGAAGGGCCTTGGCTTTCATCTTTCTTTCTTTGCATATTAAATCAGCTTTTCATTTCCACAATCTTTGCAGTAAGGGCAGGTGATTTGATGAACCCAACCCCTGAAGTACACCCTCAAAACCCACTAGAAGAACTTGGAAAGAGACAAGAGAAACAGAATGATTTCTGCTAGTTTATCCATGCAGTGAGTGAAGAGTGGTCAGGAAAGGAAACAGAAGTAGAAGATAAAATTCTGCGGCTCCATCTCATAGCCAGAGTTCATTTCCTTATTTTCTACACCTCCTCTGACAAATCCTAAGAAAAGAATTCCTGTGACTAAATGTCTCCCAATTACTAATAACAGAAACTTACTACAGAATGTCTTACTGACAGATTAAACACACAAGCTTCTAGTCTACTGTAACCCATGGATAAGAACACTGGAAAGTTACCTTGAAACAAAGCCTATTAAAATGTAATTTAAGCTGTAATCAGAAAGAAGCATAAAAAATACAATAAGGATCATAAATTGTACAATTTTTATGAAAATTTCTTTTTAAGCACATGAGTTTTAAAAATGCTTATACTTCTTGACATATTAACTACTACTGAGAATTTATTTTGGAACAGTTTTAAATACAGAAAAAAACATTATCCAAAAATATATTTGGTTAAACATTAAAGCAATCTAAGTGTCTACAGCAGACATTTTGAAGGATCCAAGAAATACATTAAGGCTTCCCTGGTGGCTCAGACAGTAGAGTCTGTCTGCAGTGCAGGAGACTGGGTTCAATCCCTGGGTCGGGAAGATCCCCTGGAGAAGGTAATGGTAACCCACTTCGGTATTCTTGCCTGGAAAAACCGCTCCTCAGTCCATGGGGTTGCAAAGTCAGACATGACTGAAATACATTATACTTTCTGTTTAAAAAACAGCAACATATTTTTATTTTCATAAAAATTTAAATGCATGACTTTTTAAAAAACAAGTTAATAAATACACCCTAAAGAAGGTAAGGTGTTAATGTTGGTTGTGGGATTTACTAATTATTTTCTTTTCCTCTGGTACTTGCCTACTTTCTCCAAATTTTCTGTGACAAAAGTATTTACCCATATATCTATTAATAGATACAAGTGTATTCTCAGTTTATAAATATTATGTTTAAGATTTTAATGATGAGGAAAATACAATATGATTTCAGCAATCTAAAGATGTATGTTAAATATATATTTTTAAAACTCTGAAGAAATACACCATATATTAATACTGCTTAATGAATTTATGGGTGATTTTAACTTTTTTCTTTATTTTGGATTGTATTTTCTAATTTTCCATATTAATCATTGTTGGTTAGATAGTATCACTGACTCAATGGACATGAACTTGAGAAAACTCCAGGAGACAGTGAAGGAAGGAAGCCTGGAGTGCTTCAGTCCGTGGGGTCGCAAAGAACTGGACACAACTTAGCAACTGAACAACAACAACAAATAATCAGGAAAATGCTAATGGTTATTTTAACTATAAGAGTATTGACAGAGTTAACAGGGAAAATGTGCTTCTGTTCTTTAAAAAGGTATTTTGTTTTGTATAATTTCAAGTATGTAAAAAATGCATCTACAGAAAAGTCAGAGCACAAGTACACTAAAATATTAAGAATGGTTGTTCAAGTGGTAGGAGTATGAGATTTTTCTCCTTCCTACATCTGTGTATAGTCCACATTTAGAAATATTTTCATTACCAGTGTGTCATTTTATACCAATAGCTAAAAGTACTGGAAACCATGTCTAGCTGTTGCTGTTATTTTCACAGAAATATTTATCCACTGAAATCTTTATTTCATGTCTTCACTCAGCCTCAATTAACTGCAATAAAAAGCATATGTTTAGGGACTTCCCTGGTGGTCGAGTGGCTAAGACTCGGTGCTCCCAATGCAGGGCATCCGGGTTCGATTCCTGGTCAGGGAACTAGAGCCCACATGTTGCAACTAAAAGTTTAAATGCCGCAACTAAAACCTGGTACAGCCAAATAAAATTGTTTTTTCAGTATATGTTTAGAATTTTGCACTTTGGACAAGTCTGCAGAATTGCTGCTGTAGAGAAAGCCTGGTAAACCAGTAACTATTTTTGGATGTTACAATCCTAACTTGAAGTAAACACACAATTAAATTAGTCTTTACTTAGTGTTCAACTTTCAAAAAACAGACTTCACTGTACTAAAGTGTGATATCTTCTGCAGGGTTTATTCCCAAGAAGGGTGAAGGTCGCTTTATAAATTTCCATATAATGGATGTCATTCATTCTCTCACAAAAGAAAACCAGCCAGTCATTTCGCAAATCTCCAAGCCCTCTGGGTGAATATTGGTAATTTTTGTGCACCACAAATGTTTTAGGAAGCCTGTGTATTTAAGCACTTTTGAAAATCTTTTTCCTGTTACTTGGTGGAGTTTGGCTTTGTTATGGAGCTGCTCCGGCGACTCAGACATAAAGAATCTACCTGCAATGCAAGAGACCCGGGTTCGATCCCTGGATCAGGAAGATCCACTGGAGAAGGGAACGGCAACCCACTCCAGTGTTCTTGCCTGGAGAATCCCATGGACAGAGGACCCTGGTGGGCTATACTCCACAGGGCTGCAGGGAGCCGGACATGACTGAGAGACTTAGCACATATATACAGCACATATTAGGTCACATGGCTCGCCACGATCACCTTGCTGGATCTGGAAAACACCAGATATTCAAACAGTAATATATCTGAATAAGACATAGGGATATATTGACACCGACTTGGGTTATCAAGAGGAGGCAAGAAGGAAGGAAGAAGTTTAGATTTTGAAATTGCAGATCAGTGATTCTGAACCTATACAACTCAAATCATATTATCTATCAAGATGGGACTAGTTATATTATACATATTACTTGTACAATAAAATTGTTGCTGTTCAGTCGCTAAGTCACATCTGATTCTTCGCAACCCCATGGACTGTAGCCCACGAGGCTCCTCTGTCCATGGGATCTTCCAGGCAAGAATACTGGAGTATGGGTCACTTCCTGCTCCAGGGGATCTTCCCAAACCAGGGATCAAACCACAGCTCCTGCACTGGTAGGTGGGTTCTTTACCACTGAGCCACCAGGGAAGCCTGTACAATAAAATACCATCATATTAATACAATGTTAGGTGAAGAAAGTTACAAAATGGTATATATATAGCACAATTTTTTACTGTGGGGGAAAATTGTGCTATGCATAAATAATCTAGTTACTAGAAAGGTGATATTATACGGAACATTTACTTCACTTTTTACCTTTTTGTGTTGAAAAAATAAGTAAGCAGCATATTTTTATTTTACTGCCTAAGAGCAAAGATAATCGTTGATTCAACAATATTTAGTGAGTACATACTCTGTATTAGGGGCTGTTGTAGGGACACAACAGTTTTTCAAAAGTCACTTCCTTCACGGAGTTTAAATTCTGCTCATGTTGTACTACAACAACAACAAAAAAATTTCAAGTGCTATGAAAAAAATAAAATAAGAGGGATGTTTAAAGTAAGATCACCAAGCTTATGAAGCAATATTCACTTTAAACTTTTTAAATGAACACTCATTATGTGGAAAAAAAATCAGTACCCCATCAAGTCAAATGAATATCAAGAATACCTATGTTCCAACTTGCTGAAACTCGGTCACAGTAAACAGCTTCTAGAAACCTGTACAAATAAAACTTCTTGAAACTAAAAAGGAATTCCACTGAAGATGCTCCCCTACACACTCGGTTGTAGATGTTTGCCTTTGAGTTCTTTTCCATTTCTAATAGATTAAAATAATGTATATATGTGTAAAGTATTCTAGTTCTCTTGGTCATAATGGACTTTTAAAAAACTGATCACCCCAGTACACTCTTTAAAGAAAGGTTTAACCCACATGAGGCTTTTAAGAAGAAAAGGTTAAAGATACAATATTATAAACACAGGAAGATTAAAAACAAAAATATTATGTGGGAACAGGAAAGTTGAAGCTGTCACATACCTAATAAGAATTCAGAACTCAGTTTGAGTTTTGATGCAGAAATTATATTTTATCTTAAATAAGGAGGAGAGAAACTACAGATATCAAAAAATTTATAAAGCTATTTAATGAAACGGTGACCAATCTCAAGATAAGCAATACTTGAGGGTTAGATATATAGTAAATGTTGTCTGCACTGCTGAAAGCTTAGATGAGGCAGATGAATGGTTGGCCAATCAGAACAGAGAATTATTTCTGGCTTTCTGTTCTGTGTGGAATTTGGCTCTAAGTGCTCAGGAAGGTAGCAGAAGGCTGGCTCCTGTCCTCAAGAGATTTTTGATTAAGTAACACCTACCTTCCCCCCATTCTACCCAGAAGCCACTTGAAAAGATGAATGAGCAATAAAAACAAATTTTATAAATTAGAGAAGAGCCTGAAATACATTTGAAGTTTAGTAAAACTTTAGTAAAGTGTATCAGATAGAAGTAAAAGTGAAAAGAAAATTCAAATAATGAACATAAAATGGGAGATGAGGGAAGACATATATATATCTTAGAAACTTTAAATGTCTAGGGTACACAGATGAAAACTGAAAACAATTTTTTAATGTAGATGTCTTCTTATTTAAATACCAACCTCCACAGATCAGTAACGAATAGAAAATCATTCTATTCAGTTTAGCACTGGTCTATCCTATGGTCAGACTGTTTTCTACAGAGTGAAGCAGGTTTAGAAAAAACACAGGATGATTAAAAGCATTCTCTGAACCCGAACCTCATGCTAAAAAGTAGTCAGGAAACGCTATAAACTCAATGCTCGATTAGCATCCGGAAACTAAAAGATGTAATTCCATATTTAATCTTATTTCCATTAAATGCAATTTTCATTGATGACTCTACATAAAGATTACTCATTTGAAATTGTCTTTTAAAAACATGCTATCAAAGTGAAAGTGAAAGTCGCTCAGTCATGTCCAAGTTTTTGCGACCCCATGGACTATACAATCCATGGAATTCTCCAGGCCAGAATACTGGAGTAGGTAGCCTTTCTCTTCTCCAGGGGATCTTCTCAACCCAGGAATTGAACCCAGGTCTCCCCCATTGCAGGCGGATTCTTTACCAGCTGAACCAGCTGATTCTTTACCACGGAAGCCCAAGAATACTGGAGTGGGTAGCCTATCCCTTCTCCAACAGATCTTCCCAACCCAGGAATCAAACCGGGATCTCCCACATTGTAGGCAGATTCTTTACCAATTGAGCTATCAGGGAAGCCCTAAAAAATTTTTTTAATTGAAACAAAGTAACAGTCTAGAAGTTTTTCATATTCTGATTTTGAAGGTTTTTTGATTTTGTCTTTTTTTCTTCTAACATCTCCTGTAGCATAATATGCAGTAATAAATTAGAAGACTGGGAGCCCATTTCCAAGGCTTATACTGAATAAGAGTAAAAATGACATTCCAGTTAATATGTTTCTATACTCTAAAGTAAGGCACATCTTAAGAATGTCAAAAGGGCTGATGGGCTGATGAGGAGTATCTTTAAAGGACATGAGTGAATTTCACTTGTGGGTGGGAGGGCCTTCCCTGTGGCTTAGAGGTAAATAATCCGCCTGCAATGCAGGGGACGTGGGTCTGATCCCCGGGTTTGATCTCTGGGTTGGGAAGATTCCCCTGGAAAAGGAAATGGCAATCCACTCCATATTCTTGCCTGGGAATTCTCAGGGACGGAGGAGCCTGGTGGGCTGCCATCCATGGCGTCACAAAGAGTCAGACACGACTGAGCACGCATGCAGTTTTACGGGGTAAATAAAACCTTAGCGATCCCCTCAACTTCAAATGCCTTCTTCTGCTCCCCAGAGAGTCAGCCCACGTCCCATCCACTTTAATCCTGAATCTATCTTACCTAACTCTTATCTCTTTAGCTCAGTTCAGCTCACAAACACCTTTCCTTATAGAAAGCATGAATGAGTCCAAACATATCAGTAGCCACAACAAATTTCTAATGGATTCAATTTATCTACCAGAAAGATAGATTCAAAAAACTGTTTTTAATAACAATAAAAAAAAAAAAAAAGCTGGGACTTCTCTGGTGGTTCAGTGGTTAAAACTCTGCACTTCCACTGCAATGGGCACAGGTTCTAACCCTAGTTGGGGAAATGAGATTCCGCATGCTGTGTGGCACAGTCAAAAAATAAAATAAAAATAAAGAATAAAGAGAAAGCCGAGTTGGGTACTAGGTATATGGAGCACTACTAGTACTCTGGACTGCTGGATACAAAGTGAAAATATTGCTATTAAGAGGAAGTGGACGATCAGGAACAGGCTACTAAGAAGACACGAATAATCTTGCATAAGGGAAAAGAGGAGCCCCACAGACAGTCACTGGGAAAGGAGTGAACAGGTACTTAACGCAGCACGCCCTCCCTCTCTGGTTTTGTTCCCAGTCCATTTCCTGCTTTACTGGCTCCTGTAAAGCCCTTGAATGGCTTCTATTGGCCAAAAGCCCATTGCTTATTTTCACTTAAAAACAAAAACACCTTATAATAGAAATTTTTCAGAGTTTTGTATTAAAAGCAGAGAGAACAGTATAGCAAACCTCATCAGTTACCATGATCATCACGGGAAATCTATTTCAACTATCCTCTACCCTGAGTGTTTTTTTTTTTTTTTTTGAAACAATCCCAAACATCATTTCACTTGTAAATATTTCAGTACACCTCTTTGAGGCTGTCTTAAAAAAAAAAAAATCCAATGCCATTATAGGTAAACAAAATTTTATTTCCTTAATAGCAAATATCTGGTCAGATCACCTTTCCCTAATTATCTTTTTTCTCTGGACTGCTTCTTAGATGCTGGTGTGTCCGTCTATCAGGTAACACTGCTTAAAAGGACCTTCATAATCTGGGTTCTGCCTTCCTTTTCAGGCCCACTTTGAGACTCACTTTTTTACCTTTCCCTAAACACTGGAGGGAATGATGCTGAAGCTGAAGCTCCAGTACTTTGGCCACCTCATGTGAAGAGCTGACTCACTGGAAAAGACTCTGATGCTGGGAGGGATTGGGGGCAGGAGGAAAAGGGGACAACAGAGGATGAGATGGCTGGATGGCATCACTGACTTGGCGGACGTGAGTCTGAATGAACTCTGGGAGTTGGTGATGGACAAGGAGGCCTGGCGTGCTGCGATTCATGGGGTCACAAAGAGTCGGACATGACTGAGCGACTGAACTGAACTGAAACCCTGTTTCCAGACAGAGTTGCTTAATTTCTGTTAATGTTTAATGCTTAATGTTCCCTTCACATGCAATACCTGCTTTCCATATAATTTTTCAGCAGCCCAAACCTCCTTTCACTCCCACTACATGCTTACATACACGCCAAGAAATCTTTCCTGCTACAATTCCTGGATCCAGAAATGCATAGTCAAACACTGCACTCACCATCCCGGGAGGTTACAAAACCTAGTGTAACTAGTGTAACCTCCCTTACCCTTTCATCAAGTTCCCACTGAAACACAGATGCCAATTTATAACTACAGCCTGTTAAGACAGAAACCAGCCTTTACCTCTGGGGTGCTTTGTGTGTGATAATTTCACCATTTTTTACTTTGCCTTTTGACTGTATATTCCTGTATAATTATTGAAACTCTTATACATGGTGTTCTGGAGGTCAAAGAAGACTTTAGTGCAAAGATTTCAGTAGCAAGAAAATCCACAGAATTACTTAAACATTATATTTAATAATCATGAAGCTTTCAAATGAGAATTAGATATTTGGCAAATATCTAGCTGTGGAAGTGACGGGGACAAAACAGCTAGTGGCAAAAGAAGACCCCAGGGCTTAACTGGTGGCTCAGCAGTAAAGAACCCACCTGAGGAGCGAAGGTCTCCTGGAGAAGGGAACGGCAGCCTACTCCAGTATTCCTGCCTGGGGAATCCCATGGACAGAGGAGCCTGGAGGGCTACAGTCCACGGGGTCACAAAGAGTCGGACACGACTGAACATACATGCCATATTTTAGGGCAGCCTGTTCTGACCCCCATGATATTAACTCCTTGAGGCAAAAAAAAAAAAAAGCCTCTGATAGACAGCACATAGTAAGCTTTGAAGAAAGATTTCCTTCACCTACAAGGATCTATTGTATAGCACATTGAACTCTACTCAATGGTATGTGCCAGTCTTGCTGGGATGGAGGCTTGGGGGAGAATGGATACATGTGTATGTATGGCTGAGTCCCTTCCTTGTTCACCTGTAAATACTACAACATTGCTATCAGCTATATACCAGTTCAAAATAAAAACTTTAAAGCAAAATATAAAATTCAAAAAAAGTAAAGAGGAAGAAAAAAAAAGATTTCCTTTATCTAATTACATTGGAAACACCAAGTGTCGTAGGAGTACAGAGAAGCACAGAGGAAGAAATGATTAACTTTTCTACAGGTGACGTGGTGTTAAAGGAAGCTGGACCAGTATTTGAGCCGGTCCTTGAATTTACTGGGCGAGGGGGAAGGACTTTTTAGGTAAAAGGAACCATGTCGTCAGCATAAGGAGAGGTCCAGCATTTCAGGTGTGACTTTATCCGAGCTGCACCAGTTGATCAGTGCACTGAAAGAATGCAAACAGAGGCCTCTAAAGGCTGGTGTGCTTCTTTGAAATAAAGAGGTAAACAATGTTTCCTTAACTTTTGATTAAATAAATCACTGGAGCATAAGGAAAGGCAAGGAAATGTGTTAGCTAAGCTCAAATCTGTACCCTCAATAAACTGAGGTAATTTATTTGGTTAGAACTTTAGTAATGAAGATCACAAATTCCTACTGCAAACATTTTTTGCAACAAATAAACAAAATCAGTGAACTCCAAAATTTATTTGAATTATTTGAGACATGTATGGCTTCCTTTGTTTTTGAAAAGAAGTTATATATGTTCAGTAAGCTTTTATGAATAATGGTTAATACAGTTTTCCATCAAATAACATAAAGATTCCTGATGGAAGACTGAGAATCTAAATTAATGGGAATTAATCCTAAAGGAAGTCAACACTGAATAGTCATTGGAATGACTGTCGCGGAAGCTGAAGTGCCAGAAGTTTGGCCACTTGAACCGACTCATTGGAAAAGACCCTGATGCTAGTAAAGACTGAAGGCAAAAGGAGAAGGGAGCAGCAGAGAGTGAGATGGTTAGATAGGATCACCAACTCAATGGATGTGAATTTGAGTACACTCTGGGAGATAGTGGAGGATAGAGGAACCCGGTATGCTGCAGTCCATGGGGTTGCAAACAGTTGGACACGACTTAGCAACTGAACAACAGTGAAATATCAGCTATAAAATAAGCTACCAGGATATACTGTATAACAGAGAAAATAAAGTCAATATTTTATAATAACTATAAATGGAGTATAACCTTTAAAAATTGTGAATCACTATACTGTATACCTGTAACTTATGTAATGTTATTGTATAATCAACTATCCTTCAATCATTAATTACTTCGGTTCTTTTTAAAACAAGTCAAACTTAAAAGCATTTGCCCCAAGTCAACATTTACACTCAGAAAATTATTCAAAGTATAAGACTGCATATGAAATAAAGCTACCTTCAATGAACAATTCAGTGAATGAAGCACTGTATAGTGTGGCTTAAGGAAAAGTGAGAAACTTTATAGAGTTAAATGGGTTTTTCTCTTACTTTTTACAGAGATCCCAAAGTTAACCTTGGTTGCTTCCCTGGTGGCACAGATGGTAAAGAATCTGCTTGCAATGTAGGAGACACGGGTTCAGTCCCTGGGTTGGGAAGATCCCCTGGAGAAGGGCATGGCAACCCACTCCAGTACCCTTGTCTGGAGAATCCCATGGACAGAGGAGCCTGGCAGGCTACAGTCCACGGGGTCACATGGAGTCAGACACGGCTGAGTAACTAACACTTTCACTTTACACACACTAATGTCCTACCATGGACTATGAGGATGAGCTCTTGAGCCAGCCCTGAGAGCCACTCCTGTAATCTCGTTCTTCCTCTTGACTTTACAGCGGATCCTTCCCTGGGAAACTCCTCCACCTGACAGAACCAGACTGCAAACTCAGGAAGAAGAATGACTCCTAATTTCACAACTCTCTCCCATCACCCAACCACTGCTGGGCCAGTAGCCCAATGTACAGCAACACAATCCAATCTGCTAACATCCTGCTTTCCTTTCAAAAAATAAATTCAAGAACACTTAAAAGATCAGACTGGGATTTAATGTCAGGACTTTCTCGCTTTACCAGTGCTCCTCCCATTTCTTTCATCCAGCCTATGGGTTTGTAGTTTGCAGCCTACACAGGGGATCCCCTCTGCTGGCTTAGAAGGTGCAAGGACAGTTCACGTCTGATGTGTGTCAATGTTGCTGGCCACCAGCCAGGTGCCTGGCATTCAGAGGCACTAGAATGGCTGTGAGTGAATGTGTCATCTCACACACTGAGAGACTCCAGCCCTGTTGCACCCTTCTCCATAGTACCATAGGCACCTTTCTTTTTCTAATGGACTCAACAATGTGTCTGCATAATTATAATTTCCATATGGGATACAAGACTCCAAAATTTCACCCAACTTAGAATGCTTTGTGTAACTGCATCTTAAAAAAAAAAAATTTGTTTATTTGGCTGTTCCTGGTCTTAGTTGCGGCATACAGGCTCTTGAATTTTTGCTGCAGCATGTGGGGTAGTTTAGTTATAGCGTGCGGGATCTTTAGCTATTGCATGCAAAATCTTAGTTGTGGCCTGTGGGCTCTAATCCTCTGAACAGAGATTGAACCCGGGCCTCTGCCTTGGGAGCGTGGAGCGTGGAGCCACTGAACCACCAGGGAAGTCCCTGTGTGACTACATTTTTATTTTAATTTTTTTGGCTGCGCTGCAAGGCCATGTGAGATCTTAGCTTCCCGACCGGGGATCGAACTCATGCCCCCTGCATTGGAAGGGCAGAGTCTCAACCACTGGAATGTCAGGGAAGTTCCCTGCATTTTTAATTATAATGTATCCTACATAAAGAGGAGAATAAAACATGAGGTATAGAAAAATAGTAAAGCAAAAAATGCATATAGCTTCAGATACCCTGGAAACCCCCAACCAATCTCCATGATTATATCTTCCTGCACCTGCCTAATCCAGCAGTAGTTTTTTGATATATAAATAATTTTCTAAGTAAGAAATGCTAAAAACCCTTGGAGAGGTTTCTTAAAAGGGCTACAGTGTCTATAAGTGCAGTTCTCAATATGATAAAAGAATAGATATATCCCTAAAAAGTTCTCACCTATCGTTGGCTGTTCCTTCATTCCTATACCGTTCTACCTTTCCCCACCCTCACACGCCCCCACTGACCTCCCCACCCCCCACCACTTACTCAGGGAGTTGCCTGGAGGGTGGAGGATGTGATTAGAGCTTCCCCAGTAGTGGCTGGTTAATATGCACAACCACTTACAGAGAAGGTATCATTATCACCTCCATGTGAGGCAAGAGGAAGTGAAACCCAGAAATCCAGCAAGTGGTAAGATCTTAGCTACGCTGCTAGATCTCAGCCACGCTGCTAGATTTTCTGAGATCTTGATCTGTTTTTACAATCTGGAATGTGCTGGCTTTTTTTTTTTTTCCCCCCCTAAGAGCGGTGGATTTGCTTCCCTATGAGTCCTTCTGGGGAGATTTCACCTTTTCTTCCTCCACATTTTCTTCCCACAATTACCACGCATTAAGGAGGTACGTCCTTCCAGATATTAGCTGGCCCCACCGTCTAACACAGCTCCCAGCTCCGGGTCATCTGGCACCTTCAGTGCCTGTGTGAATGTCTGTCCAGCTCCCCAGTGACTTACAAGAGGGACACTTCCTGGAAATCTGGCTGATGGATATTTCACTGGGGTGAAGTGTTTAGAGGGTCTGAATCACTCCTGTTGCCTGGTAACCTGTTTGTATTTGGCAGGAGGAAGGCAACTCCCCGGGCACAGGTACAGTCAGACGCAGGACAGATATTTATTCAGGGCAAACTGTTCCCAGCACTAGACTGTTGATTTCATGTTTAACCTTGACACTGCTCTTTCTCATGTCACGGGGAGGGGGAGAGGCACTTTCAAGTCTTTTCAAGTCTGTGCACAGATTTAACAGATCCCTCACAGCTAAAATACAGTCTGCTTTATTTCTTCTACTGAGTTCTGAAGAAAAGCTTTAACAGAGAAAGCAATTACAGGATTCTAACACATACAAGTGAACTGGAATTATAGGCTGTCATGGAACTTACCTGCCATCCCCATAAAAATTCTCTCATGAATTCATAGATGATATAACACGTTCCTCAACAGCCCTGAGTCACTAATTCTGACCTCGGAGTCAAGAAAGGAATTTTTTTTCAGGCAACCAGAGGGTTGACTCCTTTGGTAGGCCCCATTCCAGGTCAGAAAAACGATTACACGTTTACATATACCTATCTTTTTAACCTGAAAGAATTGATACCACAACCGAAGTAGCTTTAGAATTGAAGAGGTTCATCCTCAACCACCATTAGGAATAAATAAATGTCACTGGCCACCTAAGGTCCCCTCTCTGAGCTTTGTCTTCAAACATAAATTAGCACCCACGCCTAGATCACTGTAGAAACCAAAACTCTAGAATAAAACACTCTGGGTTTGCATTTCATGACATTTCTCCACTAGATATTACTAGCTCCTTGTAAAGCTCAACATTCAGAAAATGAAGATCATGGCATCCAGTCCTATCACTTCATGGCAAATAGATGGGGAAACAGTGTCAGACTTTATTTTGGGGGGCCTCCAAAATCACTGCAGATGGTGACTACAGCCATGAAATTAAAAGACGCTTACTCCTTGGAAGAAAAGTTATGACTAACCTAGATAGCATATTAAAAAGCAGAGACATTACTTTGCCGACTAAGGTCCGTCTAGTCAAGGCTATGGTTTTTCCAGTAGTCATGTATGGATGTGAGAGTTAGACTGTGAAGAAGGCAGAGCGGTGAAGAACTGATGCTTTTGAACTGTGTTGTTGGAGAAGACTCTTAAGAGTCCCTTGGACTGCAAGGAGATCCAACCAGTCCATTCGAAGGAGATCAGCCCTGGGATTTCTTTGGAAGGAATGATGCTAAAGCTGAAACTCCAGTACTTTGGCCACCTCATGCGAAGAGTTAACTCATTGGAAAAGACTGATGCTGGGAGGGATTGGGGGCAGGAGGAGAAGGTGACAGAGAGGATGAGATGGCTGGATGGCATCATGGACTCGATGGACATGAGTCTGAGTGAACTCGAGTTGGTGATGGACAGGGAGGCCTGGCGTGCTGCGATTCATGGGGTCGCAAAGAGTCCGACACGACTAAGCGACTGAACTGAACTGAACTAATACTTTATGGAACCACCTTTCTTCCTAGTCATTGTTATGCACGAAATATTCAAAGGGGGAAAGTGGTTCTGAAAAAGCCACACACACCCACACATACCAGATACTGCGTTGACTTTGTTTTGTCTTTTTCAGCCTTCAGAAGCCATCTAATTTCTTTTCTTTTTTAAAGCAGCTTAAAGACATAAATCTCTATGTTTAATACTTATCAGTTTTCCATTTGAAAAATTTTAAACAGGATGTTAATATAATACAAAAACAGCATGCTAATAAAACAGAATAAAGTAAAAATAAGCTTTATTTCCATCTTTGGGCCTTATGTCCTATTTGGGCAAAGATCTGCTGTCCTAAGTGATGCTTCCAGGACTACTGGTTTGCAGTTAAGCTTCAGAATCAGAGTATATTTAGGAATGAGACTGCCCGGCTAAAATTCTGTGGCTACAAAGCCAAAGAAATTTGAGTATATCCATTTACCTAATAGCCAAAGTATAGAAAGTTAAAGCAGTAAGTTTTTAAGCCAAAGTTCTTTGGAAGGAATGATGCTAAAGCTGAAACTCCAGTACTTTGGCCACCTCATGTGAAGAGCTGACTCATTGGAAAAGACTCTGATGCTGGGAGGGATTGGGGGCAGGAGGAGAAGGGGACGACAGAGGATGAGATGGCTGGATGGTGTCACGGACTCGATGGACGTGAGTCTGAGTGAACTCCGGGAGTTGGTGATGGACAGGGAGGCCTGGCGTGCTGTGATTCGTGGGGTCGCAAAGAGTTGGACACGACTGAGCAACTGAACTGAACTGAACTGAACTGATAGGCACTGGGAAGACCAAATAACCAGTTGTGCACTCATCACTAAACATAAAACTCTCCATTCCCCAGCACCCTTCTTGTTGCCTCCATTTGGTAGATATAAAGGCCAAATCACAGAAATCTAAAGCATTACACACTATACAATAGAACACAGACTATAAGTCAAGACACAATACCAAAGTCAATTAACTGCATGCTAAAAATACCTGTGTCACTCACCACTAATACCAATACAGACAGAGAATGTTAGTCTTTCCAAGCTGTTTGGGGCAGGGTCCCTAAGACTCTCAGTGTGATGATTCACTAGGAGGACTCACAGGGCCCAGTATACAGTTGTACTCATGGCTATTTGTTATAGCAAAGGGATACAAAGCAAAATCAGCTAAGGATAAAGGTATGTGGGGGTAAAGTCTAGAGGAGACCAGGAGCAAGCTTCCAAGGGCTTTTTCCCAGTAGAATCACACAGGTGGTGTTTAATTTCCCCCAAGGAGTTGTGACAACACCTGTGAAATACCATCTACCAGAGAAGCTCATTAGTGACCCAGTGTCTGGGGTTTTTATTGGGACTGGCTACATAGGAAAACTTCTGCTAGGCACGTACCTAAATTCTATACTCCCAGAATGCAAGCAGGTATTCAGTAGAAACCAATACTGTTTGCACAAACAGGTCAGGCACAGTGAGCCATCCTTACCAGGAAATGGTGGGAACCCTCCTCCAATCTAAGTTACCATGTGCCACCAGTCAAGGGCTAATCTTGCAAGCACTGTTTCCTAGAAGGGCAGTCTCAGCCTGCTGTGTTAACTCACCTTTGTACACTGTCCTAGTTCAATTAACTATCATACAGGACCAAACTATATAAGAAAGGTCTTACTCGTAGCAGATCACCTAGGTATATCATGAGTCTAGAAGCACTTTCACCTTGTATTATTTTCAGTATTTAAAACGTAGCATTTTTGTTGTAGCCACGCGTTCTGGGAAACAAACTCACTCAGAAGGACAACGCAGATAGTGCAGTTTATTACACCAGCAGGCCCAAGGCAGAGTCTCCTCTTAGCCAAGGACCCCGACCAGTTTTTGTGAAAACCTTAGATACCCTAAGTGTACGTGCTCAAATCCACCTCCCGAAATTCCTTGAAACTAGTCTGAACAAAGGAAGAGAAAGATACAATCAAAGTTAACCCGTGATTCATAGCCTTAAGCCTAGGTAGTTAACAGTGGACAATTATCAATAGGCCTGTGGTCATACCCCACTAAGCATAATAGAATTTATGATCCTCTTTGGTTACACAGATAATTAGGGTATCCTTTTAGGCAATGGAGAATCTAGGTATGGGCCCTGGGGCTCTTCCATCTGGGGGGCCTGGTTTTCCAGTTGGTATGTTGTTTCCATAGATACTGGGCATATAGCTCAAAGTCCAGTCAGGCCCAAGATGCTATCCTGCTTTCAAGATGAAGCCTGTTCTGTCTGTTTCCTCCTTCATTTTCAACATGGACAAACTTACCTTACATAATAGAAGATGTAAGATGGCCTTTAGCTTCTTTTTTGTACAATAAAAAGAGCTAAATTCTAGCCTTGTTTACATTTCTGAGCACTTTCTTTTAAAAAATATACCACTGAAATTTCTGAATGAATAGTATTCCTAAACAGAAACTCTGAGAAACCATTTAACTTATCAGACTGGCAAAAAAAAAAAAAAAAAAAAAATCCAGACCCAAATAACAGCTAGCCTCACAAATTTCTAGCAGGGGGTGAGAATAAGATAAACCTTCTCTGGGAGGCAATTTGACAAGACAGCTATCAAAATTACACACATCCTTTATGATCTGCAATTCTACTTGGCAAATTTATACACATATAATTGTGTACATGCAGAATAACCTACACACAAAGTTATTTATTGCGGCATTGTTTAAGAGCAAGGACTGGCTACAACCCAAACCTCCATCAATAGGTCACTATTTAAATTGTGGTACATCCATACAATGGACTACTCTGTGATGAGGGGAAAAAAAAAAAAAAAAGGAGGAGGGTGCTCTCTTTGTACTGATTTGCTAAACCCTCCTACATATATAAGGAGAAAAAAATACATTGCTCAGAAGTATAGTTTGCTATCTTCTACTTTACGAATGGGGTAAATATGAACTCATACTGTGCATAGAGATACTCTGGAAAGCTGCATTAGACCAAGGCTGGGAGGGGGCAGTGAAGGCAGAATTGGGGCAGAATCTGTAAACCTGAAAAAAAAAATGACTTAAAATGGTATATTTGAAAAGTAATCCTTCCTTCCCAAGCCTAGGTCAAATCACCCTGGCACCTGGTTTTTTGGTTTATTGTTTTAATAAGCTTCTCTATTTTGCAGTGGTTAAAACTAAAGCATTATACGATGGCTTTATCCTATTTTCCAAATCAGGTTCCAGCTCTATCCTTTGCATACTGTGTCTCTCTGCCATTTTAAAGGAGCTTTCCCCAGGGACATTTGAGAGGGAGTCAGTTCCCTGCACCTCCTTTAATCCCACTTGTTTGCTGAGGATGTTTGGGGCTTTTAAAAGCTCCATGAAAACAGGGGTTTTACTTTGTTCTCTGCATTCACGACACTGAAATGAGCGCCTGGCACACAGAAACCGTTCAGTAAGTATTTATTGAACAAATGAATTCTTTTCTTTCCCCAGCTTCAACAGGACAGACACTATCAGACAAAGGGAGAGATATTACTGTAGTCAAATATTCAGAAACAGTTGCCATTCCTAGCATTGGCCAATTATAGGCATTCTAATCCTAGCAACATTCTTAGAACTATTTTGAATTTTACAGAAGACAAATAAGTAAGCCTATAGAGTGCTGTGCTGAACAACAACTTAAATGCTCATAAAAATGTACTTTTAATTAAACTGGGATTATATGGCCCTGAAGTCCATCTTTGGCTGAAGACTTTTTAGGCAAACATGACGCTAACAAGTAATGATGAAAAAGAATGGCTACGTCAGAATAAACTGAGCCCCAGTCGTAAGGTGCCCATTGCTGTAGAGAAGAAAGAGAAACCCTTCTGTATTAAAATGCAACTGCTATTTTTATTTGCAAGAATAAAACTATCCTAGGAATTAAATTCAAATTACCAATACTCCAGACAGTGGATTGAGTTGCACAATGTCAACCATGAGCGTGAAAGATTCCTTCCTTCTCAGTGGGCAGAAAGTGAAAGTGAAGTCGCTAAGTTATGTCCAACTCTTTGTGACCCCATGGACTGTAGCCTACCAGGCTTCTCTGTCCATGGGATTCCCCAGGCAAGAAAACTGGAGTGGGTTGCCATTTCCTTCTCCAGGGATCTCCCAGGGATTGAACCCAGGTCTCCAGTGTTGAAGGCAGACACTTTAACCTCTGAGCCACCAGGGGAGCCCAAGAATACTGGAGTGGGTTGCCATGCCTGCCTCCAGCGGATCTTCCCAACCCAAGGATCAAACCAATGTCACCCGCATTGCAAATACGGGAGGATTCTTAACCATCTGAGCCACCAGGGAAGAATGTGTATAATTACCACATCTGTTTGACCTTAGTTTAAATACTACAGAAACAAAGTAACTTTGCTAGTAATCATTTCAGTTATGTTGTTAAACAGTTGCACAGCTGACTGATGTTTCTTTGAAGGCTTTTAGTACCACTAATTTTTCTCAAAGCACAGTTGAGGCAGTGACTGAGTGCCCTGTCTGTGGGCAGTCATGCAAAGAGGTTAGGAAGTTTGGGTATCGCCTCTATTTCTCTTGCTGTCATTTTAGACAACAATCTAACACATGAGGAAACATCCACACACGTGAAACAGCTTGAAATCTAAGACTCTCCTGAAGATAAAACAGAAATTCTCAAAGTTAAGGCATTTTTTGCTTAAGGCATTTTTTGAAATGTCTTTAGGAAAGAGAAGATAGAGAAGTTGCAGGACAACTGGTAGGCATCCAACACTGAACAAATAAATCATACTTATGATCTGGTGCCAGGAAGTACCCAACCTACTGTGTGCAGGCTTCCCTGGTGCGTCAGTGGTAAAGAATCTGCCTGCCAATGAAGGAGACATGGGTTTGAACCCTGTATCACGAGGATCCCCTGGAAAAGGAAATGGCAATCCACTCCAGTGTTTTTGCCTGGAGAGCCCCATGGACAGAGGAGTCTGGTGGGCTATAGTCCACGGGGTTGCACAAGAGTCAGACACAACTTAGCAACTGAACAACAACAACAAGAACAACAATATCCCACCATGGTCCGTGATCCTCGCAGCAGTCAACACTGTTAAGACTTGTCAGAGATCCTTTCTGTGAAGAGCGGGAAGGGCAGAGGATGGTAGCTCTAAAAGAGAAGGTGAGAACTTAAGTCAGAATCATGCTTTGTTAAGTTTTGCTGGTTTTCTTGGAGTGAGAGTGAAATGATGAGTTCTATGATACTGCCGTCCCACCCCCTGGAAGAGTCCCCAGAAGGACACCGGGTCTAACAGGTACCAGCATTTCAGCAGGAGAAAAGCAACTTGTGCTTTCCACCATTAACAATACCTGACAGAACTGTTCAGAGGTGGAGCAAGGGAGGTAGGCAGAGTCCCAGCCCTCATGATGCTCAATGGCAGATAAACAAGAAGACTGTGAGAAACGCCACTGAGAGAAGTTAGAATCAGAGTGAGGCTGGTGTGGCTGATTTAGGGATTGTGTGTGAAGTCGCTCAGTCGTGTCCAACTCTCTGCGACCCCGTGGACTGTGGCCCGCCAGGCTCCTCTGTCCATGGGATTCTCCAGGCAAGAATACTGGAGTGGGGTGCCATTTCCTTCTCTAGGGGATATTCCCAACCCAGGGATCGCACCCGGGTCTCCTGCATTGCAGGCAGACGTTTTATCCTCTGAGCCACCAGGGAAGCCGATTTAGGAATTAGTGGTTAGGAAATGAGCAGATAGTACTGGGCTGGCGATGTAATGGAAAAACCCAAATGAACTTTTTGGTCAACTCAATATTTTCTTTGCTGCTGCTGCTGCTAAGTCGCGTCAGTCGTGTCCAACTCTGTGCGACCCCATAAACGGCAGCCCAACGGGCTCCTCTGTCCCTGGGATTCTCCAGGCAAGAACACTGGAGTGGGTTGCCATTTCCTTCTCCAATGCATGAAAGTGAAAAGTGAAAGTGAAGTCGCTCAGTCATGTCTGACTCTTAGCGACCCCACCAGGCTCCTCCGTCCATGGCATTCATGGGAAGGGGGTGGGGCACGGAAGTCAAGTATTTCAGGTCACAAAAGCAGCTGGTTCAAAAGCCCTGAAGCAGGAATCAGCCAGGCAGGTATCGAGAATAGAAAGGTAATGGAGTACTGAAACCCAGGAGCAGAGAGGTGCAGAGGCCAGAGGCCAGGGCACTGAGGGCTTTCAAGAGCAGGCGAGGAACCGCCAGTACCCAGGCAAGCTCAGTATCACTGAAACCCAGGCTGCTGTGGAGTGCAAAATGCATCACATTCCAACAAAACGGTGAAGGATTCCCTTGCAATACATCCAACTGCTATGATATTTTGATGGATTTTTCACAGACTTTATTTTTTAGAGTAGCTTTAGATTCACCCAGAGTCCCACAGTTCACAGTTAAGGTTCACTCTTGCTAGTGTACATTCTGTGTGCTTGGACACGTGTATAATGACATGTATCTACCATTAAACTATCAGAGTAGTTTTGCTGCCCTAAAACTCCTCTGTGCTCTAACTACTTACTTTAACTAAAATTTGACTTGTAGATAGAAGTAAAATGTACACCATTTTCCAGAGGTTTCCAATTCATAGAACCACCTTATATTCTAAGAGTATAGCACAAATACACACACACACACCAGATTTGGTATTTGAAGTATATATATCTTTTAAATGCCCAACCAATATCATTAAAATCTATGTTTAACACTTACAGGACATATATGCATCCACAACCAGAAACTGATTTTCAACTGAGATCCCACTTTCACCCAAAATACTCAACTGTTGGAAAAGACTCAAGAATGAATGTGTCACTCCTAGTTATATATCCAAGAAAAATGAAAACCCTAGTTCACACAAAACCTTGTAGGCAAATATTCATTCTGCATTACTCATAACATCCAAAGAGCAGAAACAACCCAAACGTCCAGCTGATGAATGGATGAGCACAATGCTCTGTACCCATATAATATTATTTGGCAATAAAGAATAATGACGTGGTGATACACGCTAAAACACAGATGAGCCTTAACATTATACACACTAAGTAAAAGAAGCCAGTTACAAAAGATCACACACTTCATGATTCCATTTCTACGAAATGTACAGAAGAGGAAAATCCACAGAGACAGAACGTAGACGAGTGTTGCCAGTGGCTGGAGGCAGAGGAGACTGGGTAGTGAATATCAGTGGGTAGGGGCTTTCTTTGGGGGATGATGTAAATATTCTAAAATTAGGTAGAGGTGACGGTTGCACACCTCTGTGAATACACTAAAAGAATTGTACTCTTTAAAAAGGGTGGATTTGGTGGTTATGAATTGTATCCCTAGAAAGTTGTTATAAAAATTAAAGGACAAAGGTATATCTGAAATGCTGGGAACAGATGAAATAAACTTCAACTGGTCAAAAATGCTACGTTCCAGTAAGGCCCATAATAGGAGGTAAGCAACTCTGTGCTCATTTCAGATACCATACAATACTCTCAGTGGGACATGTTTAATCCTTTGAAAAGATCACCCCACCATCAGAGGATGTTTTTCTCATTTGGGACCTCACTCTAGCTACTGCCTCTCTCTACCCTCCCCACCAACTCCACTAACCTGACCCTGTCTGTCCAACAGCTCCGCTAACAGCCATACTTGTAGTCACCATCGTGTTTCCCCTGGACTGCATTAATCCCTTCTGTCCCAATTTTCCACACTGACCTTTCTAAAAATTTACTCTCTCATTTTAAACCCTTCAGAGGTTCCCCCTATTGAAGCCATTTCTGGAACACTGAGGTACTTATTAGAAGAAATTAATTATATTCATATGCAATTAGGTAGTACACAGATCAAAAAGGTCATGTGCCTCTTAATACCAAAATTAAGAGTTAAGGGATAGTTGATCAGTTGTGTCTCTTTGCAACCCTATGGACTGCAGCCCACCAGCCTCCTCTGTCCATGGGATTTCCCAGGCAAGAATACTGGAGTGGGTTTCCCTTCTCCAGGGGATCTTCCTGACCCAGGGACTGAACACAGGTCTCCTGCATTGCAGACAGACTGTTTACCATCTGAGCCACTAGGGAAGCCCCTTAACATCAAAGGTGCCTACAAATGCAACCTCCGAGTATCCCCAAACTATGTCTGTCTCTGCCTTCAGGGATACTGGCTGCAGTGCTAACACCTGCCAGTAATCTCGTGGGCTAATCTCTGCATCTGCCAACTTAAGCTACTCTATCAAAAGGATCTATTTAATTACCTGTTTATAAGGTCAAGAGTTAAGTTAGCTTAGATAAATACCTGATTAAGCAAGAACTGGGCTAATGAAGACATTTTTCAAGAAGACACATTGGAAGGTCCAGTATTTTTCAGGTACCTACACACAGCTATATATAAAAACAAACCCAGAGTGTCAAGATGGGAGAAGCTGAAACTTAAAGTAGCTCATAAAACAGGGCCAACATTTTATTTCTTAGATAGCAAAGGTAAATCAAATAAAAGAAGAGGAGAGAGTGCCTCCTGGCCTGTAACATCTGTGGACAATTATAATTGTTTATAACATGATGGTCTTCCCAGGTGGTGCTGGTAGCAAAGAACCCGCCTGCCAATTCAGGGATGCAGGAGATGACGGTTTGATCCCTGGGTCAGGAAGATCCCCTGAAGGAGGGCATGGCAAACCACTCCAGTATTCTTGCCTGGGAATCCCATGGACAAAGGAGCCTGGCAGGTTACAGTCCAAAGAGTCACAAGGAGTCGGACATGCCTGAAGGGAGTTAGCACAGCACACCTATTAATGATGCTGATAAAATCATCAGCTTATAGTTTTTTTCATCTAGTCTAACTTAAAATGTGTGCTCTTATTGAAAAGGAGAGGAAAACGGAGAGGGTGCTAGACTGTAAATTCATGCTGACCACTCCAAAAGCTCTGTACACATCCCAAAGTAGTTGAGAAGACCCATTTAAAAGAGTGTTATGGAAGAGCTCATTTATCTTAATCTGAAGTATATGTACCATGCATCATTTCATAAAGGAATAAGATAAACGATACAACCTACAAAGTCAAATACTCCTACAAGAGGAGAAATGCAGAACCCAAAGCCAAGTAGAGACAGGGTTCTTGATCACAGGAAGCAGTGGGAGGGGCGGGGATGTGTTTCCCGTGACTGAATACATCTCACCGGCTCCCAGTAGGGGAGGGCCACACTCAACACCTCTGGAGCTCCTGACAGGATGCATAACCTTCCAGTGCCTCAGTTTGCTCGCCTATAAATAGGGATCACAGCACTAACTTTATGGGGTCCTTAAGAGGGGTGAGGGCATTAATATTTATAAAGAGCTTAGAAACAGCACCTTGTACAGAGCATGCACGAGCCGTATTTGTTAGGGGACTAAAATAGAAATGAGAAGAAAAGGGGTAACAGCGTACTAGGTCAGTCTTAAAGCATGACAAAAACAGGGCTACATATTCGGTTCTCAGTTCCTTAGCAGCTAGAGTAAAAGAGAGAAGAAATGAAAATTTCCAGGCTCAGAGGCAGACTGTGGTATCTCCATATCTGCATGTACTGGGAGGGGAGGGAGGGGAGTAGGGGATCGGTTTCCCGGTGGAAGAAAAGCTTTTCTTGACACGTAGCCCTAACATGCTCACTGCAGGTCTGTACAGAGGGGCGGTGAGCAACAGCACCGACCAGGGGGACCACCGGATGACGTCACAGGACAGATTTTCATCATGTGTATGTTAGTTGCTTAGTCGTGTCCGACTCTGCGATCCCATGGACTGTAGCCCACCTGGCTCCTCTGTCCACTGGAATTCTCCAGGCAGGAATACTGGAGTGGGTTGCCACGTCCTTCTCCAGGGTATCTTCCCAACCCAGGGATCGAACCCAGGTCTTCTGCATTGCACAAGGACTCTTTACCGTCTGAGCCACCAGGGATGCCCCTCAATAAATTCTGAAGCATAACTCTCTAGAGTTTTTTTTTTTTTTTTTTTGGCAGGAAACCAAGGCAACACAATACAAATAATTGGCTCTGATGCTCTGGATCATTTCAGGGACACAGCTGCACCAGAAATCCATCCTTTACTTCAACATCCACGAGCCCTGCATCTGGAGGTGAAGAGAAGGCAGTTCCAGATTTGTGGAACAAATTCTCTATATCAGGAGACAGCCAAGATGCAGCCATATAAAAACACTAAGTAACCTGATGCGTAAAAAGTGACTTTCCACGGGTGCATTTGTTTTTAGGCCTAATGGACTGGAGAGTCATCATCTGGCCTGAGAAGAGCTATGATCATCTCAGGGGATTAAACAACTCAAAAGAATATTCCTCTCTGTCATAGTCATCTCAGGCTCTACCCAACAGTTAAATGTGGAGTATTTCCAAATACAAGCACCGAAGCCCTTGTGTTTAAAGAGCATTGTATTGTAAGCTGGAAAATAGATGAACTTTTATTTTAAAGACTAGTTCCATGAGTGTTAAGACACTCCAGTCATGTCCAACTCTTTGCGACCTTATGAACTATAGCCCACCAGGCTCCTCTGTCCATGGGATTCTCTAGGCAAGAATACTGGAGTCGGTTGCCATTTCCTTCTCCAGGGGATCTTCCTGACTCAGGGATTGAACCTGGGCCTCCTACATTGGCGGATGGATTCTTTACCACTAGCGCCACCTGGGAAGCCCCAAAGACTATTATAAGAGAGCAAACCTTAGCAAGAAAAGGACCTTTGTTCCTTCAGATATCCCCGTGCTGTACATGGAAGACATGATATCTTCCACGGTTACTCCACAAGTCCTGTGAGTACAATGATATTCCAGTGATTTGTCAGCTTTATTCCAACAGGCAAAGGGTGTTGTTGTTCTTAAGACTGATAATCTAAGAATGTTTCTTCACATTAAAATAGCGTTCATCCTAAAGCTGTTAATCAACTGTAGCAACGTATTTTCATTTTAATTCTTAGCTGGGTACTACCAAAGCTGAGGGCTTCCCCTGTGGCTCAGCAGTAAAGAATCTGACCGCAATGCAGGAGACCTGGGATGGATCTCCCAGGTTTGGGAAAATCCCCTGGAGAAGGACACAGCAACCCACTCCAGTACTCTCACCTGGAGACTCCCCATGGATAGAGGAGCCTGGAGGGATACAGTTCATGGACTCCTGAAGAGCTGGACACAACTGAGCGACTAACACTTTGACTTTTTCACTCAGTTACTGGTACAGAGTCACTGGCTCTTTCCTGTCAGACTGTACACCCCATGAGGGAAGGGACCTCATGCGTCAGGCTGTCTGCTGTTTTACTGGCACACAGTTGATGCTGTTTGTTCACTGACTAACCCCCACTTTATAAGACAGTCAGCTGTGTTCCTACCAGAGAAGGCGATGGCACCCCACTCCAGTACTCTTGCCTGGAAAATCCCATGGGCAGAGGAGTCTGGTGGGCTGCAGTCCATGGGGTCGCGAAGAGTCGGACACAACTGAGCAACCTCACTTTCACTTTTCACTTTCATGCACTGGAGAAGGAAATGGCAACCCACTCCAGTGTTCTTGCCTGGAGAATCCCAGGGATGGGGGAGCCTGGTGGGCTGCCATCTATGGAGTCGTACAGAGTTGGACACGACTAAAGTGACTTAGCAGCAGCAGCAGCTGTGTTCCTAAAGAGTCTCATGTGAGCCCCTTGCAAGTAAGACCGGGAAGTCATTGAAGTAATCTTACACAGCAGGCAGGAAGGGAGGAAAGTATTTTAATATCACACAACCCACAAGTCTGATGCCTTGAAGAGTGTCAGAAGCGAAGTCCTTGGAGTATACAAGGCAGGTATGAGTGAGAGAGGGAGAGAGACGGGGGCAGGATGGCCCCACTAATTCAGATGGGTGCTATACGAGTACAATTTTATGATGAGAACGCACAGTGTTTTCTAATTATAGACTCTTAAATTTGAAATATCTTGAAAGGTCACTCTGTACTTCTTTCTGCCTAATACAGTAGACAGCATTCAAGCATCCCAGAAATAGAAGTCCTTTTTAAAAAAAAGCCCAGAGAGAAAGGTTGAACTAACAGATTAAAAAGCCCTGTGTCTCCCCCAACTCTACAGTTTCTCTGTTAGGTCTTCCATGAAGAAACAGTCAACAATCTAGTTCTTTCCTTCAGGACACAAAGTTACTGTTACATCCCAATTTCTCAACTCCTTACAGTAAAAGTCACAAGAAATAGTATCACATAGTATCATAACAGTGAAACTTCAATAATTACCTGATTTTAAGGAATGCTTTTGGACCTTTTACAACCAAAGAAAACAACCATTCATACTTTAACGCTGAAAGTGAGACGGCGTTTTACACTCATCGGTGAGCAAAGAAACCCAAATCAAAAAAGTGAGATACCATGTTTCACATATTAAATTGGATTTTAAAAATACCCACAAAAATATCAAGCCACCCTCCAGGACTACCATAAAAAATACATTTCTTGTATTTTACAAACAACCTATGAATGTGACATCACATAGCCTCTGACATCATCAATAAGAGTAAAACACTGGAAAATACTAACTGGCCAACACTAGGGGGCTGCTTAAATAAACTGTGACGGATGAATGTAACAGAACACTGAAATACTTCCCTACCATTCACGTGGGGAGTGACAAAAGGCTCATGATACGTCCATCAGTGCAAAACAGTGACATGTGGATGACCCTATTTAAAAGTTGTTTTTTAAAAGTTGCAAGCATAGACATAATCACTGGAAAGATCACACAAAATTTTAACAAGCAATAGATTTATAGATGGCTTAAGTTTTCCCTTTGATTATCCAGGTTCGAAATTTTCTAAAATAAACATGAGCTGTTATTAATTGTATAATTTAAAAGTTAAAGAGAAAAGGTGAGTCCTAAACTCCCAACATAAATTTCCAAATATTAGCTATCATATTAACAGTCTCTTTAAAGAGTTTATTATGATAAGCACATAGTCTTTTTAAATACCATGTACTAAGGATAAAAATAACAAACCTCTTTTTCATTTTGGTTACTATGTGCGGAGTAGGCACATAAAAATATTCTGTCCTGGAAACTTAAAATGTTTTCTTTTTACCAAGATGCCATCTGTGGGGGATGTACCACCAGGTAGCCTCTCTAGTTAAATATAGCATAATTATATAGTTCATAAAATTAAAGTAAAATGTACATATTTATTGTGAGGATTACTCTTGCTCAAGTATAATCCTGTCTTTGAAAATAAAAATGAAACTAGAAGTAAAAATGAAACCTGACAAACCAGAAAAATGAAGTGGATAAATATGAATGAAGACAGAAACAAATTGGGGTTGGGGGAGATATTATTAGAAAGAGGCTGCCAGAGAGAGAGAGGTCACCTCTGGCCAGGGAGAAAGGACATTTGTGGGGGAGACAGAGTGACTCCTGAGGATCTGGAAATACTATAATCAAAACTGTAAGGATTCTGTAGTACAGGTACCTGAGTAGGTTAACAGAATGAGCAGACTAGTTACACCTGAGTAATTAAGGGATCAGTAAACTTGTGCGAGTTCATCAGCCCTTGTTTGGAAAGGTTTCTTTAGAATCCTAAATCTCTCCTTCCTGTAATCTGTTTCCTTTAGTTCTTGTTTTTCTCTCTTGTAAACTTGTCCTTACTATTAAGATTTCCAAGAGGTTGTTTACTGCCGTCTCCTCACTAGTTATCAGCAGTTTGCTTCTTCTGTTTAGAAAAATGAATAATTTGTACTTATTTTAACTCTTATAAGGGGCTTCCCAGGTGGGAAATTTATTGTGGTGGATCACAATAAACTGTGGAAAATTCTGAAAGAGATGGGAATACCTGACCACCTGACCTGCCCCTTGAGAAATCTGTATACAGGTCAGGAAGCAACAATTAGAACTGGACATGGAACAACAGACTGGTTCCAAATAGGGAAAGGAGCACGTCAAGGCTGTATATTGTCACCCTGCTTGTTTAACTTATATGCAGAGTACATCATGAGAAACGCTGGGCTGGAAGAAGCACAAGCTGGAATCAAGATTGCTGGGAGAAATCGCAATAACCTCAGATATGCAGATGACACCACCCTTATGGCAGAAAGTGAAGAAGAACTAAAGAGCCTCTTGATGAAAGTGAAAGAGGAGAGTGAAAAAGTTGGCTTAAAGCTCAACATTTTGAAAACGAAGATCATGGCATCTGGTCTCATCAATTCATGGCAGATAGATGGAGAAACAGTGGAAACAGTGTCAGACTTTTGGGCTCCAAAATCACTGCAAATGGTGACTTCAGCCATGAAATTAAAAGACGCTTACTCCTTGGAAAGAAAGTTATGACCAACCTAGAGAGCATATTAAAAAGCAAAGACATTATTTTGACAACAAAGATCCATATAGTCAAGGCTATGGTTTTTCCAGTGGTCATGTATGGATGTGAGAGTTGGACTGTGAAGAAGGCTGAGTGCCGAAGAATTGATCCTTTTGAACTGTGGTGTTGGAGAACTCTTGAGAGTCCCTTGAACTGCAAGGAGATCCAACCAATCCATCCTAAAGGAGATCAGTCCTGGCTGTTCATTGGAAGGACTGATGCTGAAGCTGAAACTCCAATACTTCAGCCACCTGATGTGAAGAGATGACTCATTTGAAAAGACCCTGATGCTGGGAAAGATTGAAGGCGGGAGGAGAAGGGGATGACAGAGGATGAGATGGTTGGATGGCATCACCGACCCAGTGGAGATGAGTTTGGATAAACTCTGGGAGTTGGTGATGGACAGGGAGGCCTGGCGTGCTGCAATTCATGGGGTTGCAAAGAGTCGGACACGACTGAGCGACTGAACTAACTTCCATGTGGCCCTAGTGGTAAAGAATCCACCTGCCAATGCAGGAAATGCAAGAGGCGTGGGTTTGATCCCTGGGTTGGGAAGAAGAGAGTTACCTGGTCTACCTGTGTCTCATGACCCATCTCAGACATCCTCACTCTTAGGTTTCCTTCTAAACAATGTCAAAGCAAATTACACATTAGCATATTTACATAATCTGCTGTTTCAAAAAGTGATGTGTATCAAGGTCTTCTTTTAAGTCTCAGATGATGTTCAGAGGACAAAATATGAGTCAAGAAAGTAAACTCTCAGGGACTTCTCTGGTGGTCCAGTGGCTAGGACTGGCTCCCAATACAGAGAACCCAGGTTTGAACAATGGTCTGTATACTCAAAGCCACAGTTTTTCCAGCAGTCATGTATGGATGTGAGAGCTGGACCATAAAGAAGGCTGAAAGTGAAAGTATTAGTTGCTCAGCTATGTTCAACTCTTTGCAACCCCATGGACTTTAGTCTGCCAGGCTCCTCTGTCCATGGAATTTTCCAGGCAAGAATACTGGAGTGGGTTGCCATGCCCTTCTCCAGGTGATCTTCTCGACCCAGGGACTGAACCTCGTCTCCCACATTGCAGGCATATTCTTTACCGTCTGAGCCATCAGGGAAGCCCAAAGTGAAAGAAGGCTGAGCACCAAAGAACTGATGCTTTCAACTGTGATGCTGGAGAAGACTCTTGAGAGTCCCTTGGACTTCAAGGAGATCAAACCAGTCAATCCTAAAGGAAATCAATTCTGAATATTCATGGGAAGGACTGGTGCAGAATCTGAAGCTCTTATACTCTGGCCACCTGATGCAAAGAGCCAACTTATTGGAAAAGACCTGGATGCTGGGAAAGACTGAAGGCAGGAGGAGAAGGGGGCGACAGAGTACAAGGTGGTTAGATAGCATCACCAACTCAATGGACATGAATTTGAGCAAACTCTGGGAGATAGTGGAGGACAGAGGAGCCTGGCATGCTGCAGTCCATGGGGTTGCAGACAGTCAGACACCACTTAGTGACTGAAGAACAACAACTTCAACAGGGAACTAAATCCCATGAGCTGCAACTAAGAATTTTCATGCTGTAACTAAAGATCCCGCATGCCTCAACAAAGATCAGAGCTCCTTACTTGCTGCAGCTAAGACCCGGTACAGCCAAATAAATAAAGAAATAGAAAGAAAGTACACTCTTGGGACCAAAAAAATTTATCTGGTGTCCAAATAAAAGAACAAATAAAATACCAGGAATAACTGGAAAAAGGGAAAGAAGAAAAAAGTGAAACAAGGGGCACGCTAGTAGAAGTTTTTGCAATTGAATCTTGAGCAAAAAAAAACAAAACCAAAAACAAAAAAACGGGGTGGGGGGAATGAACCAAAGCACCCAGAGCCCAAGGATGATAAGCACATTTTAAGGGTAAGGGCCAGAAGTGAGAATCAAGACGTGAATCAGATACCAGCCTGCTGGTAGCACCCAGGCTCTAATGGGCTGGCACAAAAATGCATAGTGATGCTGACCAAACGCCTAAATCAGCCATGAGCTTTTACGTTGAGCTTCTAAATCATGCATGGTCAGAGGCTACACTTCAGAGTACACGAAGGAAAAGTCTGAGTAAGCTTTATGAATGTCATTATTAATGACCATCCTAGACTCTCTCTTGCTATTGAGATACAATCCATGGGCTTTGAAAACTTCAGACATCACCTTGATTTCAGAATATGGCACCTTCAAGAGAAGGATGGGGTTTAGAGCATCGAGAGAGAAACTTTGAGGGCCCCCCAACCTCCCTACAGTGTCTAAAGCTTGCCATAAAGAAAAGTGAAAAACTCCTATTCACTCTTACAGGAAGGTTTACAGATGGAAATGTTACATCACATTGTTACATCCCAATGCTACATCACATTTCTAAACAAACTTACTAAAATATGTCTAGGAAATGCAAGCATGTGTATTCTCTCCAGTGAGAATACACACATTCATTTTTCACTGTTTCATGGTACTTCAAACTGTAATAATGTATTAGGTGGTGAGTCACTTTCTAATTGAGAGCAGTGGGAAATATGATGAAAACAAGAAAGTAAAGAGGCTTCTTGAGGGGCAGAGCATGCGCAAAGAATACTTTATTACAAGCAGAAGACCTGATTTGAATCTGGATTCTGCTGTTCCTAAGTATATCAGAATATTCTAAGTATATCAGAATATCAGTATATTCCCAAGTGACTTTAACAGCCACTTTAACAGACTCAACATGCAGAAAACCAGCAAACTTATAGTTGAACTCAACAACACAACCAATCCATTGGATCTACATGACATCTCTAGTCAGCTTCATCTAGTAACAGCAGAATACACATTCTTCTCAAGCTCACGTGAACATGCACCAGGAGAGACCATATCCTGCACCATAAAACACACCTTAATAAATTTAAAAGAACAGAAAGTCTATTCTGTTCTTTTACTGTCCCCTTTTATATCAAAATGGAATTAAACTAGGAATCAATAATGAAAGATAGCTGGAAAATCCCCAAATAGTTGGAGATTAAATAGCAAACTTCTAATTAACAGAATGAGCCAACAAAGAAATACCAAGGGAAATTTTTTAAATGCTTTGAATAAAAATGAAAATACAACTTATCAAAATTTATGGATGCATCAAGAACAGGGGAAATTTATAGCAGTGAACGCACAATTCAGAAAAGAAGATCTATATCAATAATCTAAAGTTATACCTTACGATACTAGAAAACAAACAAATTAAACCCAAAGTAAATAGAAAAAGAGAAATAACACAAAATTAGAGCATAAATCAATGAAATTAAACACAGGAAATCAAGAGAATTTAATGAAACCAAAAGCTCATTACTTGAAAAGATCAATAAAATCAACAGGTCTCCAGGCAGGTTAATCAATAAAAAAGAGAACACAAACTACTAATATCAGAAATTAAAACAGACTTCCCTGATGGTATCAGTGGATAAGAAGCCACCTATCAATGCAGGGGACATGGATTCATCCATGGTTTGGGAAGATCCCATGTGCCGTGGAGCCAGTAAGCCCATGCGCCACAGCTATACAGCCCACTTGCAATCGCTGAAGTCCAAGCACCTACAGCCTCTGCTCTGCAATGAGAAGCCGCCACAGTGAAACGCAGCCTCCACTCGCCAGTAGAGAATGCCTATGTGCAGCAACGAAGACCCAGAGCAACCAAAACTAAATAGGTAAGTTGGCTAATTTAAAAAGGAATAAAAAGGACATCATTGCACATCTCACAAATATTCAAACACAACCTGCCAAAACTCAAAGAAAGAAACCATCTGCATAAGCCTATATGTATTAAATAAATTGAATCAGTAATTAATAACTTTGAGAATTTCCTGGTGGTTAGGACTCGGTGTTCTCGTTGCCAGGTCCCTAGGTTAGATCCCTGGTTGGGGAACTGAGATTACCCAGCAAGCCACATGGCACAGTAAAAAAAAAAAAAAAAAAATTAATAACCTTAAAAAAGAGAAAGCACCAGGCCAAGATGGTTTCACTGGTGAATTCTACCAAGTTTTTAAAAAAGAAATTATACCAGTGTCTTTCAGAAGACAGAAGCAGAGGGAATATTTCCTAATTCATTCTAAGAGGCCACATAATAAAGTCAACTGATCTCTGACAAAGGAGTAATGACAATATCTTGCAGCAAAGACAGTCTTTTCAATAAATGGTACTAGATCAAGAGGTCATTTACATGCAAAAAATTAACCTAGACACAGATCTTACACCCTTCACAAAAGTTAACTCAAAATGGATCACGGGCCTAAATGTTAAAAACTAACTAACTCTAAAAGATAACATAGGAGAAAACCAATTGACTTTGGGTATGGAGATTATTTTTTCAATACAACAGCAAAAGCACCATCCTTGAAAGAAATAATTGATAAGTTGGACTTCACTAAAATTAAAACCTTGGACTCTGAAAGGCAATGTCAAGAGAATGAGAAGACAAGCAATGGACTGGGACAAAAATTTGCAAAAGAATATCTGATAAAGGACTATTCTCCAAAATATACCAAAGGCTCTTAAAATTCAACAATAAGAAAAAAAAACTCAATTAATAAGTGAGTCAAAGACTTGAACAGATCTCATCAGAGAAGATACTGATATAGAAAATAAGTGTATGAAAAGATGCTTCACATCATATATCACAGGGAAATACAAATTAAAACAATGAGATACTGCTACAACTATCAGAATGCCCAAAACCTGGAGCACTGACAAAACGAAATGATGGTGAGTATGCAGAGCAACAAGAAGACTCGCTAACTAACGGTCAGAATGCAAAATGGTACAACCACTTTGGAAGACAGTCTAGCGGCTTCAACCAAGCTAAATACACTTTTATCATATGATCTAGCAATCGTGCTCCTTGGTATGTACCCAGAGAAGCTAAAATCTTATGTCCATACTGAAACATGTACCTAAAAGTTTAGAGCAAGGTTATTCAGAACTGCCAAAAATTGGAAGCAAACAAGATGTCCTTCAATGGGTGAGTGGATAAACTGTGGTATATCAGATTATTATTTATTAATAATAGTGGTATATTATTCAGTGATAAAAAGTAATGACCTATTTCAAGCTACAAAAGAAAACATGGAAGAGCTTTAAGGGCAAATTGCTAAGTAAAAAAAGCCAACCTGAAACGGGTACATACTGTATATGATTTCAACTATATGACATTCTGGAAAAGGCAAAACCACGGAGCTAGGAGAAAGATCAGTGGTTGTCAGGGGTTGGTGGAGAGAGGAGTGAGTAGATGACACACAGTGGGTTTTGGGGTTGAAAAAACTATTCTATATGATACTGTAAATGATGGCTATGTCATACATTTGTCAAAACCTATAGAATGTACAAGAGTGAGCCCTAATGAAAACTATGGACTTTACCAATAATGTGTCAACACTGGCTCATCAACTGTAACAAATATACCCCATTAGTGCAAGATGTTAATGATAGGGGAAACTGGCGGACGTGGGGGCATAGCCTATGAGAACTCTATTACTTTCCAATCAATTTTTCTGTCCATGGGGTTGCAATGAGTCAGACACGACTGAGCGACTGAACTGAACTGAAAACCACTCCAAAAAACAAAGCCTACTAATTTACAACAAAGTACTTCTCATAATTATCTACAAATTCACTCATTTTAAAGATATTTTAAGAGAGCAAAAGTTTTTTTTTTCAAAAATAAAAACAAAAGAACCCCTCCAAATACTGTGATTTAACCTGTAAAGCAACACTCAAAAATTGATGTCAAAATAGCCTCCAGTTATGTCCTTTAAGGACAATGACAATTTGCTCAAGCACAACCACTGATCTAAAACTGCCTTATAATTCAAAAGCACTTAAGTCTTTTAAATATAGAGAACTTTCTGAACACCGCTTAACGTTGATGAAACAACATTTGTGGTTAGGGCAGCATTCCGTTTTGTCACTCTGCCCCTGCAGGTTTTCATACTCTAGGTACATATTCCTTCCAACAGACATGAAGATGATGTTTTGTGTACCAAAGGGCAGGGCACGCGTTATCCTGCTGAGATGAAAGGTTCCATTCAGGGTGACACACAAGCACAAATAAGGAGTGGGCTTAGCACAAATCTCTAACGTGTCATATGCACACATGTACCCTGTTGAAATTACAACTAAGACTTGTTTTCCTTCCAAAATGACATTTTGGGGACAACGCTTAAAAATACTCTCACAGCCAAAGATGCACTTTAATAGAGCTCCCTAGTGAAGAGTTCCCAAACTGCTTGCCTCAAGGAGCCTTGCTGTCAAGAGCTTTGCTATCAGCTAAGAAGACACAGCTAACACAAGCACATCTGCCAATAAGACAGAAATTTGACCACAGAAATAACAGCCAGGTCCCAAAAGATATCTCTTCAGCCATTTGCAAAATTCCAGGTAAGTTTTTATACTGTGATTTTAAAGTAAAACATTTACGCTTCAAACAGCCTTCTCAAGGCTTTTGTGAGCTACAGCTGAAAACTACACGTGGGGCCACGGGCAGGCAGACTCAGGCGGGCACCCTGAGCCCCTGTGGCGGAGCAGCACAGCCTGCATGGTAATCCTCCTCTCAGTCCTGCCTCAGAGGGTGTGGGATCTTTGCACCTTTTCCTGCGAAGCCATCCTTGGGATGGAGGCAAACCTCAGGACTCTGGACCTCAGAGCTCCACCTCCAGTGTCCTCCTGGAGTCACACCCTTTGCTCACTCTGCTGCTCCTGGACAGCCCTGACTGCGGCAGCTCACAGCTGACACACACCACTTCCACTACTTCCCTTTCCTGACACAGTATTCAGAAACTACTAGTAACACTTGTGGTTGATAAAAAAAAATAATAAAGCTGGCGCATCAGACCACTATATTTGTTAAATCAGTTACACTAAAAGAAACAATCTCAATTCTCATTAGGATATGATCAAACCTCATATAAATGAATAAAAATGTATTTGAAGACAAGTGATTTTTAAAAAATCACTCTGTCAGGACCTTCCTTGGTGGTCCAGTGGTAAAGAATCCACCTACCAATGCAGGGGGGATGGGTTCGATCCCTGGTCTGGGAAGATCCCACATGCCATGGAGTAAATAAGCCAGTGAGCCTTTAGGGCCAGTGCTCTGCAGCAAGAGAAGCCAGCTCAATGAGAAGCGTGTGCACCAGGACCAAGAGGCGTCCCCACTGGCCGCAACCAGAGAAAGCCTGAGTGCTACAACGAAAGCCCAGTACAGCTGAAACACATAAATAAATGCCTTCTGTTAATATTTTCTTCTTTTCAAGTTTCATGTTGTAAAGGATCAAAGGATTCTTAGAATTCAAAAGTAGCTAATTAATCACTTACATGAAAAAGGGAGTATGTACCCAACCTTAAGATTATTTTTTCAAATAGTATTTTGGAATCTAGGTTCAAGCACATCATTTAAAAGTAAGAATTCAGCCTCATTTTCTTTTATGATGATGGCAGAATAGGGAAAGGACTCAAGTGTTCGGCAAAGGGGGCAAAAAGAACAGAAATGAAACTTAGGGCCTAACATCATATATTACCTTTAGTAATAGATATAGATGGATATATACATGGGTTATATACGTATATGCATATATACACACATAAGCTATATATGCTTTTTCTTTTACTTTTTCCAATTAAACTTATAGTTTAGAACTTGCCAAATATCTCGATACTATAGAAAGATATATATTTGTTTTGGTTATAAGCAAACCAAAAGACCTGTTCATCTTCCTGATTTCCTCATGTCATATTTTCTCTAAGATAAACTCGACTGTGATAACACATAACCCGACTCCTCCTAGGTGGGCAGGATCTATTTTCAGGGGGTGATATCATCTCAGCTGCCCTGATTTGAAACGACTTCCTGTATGTCAAGTTTTGTTTCCCTCTGCCAAATACACGTCACCTCTAGTTCACATTAGACTATCCTCGCCCCCCACCCTGCCTGTGGAATGGGTGTACGTCCCAAACTATTCCATTGCCTCGTCTCTCTTTTAGCAGCTTCATTACTGACACACCGGAAAGTAGAACAATGGTTGCTAGAATAAGGAAGGAAAGGTCTTTTAAAATCTTGGACACCTTAAAGAATAACAAGTGCTATCTAGATAGTCAATCTTGCATTTAAAAAATAATCACATTACTTCCCCAGTCCATTTCCCTTAATATCAGGTTATTATTATAACAACTCTGAGAATCATACTAAAGTTTTTATAATTGATCTAAGATCCTTGGAAAAATTTCTGGCAGGTTATGCTCTGGGGTCAAGAAGACCCCAAAGTGATTTTAAAAGAAAATACGGAAGTGAGAGTTGGACCATAAAGAAGGCTAAGAGCCATAGAAATGATGCTTTTGAATTGTGGTGCTGGAGCAGACTCTTGTGAGAGTCCCTTGGACTGCAAGGAGATCAAACTAGTCAATCCTAAAGGAAATCAACCCTGAGTATTCACTGGAAGGACTGATGCTGAAGCTCCAATACTTTGGCCACCTGATGTGAACAGCCAACTCACTGGGAAAAACCCTGATGCTGAGAAAGATTGAGGGCAGAAGAAGGAGGAGGCAGCAGAGGATGAGATGGTTAGATAGTATTACTGATTCAGTGGACATGAATTTGAGCAAACTCTGGGAGGCAATGGAGGACAGGGAAGCCTGATGTGCTGCAGTCCACGGGGTCACAAAGAGTCAGACACACTTTAGCAACTGAACAACAGCAACAAAAAATGAATCAGGAGTATTGGAGACCATCTCTTGCAGCCAATCTCTGGAAAAGGGTCCTGACACACCCTTCTTGTCTGTCAGAGGAATAAAAGTTGGTCACAGGGAAGGGTTTAACAAGAACTAGCAGTGGCACCCCACTCCAGTACTCTTGCCTGGAAAATCCCATGGACAGAGGAGCCTGGTGGGCTGTAGTCCATGGGGTCGCTAAGAGTCGAACACGACTGAGCGACTTCACTGTTTACTTTTATGCACTGGAGAAGGAAATGGCAACCCACTGCAGTGTTCTTGCCTGGAGAATCCCAGGGACGGGGAGCCTGGTGGGCTGCCGTCTATGGGGTTGCATAGGGTCGGACACAACTGAAGCGACTTAGCAGCAGCAGCAGCAGCAGCAAGTGTCTGGTTTGTGCCAGGCTGGGTAAACTCCTGGAAACAAACAGACATGGCCATCCCCTCGTGGAGCCCACCACCCAGGGTGGGAGACATCCTGTCAAAAGCAGGCAACAAGTACCTAATTACAAACTGTGAAAGTAGATCAGCAGTGCTGAGAGAAAATAAGAGGAGAAACTAACTTTAGACAGAGGACAAGGAAGGACCCCCTTGAGGAAAGTGAGGTAGCTCAGTCGTGTCCGACTCTTTGCTACTCCGTGGACTGTAGCCCACCAGGCTCCTCTGTTCATGGGATTCTCCAGGCAAGAATACTGGAGTGGGCTGCCATTCCCTTCCCCAGGAGGTCTTCCTGACCCGGGGATGGATCCCACATCTACTTATGTTTTCTGCATTGGCAGGCAGGTTCTTTATCCCTACCACCACCTGGGAAGCCCCATCAGGACACATAATCACCTTAATTATAACAGAGCCCATGGAACACGGCAAGATGTCATGAAACACAGGTCAGATGAACAATATTAAAATGTGTCTCCTTTAGTAAAGTTTTTAAAAGAAAAAAAAAAAGGTTTTAGAATTGAATTGTAAAAAAGAAAAAAAAAGAAATGAACTGTAACAAACTAAAGTCCACAGAAGATTTTGTCCACATGAAGCAACATCCTATTAAACAAACTGTGCTAATAAAAGATACAAATTAAAGAATGAAGAGTAAAGTATTAACATACGGAATTAACCTCTAACAGGACCAGAAGCTTAAAGTAATGTTTTCTTTATTTAAGAAACCTAATCCTTTTTAAAAACATAAACCAACCCTATATAGACATTTCCACACCACATGTCTCTAGTACCACTTAGTCATTGCCGTTACCGGGAGACATTTGCACAAAAAGAAGATTTATATCCTTCTCTTGTTTCTATTCTTCCACCTAAAGGAATAATCCTCCATTATTAGCAATGCACTTAATATCTCCACAGCAACTAGTATAATTGGGGTTTGTGGCAGGAGGATAAGGAAGTGGAAAACCAAATGATAGAAGTAGTACAGACGGAAAAAACACTTCCACACAGCCTTGGCGGGAAAATAACTACCAAGAAGAAAAAAAGGAAACTTGCTAGAAAGAACCACTTGGGGGCTGCTTCAGTCGGTTGCGACTATGCCTTTAAGATACTAAAGTATGCAAGGAGGCAAATAAAAGCTTTCAGAATGATGAATTGTACGGAGCAAGGGCAGATCAAACAAAAGAACTCTGAGGTAGGGAAGAGATGAGGTTCCTGAAATAGACAAGAAGTGATTTCTTCAGGTTTTCACATGTGGCTCCCAAGAAGGTACAGGGGACCAGGTACAGGGAAAACGCCCAAGAGGGCATTAGAGGCTAAGTGAGCCTCCCAGACCAATCACTGGCCACTGGGAAGAATGGGGAGGGGAAGTAGGGCCATCCTGAGCAAAATACACCCTGAGCCCAGGCCAGACAGTGGCTGCGGAAGGCTGAGGGCAGCAGGTTGAGAATCAGGAAACCTGAGCTCTTCACCAGCTTCTGCCTGACACCACACAAGGGTAAATAATGCAGGCAGAAAAGCAGTATTTGAAAATACTCATTAATTTAGAAACCATGTGTTGAGTGCCTACACCATGCTAGGAAATTAAAAAAAAAAAAAAACTTGCTCCCGAGGAGCTCAGTCTGGAAGAAACACAGTTTCAGCAGAAAATCATATTAACAGTATGGTTGTCCAGCGACAGAGAAAGGCCCAACTATTCTGGAACAAAGAGGGGACACCTAGCCCATGGGGGTGATGGGGAGAAGGGAAAGAGTGAGGAAAGAGTGAGGGGGAGGCTGGCGGTCAAGGCATTTGTGCTTGAAATCACTCCTCTAAAATGCTCAACAAGATCACCACGTAAAGGAACCCTCCACATTGTAAAACCCAATGAACACCGGGTTCTCATCTTACTCAGCTCGAGAACTGAGAACAGAACTGATTCCTCCATCCTGCTTTACACACTCAATTTTGCTGGCATCTGGAAGGCTGCCTTTTTGGTCCTCCTCCTACCTCGCTGGTTACTCCTGGGTCTCCCCTCCCACTTGATCTATTTATTTATTAATTCTGTTAGTCTGCAGGGTCTAATCTCTGCCTCTTTCCTTGGCCTCCAAAATCTCCCCAGGTGACTCTAGACTTCCCGTCCCTTCATATAGCACTTCCGTGCTGACAGCACTGGCCATAATCTTGTCCCTGAATGCAGTTTTCAGAATCATCGCTGGTCGTTTGACAACTCTCTCCATTAGGATGTCAACTAGGCAACGAGCTGGCCAAAACAGAACCCTATTTGCTACAATCCCCCCATCCAGCAAAAAACAAAAACAAAAACAGGATTTGTGCTTGATTTCTCCTACTCTGTCATTTCACCCATCCAGGCCTATCCGTTAAGTCTTGTCAATTCTGTCTCCAAACCTCTCAAATCCATCCACTGCTCTCCATCTTTGATACCACCACACAGCTCCAGCCCACGTCGGGTCATGCGTCTCTCCTTCTTAAAAAAAAAAAAAAAAAAATTCTGGATTTGGCTGTGCCAAGTCTTAGCTGCAGCACACAGGAGCTTCGATCCTCATCGCAGCATACGGCGCGGGTCTTCAGTTGACGCATGTGGACTCTTAGTTGCAACATATAGGATCTAGTTCCCTAACAAGGGATGGAACGTGGGCCCGCTGCATTGGGAGCTCGGAGTACTAGCCACTTGACCACCAGAGAACTCCCTGCCTCTCCTTCTTAGATCACTGCACAATGCTTTCTCATCGCATTTGGAGTAAAATTTACAGAACTAACAAAATTGGGCTTCCCAGGTGGCATCAGTGGCAAAGAACTCGCCTCTCAAAGCAGGACGTAAGAGACACAGATTCGATCCCTGGGTTGGGAAAATCCCCTGGAGGAGGGGATGCAACCTGTTCCAGTATTCATGCCTGGAGAATCCCATGGACAGAGGAATCTGGCGGGCTATGGTCCCTGGGGTCACAAAGAGTTGGACACAGACTGGAGCAACTTAGCACACACGCCCCTCCTCACTGGGTCCTGCGTGCCTGGGCACCATCTTTCTCACTCCTCCCTGCTCAGACACTGTGGCCAGACTGGCCTCCCTGCCTTCCCTTGCATAACTAAGCACTTAGCCTGTCCCCTCTGCTGGCTCCTTCTCACCCTTCACATCTCAGTGCAAGTTCAACCTCTTTGACAATCCTGACCATGCTTGGGTAGGATTCCCCAGTCACTCTCAGCATATTTCCTTTAAAGAACTGGTCCAAGTCTGAACTGATCTTGTTTATTAATCTTACTTGCTTATCATCTGCTCAACCTCCCTTTTCAGCACTTTTTCCTGTCTCAACTCGTTAAACTCATACAATCTCCATTAAGGGCAGAAACTTTGATTGTCTATTGTTCACTGAAATCTAGAATCAAGAATAAAGCCTAGCACACAGCAAGTATTCAAAAATAGTGTTGGATGCATTAATCAATTTCAGAAGAAACCGAGGAGGGCTTGGGTCTAATCTCAGCTACCTGTTTAGTATAGGTATTTGATAAAGTCAATATATTTATGAAATCCAAAGCAACCTATCTTGAGACCTCAGTAAGAACATCAGCTTGTCCAGTGGCTGGGGGAATTATTTGCCACAAAATCATCTATTGTGATTTCCTTCCTCTACATTTAGGTGATTTTCCTGCACAGAACTGCCCTCTCTCCTTCCTTCCTTTCTTCCTCTGTCTTTCCCTGCTTCTCTCCCCGCATCACCCTCTCGGTTATCCCTCTCTCTCTTCTTCTCTCCTTCTCATACTGAACCTGAGTCTTCTTACAGTCTAATCTTATCTATTCCTGGCAGCCTGATATTTGATACCAAGTAATGATTTCTCTGATCTAGGCTTTACAATGGCCTTGCTTCCTAAATTGTCACAATAAGCAACTGAACAAGAACACAAATTAGTAAGCAACATCATGCATATAAACAGGGCAAGAAATGCGTGAAGACCAGGGCAGGTACCACCACATCCCACTTACCACAGCTCACAAAAGTATATGAGCAGCCATCCTTTCTATACACATGAATCTAATAATCTAAATATTTCATTTATAAGCCCAGGCACACTGCCTGGCACTGATATTCACAAATTTATATTACAGATAACCTTAGAGATTTCACTGTACTGTTCAGCCTGTTCATTCATTCTAGCAAAAGGAACCAGAACCAGTTTTCTCTAGTAATGCCAGGATATAATTCAGTTTATAAAATACAACACACCGAAGTCATGGATGACAACTATTAAGGGATATTCTAAGGATAACCTCAGATTCATGCAGGGTATTGTTCCTTAAGGATAAGGCTGGTCAGAGCTGCAATGCCTGGCAAAGCAGCCACTAAGCCCACGTGACTCCTGAGCACTTGAAGTATGGCCAATCTTAAGCTTAGATGTGCAGTCAGTGCAGAATACACCGGATTTTTGGAAGATTTAGAAAAAAAGTTAAAATGTCAAGAATGTTTACATTATTATCAATATTAAATATGATAACAGTTTAATACATTGGTTAAATAAAATGTGTTTTTAGCAAAGTGACTCCAAATATCCCATCACCATGGTTTTAAGTTTCCAATTTTTTTTCTACTTCTAAACGAGACAGTCTATTCCCTCTGTGAAAGGGGCTTCCCTGGTAGCTCAGATGGTAAAGAATCTGCCTGCAATGGAGGAGATCTGGGTTCGATTCCTGCGTCAGGAAGAGCCTCTGGAGAAGGAAATGGTTATCGATTCCAGTATCTTGCCTGAAGAATTCCATGGACAGAGAAGCCTGGCAGGCTACAGTCCACGAGGTCACAAAGAAAATGCTATAGATATAGATAACATCATCTAGCTAATGGTCACCCATATTTCTTCAAAATTACCAAAAATCCTTTATTATCCCTTATTTCATTTCTTAAGCAGGAAAATTCCCAAGATTTTAGTTCTTAACGCTGGTGCTATTTCTACTTTGCACAAAAGGGCAATCCTTAACTGATGAAGCTGTCTCCAAATCACAACGTAAGATCATTATTGGAGGATTCCTTTAAAAAAAAAAGCCCCAAACTAACCCCATTCATTATGATAATTCTTGCTACTTTAAATTTCCATAATTGACATGCTGATTCCAAGATACTGTCTACTCCAGGGTCTACAACCCTCTAGGTACTTACTACAGATGACCCAATGTATGATACTACTTTTTATTTGTTTTAATTCATTATAATAAGTTTGAAAAGCCCTTGTATAGAAATGCTCCTGCTCTCAAAGAATTCATAATAACATTGTTAGGCAAGCAAAGCAAGAAACAGATTTTAAAAATATAAAGTGAGGGACTTCCCTGGTGGTCCAGTGGTTAAGACTCTACGCTTTCATGCCAGGCAGTGTGAATTTGATGCCTGGTTGGGGAACTAAGATCCAGCAAGCCAAGCGGCATGGCCAAAAATTTTTTAAAAAGAAAAGAAGTAAAAGGACCTCACATCTGTCAGAATGACTGTTATCAAAAAGACCACAACTGTTGGTGAGGATATGAAGAAAAAGGAACACTTGCACACTGCTGGTGGGAAGGTAAATTGGTGCAGCCACTGTGGAAAACAATATGGAAGTTCCTCAAAAAAAAAAAAAAAAATGAAGCTACAATACAATCCAGCCATCCCACTCCTGGGTATATATTTGAAAATAACAGTTTAATATATTGAATGTAAAATCCTAATATGAAAGGATACAGGCAGCCCAATGTTCATAGCAGCATTATTTACAATGGGCAAGATATGGAGGCAACTTAAGTGCCTCAGTTCAGTTCAGTTCAGTTCAGTCACCCTGTTGTGTCCAACTCTTTGCGACCCCATGAATCACAGCACGCCAGGCCTCCCTGTCCATCACCAACTCCCGGAGTCCACCCAAACCCATATCCATTGAGTCGGTGATGCCATCCAACCATCTCATTCTCTGTTGTCCCCTCTCCTCCCGCCTTCAATCTTTCCCAGCATCAGGGTCTTTTCAAATGAGTCAGCTCTTCGCATCAGGTGGCCAAAGGACTGGAGTTTCAGCTTCAACATCAGTCCTTCCAATGAACACCCAGGACTGATCTCCTTTAGAATGGACTGGTTGGATCTCATTGAAGTCCAAGGGACTCGCAAGAGTCTTCTCCAGCACCACACTTCAAAAGCATCAATTCTTCTGTGCTCAGCTTTCTTTATAGTCCAACTCTCACATTCATGCATGACCACTGGAAAAACCATAGTCTTGACTAGATGGACCTTTGTTGGCAAATTAATAGTTCCGCTTTTTAATATGCTGTCTAGGTTGGTCATAACTGTCCTTCCAAGGAGAACAGACAAATGGATAAAGATATGAGATAATGTACATATAACAGAATATTACTCAGCCATAAAAAAGAAGGAAACTTTCCATATACCACAAAGAAGGAAACTTTCCATATACGACTTGGAGGATATATCATGCTTAGTGAAACAGGTTGGACAGAAAAAGGCCAACCTTTTAAGTTACTACTTATATGTGCAATCTAAAAAAACAAACTAGCAAATAAAACAAAAAGAAACAGACTCACAGATATAGAGACTAAACTAATGGTTACCAGTGGGGAGAGAGAAGGAACAAGATAGGGATAAGGGACTAAGAAACACAAACTACCATGTATAAAATAAATAAGCTATAAGGATATGTTGTGGCTTCCCCAGTGGCTCAGCGGTAAAGAATCTGCCTGCATTGCAGGAGACACAGGTTTGATCCGTGTTTCAGGAAGATCCCCTGGAGGAGGGCATGGCAACCCACTCCAGTATTCTTGCCTGGAGAATCCCATGGACAGAGGAGCCTTGCAGGCTAAGGTCCAGGGGGGTCACAAAGAGTCAGACATGACTGAAGCAACTAAGCATTCACACATGCAAGGGTATGTTGTATAGCACAGGGGATACAGTCAATACCTTATAATTACTGTAAGTGGAGTATAATCCATAAAAAATCTGAATCACTACATTGTATACCTGAAAGTAATATACTACACCTCAATAAAAAAACTAAAATAAAATAAAAGGAATCTGGAGTCAAAACTCAAGCAATAATGCCCACAACCATCACCAGCATCATATGTGGACCATCACCTTACCCCAAACAAATGCAAGGCTATAAGGGCTGCCACGTGGGGTGCAGAGCCACATTTCTGTTAGGCAAATCTGATGAAAGGCTAAGAGGCTCGACCTGCTCTGGAATCAACAAGACTTTTCTTTTTTTGCTAAAACCTATGTATGGTCATTTAAAATGCACAGTATATATTTGTGTGCTGTGCTGCGCTCAGTTACTGGCTTCAGTCGTGTCTGACTCTTTGAGACCTATGGACTGTAGCCTGCCAGGCTCCGCTGTCCATGGGATTCTCTACGCAAGAATACTGGAGTGGGTTGCCCTGCCCTCCTCCTGGGGATCTTCCCAATCCAGGAATCAAACCCCTAGCTCGGGCATCTCCTGCATTTCAGGCAGGTTCTTTACCCACTTAGGCACCTGAGAAGCCCATTTACTTGTATACAAATATACAAATGTATAGAATTATCAAAAGCTAAGTCCCTCTGCCCTAAGGTGGTTCAGTTTACATGCAAACTAAAACAACCTCCAAAGTGTAAACACTGCTATACCTGACCTGTCCATATAAGAAGTCATGAGATTAAGCAGCTCTCTCACAGGGCTGGGATAAAGGGAAAAAAAAAATCAAAGCACTGATTGTGCCAGTAACTGTCTGTATTATCCATTTCCTATTGCTGCTGTATAAGTTACTATAAATTCACTGGCTTAAAATAACTCAAATTTCTTCTCTTACAGTTTGAGAAATCAGAAATCCAAAAGGAGATTTGGTGGGTTAACACTGAAATGTCAGCAGGACTGTGCTCCTTTCTGGAGGCCCCGAATCCATTTCCCAGCCTTTCGCAGCTTCTTCAAGATCACGTGCATCCCTTGGTCCAGGGCCTCCTTCCATCTTCGAAGTTGGCAATGGCTGTTTGGGTTTTTCTAATGGTGCCAACTCTTTGACTCTTCTCCTTCCCTTTTCCACTTATAAGGACCCTTGTGATTACATTGGGTCTACCCAGATAACCCAGGATAGTCTCTGTATCCTTAGTCTGCTGATTAGCAACCTTAATCCCTCCTAGCCAAGTAACATAACAGATTCATCATTTCTGGGGGTTTGGATGTGAACATCTTTGCGGTACCATTATTCTGCCTGCCACCTTGTCCAAGAGTAATTAGCAAACATTTAAAGAAACCTCTCACATGTTCAAGCTATTCCCTTACAATGAGGATTTTTTAATATTTTAATTTATAATAAGTGAAAGCCTAAAACTTAAAAAATAAGTAATATTAAAGTAGCAGGAATAGGTTCAGTTGAGTGTACTGATCAGGGGGCTGGGAGAAAGAACTCACTGCTCCTTTTCCAGACAAAACACCCAGCCTGACTGAGCTCTCACAAGCCTATACAGAAAAATGATACCATATCATCAACATATTTCAATAGCAACACAAATGTATGACCTAGGTGTAGTCCTCTACATGGTAAATCATAAGGAGTTGATAGCATGTATGGACAGGTGTGATGTTCCTTTGTTAAAACTTCACGTGCAAGGACAAAATTAGGCCCGAAGTGCGAGATACACGCTGCTGCTGCTGCTGCTGCTAAGTCGCTTCAGTCGTGTCTGACTCTGTGCGACCCCATAGACAGCAGCCCACCAGGCTCCCCCGTCCCTGGGATTCTCCAGGCAAGAACACTGGGGTGGGTTGCCATTTCCTTCTCCAAAGCATGAAAGTGAAAAGTGAAAGTGAAGTCACTCAGTCGTGTCCAACTCTTCGTGACCTCACGGACTGCAGCCCACCAGGCTCCTCCATCCATGGGATTTTCCAGGCAAGAGTATTGGAGAAATACACACTAGATTTCTACAAACAGTGCGGTGCTTAGACACCACAGCCAAACTGTCCACTTTCAAGACCCAGATTTGCCTAATATCACCTGTGTGTACTTGCCTACAAAAAATTTGCCTACTGTGTCTCAAAAGAGGATTCTTAAAATGGGAGTAATAACATCTGTCTCAGAGTGTTGAAGGAGGAACAGATGAAGAAGAGTTCTAACTGTTCAGAGCAAACCCTGGCACATAGTGGGCATTTTAAGTGTTTGGAAAATAAAATTGTAAATGTTCCAGCTTGCTGCTTATAAACTTACACACACACACACACACAGATGTTAATTTAACAGAAAAAAAATGCCCTTTGCTGATACTAAAGTTTGGAAGCAACTATGGGGCAGTAATAACTGGATGGTTAAAGAACTTACAGATCCAATGCAAATCTCAGAAAACAGTAGCAGCTGTGTTAGATAAACCATCTCAGGGCCTCCTAAAGAAAGATGCCCAGCACACTGTCCAGGGAGGACAGTAGGGTCTGTGACCCTTAATGGCCTTGGCACTTTCTGGGACAGGGTGCTCATGGTACAATCCTCCTCAGAAGGCTGGGCTCTGAGGGACCGTGGTGTTGTGCTCGCCACTGCTACCAGCATCTGCAGAGAGGCCTGGCATATCATGATGGCAGCCTGGAAGGCTTGTCAGCGTTCACAGCTGATGTTATACACTTCTTATGAAAGTTCTTGAATTCAATGGCAATGGATGATCAATTTTAAAAAATCTTATTTTAACCCCGAAAGAAAGGAAGAGGAGAGGGTAAGAGATAGGACCCAGACCTTACAATAGAGGTGAGATGTGACAAATGGTCATTCCATTACCTAAAAATACGTTAACTTCATGAGAAATAATGAGAAACAATTTGATCCTTGAGACAGCAGGAATGAATCCTTTAAGAGTGAGAAATAGAGTCTATATGCAAAAAAGTGATAGCGGAGCCACCAAATATTAACAATGAACCGAGCATCAGCCTCAGTGTTTTACACACATAAAGTAGTATGATTCATAGTTACCCCAGGAAGTAAATACTATCTTAGTTCCATTTCACAGCCAGGAAATGGAGATTCATCACAGGAAGTTGCTCATAGTCACCTAATGGTAACAGGGTGTTTCTGGGTCATAAATCCAAGCTAGCCTGAGTAAGCCTATGGGGCCTTCATCTCTCTGGCGTTACTTCATGGCCTGAAGGCAGCACAGACCAGAGAAACATTCCAGGAGATGGGGTGGTAGACAACCACGTATCAAAATACATCCCTTCAAACCTCAAACCTGCTGTATCTCCAAAGCTAGCAGAGAGATTACAAAACACTTAGGGGGATTACTGGGCAGAGCATGGGCGTGAGAATCAGTGGGCCCTGCTCCTCGTCCTTCCAGCTTCGCAGCCTTGAGCACACTGACCTTACTAAATTGTTTCTCTACGTCCACAGTGGAGAGAATATAATTTATATTGTGCAGGGCTGCCTGAAGATAGAGAATGTGATTTAATCTTCTCTAGAACCTAACTCAAGAGTACTTAACATTGTTTAACCATCGCTATTTCACTGCACTATCTCTGACTTCTGTGTCTGGTGAAACTTGGAGAACCAACTTGTTCAGTTCAGTTCAGTCGCTCAGTCATGTCCAGCTCTTTGTGACCCCATGAACTGCAGCAAGCCAGGCCTCCCTGTCCATCACCAACTCCTGGAGTTTACCCAAACTCATGTCCATTGAGTCGGTGATGCCATCCAACCATCTCATTCTCTGTCATCCCCTTCTTCTCCCGCCTTCAATCTTTCCCAGCATCAGGGTCTTTTCAAATAAGTCAGCTCTTTACATCAGGTGGTCAAAGTATCGGAGTTTCAGCTTCAGCATCAGTCCTTCCAATGAACACCCAGGACTGATCTCCTTTAGGATGGACTGGTTGGATCTCCTTGCAGTCCAAGAGACTCTCAAGAGTCTTCTCTAACACCACAGTTCAAAAGCATCAATTCTTTGGCACTCAGCTTTCTTTATAGTCCAACTCTCACATTCATACATGACCACTGGAAAAATCACAGCCTTGACTAGACGGACCTTTGTTGGCAAAGTAATGTCTCTGCTTTTTAATATGCTGTCTAGGTCAGTACTGGGCATCTCTCTGTCTTAAAGGTTCAGCTTCATTTTCAGCTATTGCTGCCAGTCTTTTCCTGAAAGGTCTTCGCTTCTCACTGGAGGTGGGCTGCTACCTAGAGGTCCTTGGCAACCCAGTTAGCTAAGTGATGCCTGATGCAAAACCACTTATTCATTAACATTTTTTCCTACTCCTAAAGGAAAACTCATTCCTTCATACTTTCTCTAGTCAGATCAGACTATCTACTTAAAGTACTCCCAGGTAAGGAAAAGTATCCTTAGCCCATTTGGGAGGGGTTCATGTTAAGAGGTATTTCCCAGGATGGTTCTCATCAGCCGAGCAGGTCAGAGAGGCCCCTAAACGTGCATTTTCACTCCTGGGAGGCCAGATCCTCCAGGATCACATGTGATCCCAGTTTCAACAGCAGGAGCTGAATCCCAGCAAGCCTTGGGATTAGGTATATCTTCCCAAGGGACACAGAATCTGCCTTTGGCACATCTGCATCCTTCTTTCCATATCTGTTTTCCCATCTCCAGGGCAACTCCTCCCTCGAGTCCCTCCCATTTATGGAAAAGCTTTTTTCACAAAGTTTGACTCATCTAGTATTTTGCATTTCTAATCATCTTAATTGAAAAGAGCTTATTTAAAGGGACTTCCCCAGTGGTCCAGTGGTTAAGAATCCACCTCCCAATGCAGGGGACAAGGGCTCGATCCCTGGTCCAGGAAGGTCCCACCCGCGGAGGAGCAGCTAAGCCCGTGAGCCACGACTGCTGAGCCTGAGCTCTAAGAGTGTGTGAGGTGCAACTACTGAAGCCCACTTGCCTAGAGCCTGTACTCCACAAGAGAAACCACCACAAAGAAAGGCCCAGGCACCGCAACTAGAGAGTAGTCCCCGCTTACAGCAACCAGAGAAAGCCCGCACATAGCAACAAAGACCCAGTGCAGTCATAAATAAATAAACAAAACCAAAAACGAGGTGATTAAATTCTAGAGTTGATACTCAGCTCCTGTTGTTGCTCAGTCACTAAGTCACGTCCGACTCTTTGTAACCCCATGGACTGCAGTACGCCAGGCTTCCCTGTCCTTCACTATCTCCTGGAGTTTGCTCAAACTCACGTCCATTGAGTCAGTGATGCCATCCCACCATCTCATCCTCTATCACCCCCTTCTTCTCCTACCCTCATTCTTTCCCAGCATCAGAGTCTTCTCCAATGAGCCAGCTCTTCATATCAGGTTGCCAAAGTATTGGAGCTTCAGCATCAGTCCTTCCAATGAATATTCAGGGTTGATTTCCATTGGGATTGATTGGTTTGATCTCCTTTGTGTCCAAGGGATTCTCAAAGAGTTTCTCCAGCAGCACAATTCAAAAGCATCAATCAATTCGTCAGTGCTCAGCTTTCTTCATGGTCCAACTTTCACATTCGTACATGACTACTAGAAAAACCATAGCTCTGACTATGCAAACTTTTGTTGGCAAAGTAATGTTTCTGCCTTTTAATACACTGTCCAGGTTTGTCATAGCTTTTCTTCCAAGGAGCAGACGTCTTTTAATTTCATGGCTTCAGTCACTATCCACAGTGATTTTAGAGCCCAAGAAAATAGACTCTGTCAGTTTCCACTTTTTTTTTCCATCTATTTGCCATGAATTGATGGGACCGGATGCCATGTTAGTTTTTTGATTGTTGAGTCTGAAGCCAGCTTTCAGTCTCCTCTTTCACCCTCATCAAGAGTCTCTTTAGTTCCTCTCCCCTTTCTCCCATTAGAATGTTATCGTCTGCATATCTGAGGTTGTTGATTATTTCTCCCAGAAATCTTGATTCCAGCATGTGCTTCATCCAGGCTGGCATTTCACATGATGTACTCTGCATTTAAAGTAAATAAGCAGGGTGACAATATATAGTCTTGACATATACTCTCCTCCCAATTTTGAATCAGTCCCAGTTTTTCATAAATATGATGCCTCCAGCTCCACACTTTCAATTGGACTGCAATTTCCCCTTATACAGGTATTTATCAAGCACTTTCTTGTGTGAGCAAGTCCTTTCAGGTAAACTTAGAGTTAAGGATACCCTAAGGTGAGTATTTCAGCTCAATTTCACAATTTTGCCTGAGGCCAAGCCCTAAGGGTATCTCTCTCTCTGCCCTAAATGAAGCTCTGGAAGGACTGTTGCTGAAGCTGAAGCTTCAATACTTTGGCCACCTGATGGAAAAAGCTGGCTCATTAGAAAAGACTCTGACGCTGAGAAAGATTAAAGGCAAAAAAAGAAAGGGGTGGCAGAGGATGAGATGGTTAGAGCATCACCAGCTCAATGGACATGAATCTGAACAAATTCTGGGAGGCAGAGGAGGACAGAGGAGCCTGGCGTGCTGCAGTCCATGGGGTTGCAAAGAATTCGACACTACTTAGTGGCTGAACAACAACAAAACGGAGCTCAGCAGAGGCACTACTAGGTGGAGAAATGGCACCGACCTGGAGGGCCTCTCCAGTTGTTTACTTCATTTGACTTTGAGTAACTAGCTGTCTTTCCCGACACTTTGGCTTCAAAATTATCTTTCATCCCCTGCTATGCCCTCCTGTTTAACACTTTTATTATGTGGTTTTACTCTTTTTAAAAGAGTACAAGGGATTCACTGAAAGAAAACGTATAAACATAAGACAAACACTCAATCCAGCTAATGTTGCTTTAAAAAAGAAACTAAGAACATGTACAAGTTTGTTTGGAAGTTTCAAGCGACACTGTCAAGCTAAAGACACAAAATTCTGAGGCTGAATTTTAAACTGCAAACAAATGATCATAGAGGGTTTTACAGCAGGGAAAACCAATCATCAAATAACTGATTATCTTATTTATACTGTAATTTTATTAGCTGTTTCTTTAAATTCTGCTTTGAATTAATAATTATTGTTAGGAATTAATAAATTGAACTGATCTGAGTTTCTATAAAAAGGTTGAATTGAATACGACTCATTTTCCAATATCATTTATCAAAATCATGAGGATAAGGTAATGTGTGTTGGATATGGAAATATAAACCCAAAAGAAAAAAGTATGACTCAGAGTGGCAAAGACAGTATGATATTATAATAAAACTTGAGAAATGTTTAAATGAACATATGCTTTATACCTATAATGAAAGCTAGCTAATGGATTGGTTTTTTTTTTTTTTTGGCACTTTCATTAAATCAACTGGAAAATGTCTTAGCAATGATACACTTTTTAAGAGATCAAAGGACAAACGTCTAAGATTTTCTTTTTTTGGTCGCACAGCATGTAGGATCTTAACTCCCCAAACAGGGACCAAACTTGCACCCTCTGCATTGGAAACAGGGAGTCTTAACCACTTGACCACCAGGGAAGTCTCTAAGATTTTCTTTAAAGATGGCTTATTTAAAAATGAAAGAGCTTATTCTAAACCTGGTGATAAATCTGCTAAATGTAATATTTGCAAAACGTAATCTGCCTATCCTGCTAAGTACCAATGACGTAAATTGTAGAAGCAGAATTTTTTTTCTGAATTATGTGTAGAACCTGAATTTCTTTTCTGAGATACACACTCACAGCAGCACTATTTACAATAGCCAAGACATGGAAGCAACCTAAATGTCCATTGACGGAAGAATGGCTAAAGAAGGTGTGACACATATTTACAATGGCATATTACTCAGTTATGGCCAGCCTAGACAGCATGCTGAAAAGCAGAGACATTACTTTGCCAACTAAGGTCCGTCTAGTCAAGGCTATGCTTTTCCCAGTGGTCATGTATGGATGTGAGAGTTGGACTATGAAGAAAGCAGAGCGCCAAAGAATTGATGCTTTTGAAGTGTGGTGTTGGAGAAGACTCTTGAGAGTCCCCTGGACTGCAAGGAGATCCAACCAGTCCATTCTGAAGGAGATCAGCCCTGGGTGTTCTCGGAAGGAATGATGCTAAAGCTGAAGCTCCAGTACTTTGGCCACCTCATGCGAAGAGTTGACTCATTGGAAAAGACTCTGATGCTGGGAGGGATTGGGGGCAGGAGGAAAAGGGGACGACAGAGGATGAGATGGCTAGATGGCATCATGGACTCGATGGACGTGAGTTTGAGTGAACTCTGGGAGATGGTGATAGACAGGGAGGCCTGGCATGCTGCGATTCATGGGGTCGCAAAGAGTCGGACAAGACTGAGCGACTGAACTGACTGACTGAACTGATAAAAAGAATGAAATAATACTATTTGCAGCAACAGAGATGAACCTAGAGATGATCATACTAAGCAAAAAAAAGTCAGAAAGACAAACACCATATGATACCACTTATATGTAGAATCTAAAATAAGATGCAAATGAATTTATCTACAAAACAGACTCAAAGACATAAATTACAGATTTGTGGTTGCCACAGAAAGAGCTAGGTAGGGAAAGGAAGGATTGGGAGTTTGGGATTAACAGCGCAATTTATTACACATAGGACAGACAGACAGGTCCTGCTATATAGCACAGAAACCTATATTCAATATCCTGTGATAAACCATAATGGAAAAGAATATATACATATAACTTAGTCACTCTGCTGTATAGCAGAAATTAACACAACACTGTTGACCAACTCTACTTCAATAAGTCTTTTTTAAAATTCTTTTCTGTCTGGCAAAGTCAGTACTGCTCCATTCTGCTATATTTCCCCATAAAAGAAGTTCAGCTTTCTGTCTAATAGCAATAATACAAACACAAATAGTGCTTTAAGAAAGCCTCTGTGTTCCATTTTCATCAGATAAATCCCTTGGGTAATGAGCTATGGACCTATTGTGCAGCTCCACAGAGAATGTTGATCCTATTGCTGAAATCTTATAAGAAACACTAAAGGAACATAGAAATTAAAACAAAGTTTAAAGAGAAAGGAGAAAGTTTTCTAATCCTGAATGTGGTGGGGGGGAAAAGGCACATAAATTAAAGATCAAAATTCACTTTTTAAAATGCAAAATTACTAAAATAATCATGAATTGCACACAGATACAACCAGAAGAATATTTACGGCAGAGCTGTTTAAAATAGTGAAAACTGGAAACTAACTGTCCAACAATAGGGGACTGCTAGAGATGCAGTCATTCAACCGAAAACTAGAAAAGATGTTGCTTAAGCATATATTTTACTGATATAGAGCCATCCATATTTGGATGGGGATTTAAAAAAAAGTTAGTATGTAAAGAACAAACCAATTTCATAGAGAATAATTTTCTAGCTGTGTAACTTTAGGAAAGTTAATTTCTCTAAATCAGCCTTTTCCTCCATAATCACACCTAACTCATAGGGTTGGGGTGAGCATAACAGGAGATCCTAAATATAGAGAGTAACTGGCACATTGCCTGGCTCAGAGTAAGGGTATTACAGGTGAAAAAGGATTTAAGAATATAACACTAAGAATTTTCTGGGTGGTGGCTGATTTGATTACCTTGTACTTTTAAACCTCTACAAATGACATACTACTTATTTTTTTTAGTTATATACTATTTATGAGGAAAAATAAATTGAAATACTACTCACACATAGTGATTATTCTCTTAAAATTTAAACCAGTGCTTTCTTTCCTCACAGTAAGTAAATCTTGGTTGAACCTATTTTACCCCTCAGATTTCATTTAAACAAGTCTGCTCTGATACGTTTAAAATTATTTAAGGGCTAAATTTGTCTATAATATTTTTACTGGGTAAAGCAAAGCATACTTACATTGTTCAGCCTCATAGCTGAACAATGAGCCTCAATTCAGCATACTTTAGATAGCAATAGACCTCAAATTATCGGTGGAAGGCAGCCTATCATGGCCTAGTCACTTCTGGTTTCCTTCCAATTCCCTACTCCTCTCTCTTTCTTCCTCTCCATAATCAAAACTTAGGGGCTATTTCTACCAGACTGAAAGCCAGTTACAGTGCCTCCGTCATCTTAGCATTGCTAGTACCTAGCACAGTGGCTGGAGTATAGAAGCTGCTCACTAAACATTCACCAACTGAACAAATGCCTGATAACTGTAGTTCAGGATGGAGGCTTCAAATCCCCCATAGGGGAATTGGATAAAAGTGAGTAGGCTACTCTAGTCTGAAACTGTCTAGAATTCTCAGTAATTCTTCCTTTTTTAAAAAGAAAACATCTCACTTCAAAGTATCACTTCTTTAAAAAGTTCTCATTTGTGGAGAAGGAAATGGCGATCCACTCCAGTATTCTTGCCTAGGAAATCTCATGGACAGAGCAGCCTGGCAGGTTACAGTCAAAACAAACAGTAAGTGCATAGCTTCCTATATCTGATGTCAAAATACCGATTGTAATAGTTTTCTATTGTTATAAATTGCAAATTTTTAAAGCTTCTTGAAATGAATAAAGGTTAAGCATGAAAAAAAAGTTCTCATTTGTATTCCAATGTCAATTTGCATAGATGTAAGATTATTTCTATTTTTTCCCCTGTATTTCGTTTAAATGTCCCACAAGAATTCCAGAGAGTTTACGTAAATTGCTCAAAGTAACAACACAGCCAGGAAGTTACCACCCAGATAGCCTTAGGTCTTCTGGATTCTGATGACCCGATCTCTACATCACACTGGGGGTGGGCGGAGGATTCCCTGTGACCTTTGACCCTAAAAGTTGTAGATATGGTAAAAACAAATGTTTTTAATATAACACCTGAGCAAATGCTCCTATCCCTCCAAATATTTCTTAGAGGCTTTTATAAAATTCTGTGAAAAGAGAAACTGAGGACAAGAGGCGGTAACCCAAAGGTGTCTAAATGTTTCCCTCCATGTTCATAAGTCAATCAGCTCTGCTTAAAAATGAAACTAGAGAAATCAAATTAAACATTAACTCGTTAAAAAAAAAAAAAAACTTCAACTAGAAGACTATGGTGAAGTGAGACAAGCAGCAAAGCAAGGAAGGAAAGGACTATATTTTTGCACTGATTATATATTTTTTTAAGACAAAAAAAAAAAAAAAGTTAAGGGTAGAGAGTTCTCCACATCTAACTCCAAATTCCATTTGCCACTTTCAGCCACTGCTCTGACTCTGTTTAAACAGTGAATGGCAGTTTCCCTAATACGGCGTGGGAATCCCAAATCTTTCTGGTGTCCACAAGGAAGCATTTAACTTCCTGAAAACCGCCTGCAATGCAGGAGACCTGGGTTCGATTCCTGGGTCAGGAAGATCCCTTGGAGCAGGGAAGGAATGGCTACCCACTCCAGCATTCTTGCCTGGAGAATTCCATGGACAGAGGAGCCTGGCGGGTTATAGTCCATGGGGTCGCAAAGAGTGGGCCACAACTGGGCGACTAACACACACACATACCAAATCTTACGGATATCCACAAGGAAGCATTTAACTTCCTGAAGACATCACCACACTGACGAACCTGCCAAAGGATTTCACACGCTAAACCTCAACCCACCAGGTCTGTAAGTAGGAAACGTTGTGGAAATTAATTGATGATTACCTACGCCAGCTGGAACACACTGCTGCTGCTTCTAGGTCACTAACACACTATTTATACACAAACAGTTAAAATTTGTTGAGGTCGGCTTCACGCCAGACATCATGACAGGTCTTCTGAGCTTTAACCCTCATTACTAGCCTCTGAAGTAGTTACAGTCCCGTTTTGCTGGTTCCGAGTGTTTAATGTAACTGAGAACCCACCGATAATAGATGAGACTAGGAGTGAAACCAAGGATTTGAAAAGTTCAAAATCCACGCCTACCCAGAGACACTAAACAACCAAATCTCCTCAAAAATTTAACATACGTGTCAAAACGATGTTATGGTCTTATTAGAGCAAGCAAGACGAAACAGAATGGTAAAGGTTGATTAAAAAAAAAAAAAGAACCTGACATTAGAGTTGTTTTAAGGCGTTGCCGCGGGCTATTAACTATCCGTACCTCAAAGTAGGCAGGTCCGCTCCTACCTACGTGCGCTGAAACACCAGACCTCCCTTTCCTAAGGAGTAACTCTGGAAAGCCAAATGTTGAAAGGTTTCAGTGCGGGCAGCCCAGACCTGGGCTCTTACTGTTCACAAATCATCGGTAAGTGCCTCTCAAAAAAGCTTCAAGACAGTCCCTCCTCCGGCTCCGGAACTTTAGCCCTGACCTCCAGAGTGGCTCTGGACAACCTACGGTTCAATCTGGGTCCTTTCACGGGCAGGACCGAGTTACCCGCAATGACAGCAAATGAATGAGTTGAACGCTCGGAGCAAAGAGACGAAGACACGTCCATCCTCTACCAGGCAAAATCAAAGAAGGATGCCCTGGGGCGGGGCGACTAGGGGCCGAATTAGAGCCACGTCCGCGTTCGCAGTCCACCCTCCCTTCCCCGCGCCGCGCCGCTTTTCCAGCCCATCCTCCTCCCCGGCCCCTTGAGTGCTCCTTACCCGCTCTCAGCTGGGGCTCCAGACCTTGCCAGCCCGAGGCACTAGCTCCCGGGCCGGGATCCGCTAGGGGCCGGAGCTGGCTGCCGCAGCCGCCCCCGGCTGAAGCCCCTGGAAAGTTTGCTCGGGGGTCTAGCCCTCTCCTGCCTCGGCCCCACCAGGCAAGCCGCTCTCCGGGCCGCTCTCGGCGGCGCTGCAGCACCGGCCGGGCTCGGGCGGCCGAGGAAGGCTCGGTGCGCGCCGAGGGCGGGGTCTCCCCGCTCGGCCCGCTGCGCGGCGCTCCGTGTTTACCGCGGCCCCGCGGCCCGCTCTCCCCGCCCGCCGCCCTGCGCGCTCCTGACATCATTCATTCTCTCACACCCTTGCCCGCCCACTCCATTTCCAAACAGTGACTCACTCGGAGGCGCCCGCTCCCCGCTGCCGTGGCTCCCCCGGCGCAGAGCGGAGCTCGAAAAACCGGTGCGACTTCTTAAGAAGGGAACCTCAGCCGACACTCTCTTCTCCCAGCCCTTAAAGGTGCAGGGAAGGAGGGGCTTGGCAGGCAGGGCAGATTGGCTCAGGCAGGGAAAGCTGGAGCCGACCTCCCGGAGCGGCGACACAGAACGATCTGCCAAAGTTCTTGGGGTGCCACTCCCTGCAACTTTCAAGGGTGGGGCCGGGAAGACGTCCCCCACCCCCGCACTTCGCCTTTTTCGGGAACTGCTTCCTGTCCGCGCGAGTGGACTTGGGGCACCAGCGGTTACTCACGGGGTATTGCCCGGGCCTAGGTCAAAGAGGTGGGGTTTCCGAACGTCACAGGACTGCCCGGCAGGGTTAGTCGTGGGTCCCTACGATGATTAACTCTAGATGTGAGCTGGAAGGATTCTCCAAGTTAATGAGGCTAATAATACTTTCCCTTAGGTGACTAACTACAGTGTCATAAGTCCTGTTAATTGATTTGCTTCTCGTTAAGGATGAAAAACAATAACCAAAATAAACAGTGGAAGAGTATTTCTTTGCTCAGCTGAACACTGCGCTTTTCCGCAGGTTTTTGGAGCACAAGGCATTGGGTGAGGTTTCTTTGATGAATTCAGCAGTAATGTTTTTAGAAGGGGTGTTGCCTTCTTTAAAATGGTCAAGGCTCTGCATTTTTTGGAGTTGCTATTCATACACCTGCTGGGCAGTTTTCAGAGTAAATGATCACTGCCTCAGATTCCAAGGAGGATGAAATCAGAGGGAATTTGGCCAAATCTTTATTGAATTTAATTGACAGCTATGTTTTATGTTAATTTCTACTTTAGGACAGGGTAATTATGTTTAAGATTTGCAGTGGCTTATGGGTGATTCCATATAATCAACAGAAATAATCCAGAGGCGTGTCGTAGTGCCCAGTGCAGAAATCGTGTAGGTAAACAATCATCTGTTTATGATAATTAAACAGGATGGTAACAGAAAACCAAACAAACCAACCATGCATAACAGTCCCCAAACAGACAACTGTATGATGTTGTCACTAGTGAAGTTTCCCTGAAAGGAAAATGCTCCTGAAATTAACCAGAAGTTCAACATCACTGTTGTGGAAAATGTACATTTCAAGGTACAGAAAGGTAAGAACTCCAGAAGAGAACACCAACAATCGAAATTTATTTTCCTTGGGCTTATGTTTCCTTTTCAATAGGAGTTTGTTTTTTTATAAAACCCAGGCATTTTGCCCAGAAGGCACTAGCAAATGGATTGGTTTGCTAGGAGGCAAAGTAAATAGAAATTCAAACCAACAGTTTTTACAGACGATCACAGATGTAACCAGAGGCTTGGGTGTCCTGTCCACTGATAACACAGAAGGACTAGATTGAAATGTGTTCTGCTGCTGCTAAGTCGCTTCAGTCGTGTCCGACTCTGTGGGACCACATAGACAGCAGCCCACCAGGCTCCTCTGTCTATGGGATTCTCCAGGCAAGAACATTGGAGTGGGTTGCCATTTCCTTCTGCAATGCATGAAAGTGAAAAGTGAAAGTGAAGTCGCTCAGTCGTGTCCAACTCTTAGCGACCCCAGGGACTGCAGCCCACCAGGCTCCTCCGTCCATGGGATTTTCCAGGCAAGAGCACTGGAGTGGGGTGCCATTGCCTTCTCCGTCAATATCCTCTAGTAAAAGTAATAGTATAATTGTGACAGAGTTCCATGAAGTTTTTCCATTATACTCTTTATCGACATATGAGAGGACTTCCCTGATGGTACAGACGATAAAAATGCACCTGCCAATGCAAGGGATATGGGTTTGAGCCCTGGTCCAGGAAGATTACACATGCCTCAGAGCAACGAAGCCCGCATGCCCCAACTACCGAAGCCCGCATGCCCTAGAGCCCTCACACCACAACTACCAAGTGACGCAACTGTCAAACCTGGGAGGCTTCACGGGCCACTGCCTTGCGGAGGCGAAGGTGTTTGCACAACTCGGTGAAGCTGGGAGCCATACCATGCAGGGCCACCCGGGACGGATGGCTCAGAGTGGAAAGTTATGACAAAACATGGTCCACTGGAGGAGGGAATGGCAAACCCCTCCAGTATTCTTGCCACAAGAACCCCAGGGACAGCATAAAAAGGCAAAAGGATATGACACAGAAGAGGAGCCCCACAGGTCAGAAGGTGTCCAATGTGCTACTGGGGAAGAGTGGAGGGCAAATATTAACAGCTCCAGAAAGAATGAAGTGGCTGGGCCAAAGTGGAAATGACGCTCAGCTGTGGATGTGTCTGGTGATGAAGGTAAAATCCGATGCTATAAAGAACAATACTGCATAGGAATCTGTAATGTTAAGTCAAGGTAAATTGGACATGGTCACACAGGAAATGGCAAGAGTGAACTTCAACGTTTTAGGAATCAGTGAACTAAAATGGACCAAAATGGGCTAATTTATTTCAGATGACCATTATATCTACTACTGTGGGCAAGAATCCCATAGAAGAAATGGGATAGCCCTCATAGTCAACAAAAGAGTCTGAAATGTAGTACTTGGGTGCAGTCTCAAAGATGACAGAATGATCTCAATTCGTTTCCAAGGCAAACCATTCATCGTCACAGTAATCCAAGTCTATGCTGCAATCATTGATGCTGGAGAAGCGGAAGTTGAGCAGTTCTATGAAGACCTACAAGACCTTCTAGAACTAATACCACCCCCTCCCCAAAAGATGTCTTTTTCATCATAGGAGATTGGAATGCAGAAGCAGAGTGTTGAGAGATACCTGGAGTAACAGTCAAGTTTGTCCTTGGAGTACAAAATGAAGCAGGGCAAAGGCTAACAGAGTTTTGCTAAGAGAACATACTGATCATAGCGAACACCCTTTTCCGATAACACAAGAGAGGACTCTACACATGGACATCACTAAATGGTCATTACCAAAATCAGATTGATTACATTCTTTGCAGGCGAAGATGGAGAAGCTCTGTACCGTCAACAAACACAAGATCTGGAGCCAACTGTGGCTCAGATCATCAGCTCCTTATCATAAAATTCAGGCTTAAACTAAAGAAATTGGGGAAAATGACTAGGCCATCCAGGTATGACCTAAATCAAATCCCTTATGAGTATACAGTGGAGGTGACCAATATATTCAGGGGATGAGATTCAGTAGACAGAGTGCCTGAAGAACTATGTACAGAGGTTTGTAACATTGTACATGAGCTAGTGAACAAACCCATCCCAAAGGAAAAGAAATGCAAGAAGGCAAAGTGCTTTTCTGAGGAAGCTTTACAAATAGCTGAGAAAAGAAGAGAAACAAACGGCAAGGGAGAAAAGGAAAGATATACCAAACTGAATGCAGAGTTCCAGAGAATAGCAAGAGATAAGAAGGCCTTCAGTGAACAATGCAAAGAAATAAGGAAAACAATAGAATAGGAAAGACTAGAGATCTCTTCAAGAAAAATTAGAGAAATTAAAGGAACATTTCATGCAAGGCTCTATGATATATATTGTCACCCTGTTTATTTAACTTATGTGCAGAGTACATCATGCAAACAGCCAGGCTGGATGAATCACAAGCTATAATCAGAATTGCTGGGAGAAATATCAACAACCTCCAATATGCAGACACCACTCTAATGGCAGAAAGTGAAGAACTAAAGAGCCTCTTGATCAACGGTGAAGGAGGAGCGTGAAAAAGCTGACTTCAAACTCAACATTCAAAAAACTAATATCATTGCATTTGGTCCCATCACTTCTTGGCAAATAGAAAGGGAAAAGGTGGAAGCAGTGATAGATTTTCTCTTCTTGGGCTCCAAAATCACTGCAGATGGTGACTACAGCCATGAAATTAGAAGACACTTTCTTCTTGGAAGGAAGGCTATGACAGACCTAGACAGAGTATTAAGAAACAGACATCACTTTGCCAATAAAGGTCCGTATAGTCAAAGCTATGGTCTTTCCAGTAGTCACGTACTGATCTGAGAGTTGTACCATAAAGAAGGCTGAACACTGAAGAATTGATGCTTTCAAATTGTGGTGATGGAGAAGACTCTTGAGAGTCCTTTGGACTGCAAGGAGGTAAAACCAGTCAATCCTCAGAGAAATCAGGCCTGAATTCTCATTGGAAGGACCGATGCTGAAGCTGAAGCTCCAATACTTTGGCCACCTGATGTGAAGAGTCAACTCACTGGAAAAGACCTGATTGGGAAAGATTGAATGCAAAAGGAGAAGAGGACGGCAGAGGATGAGATGGTTGGATAGCATCACTGATCAATAGACATGAACTTGGGTGAACTCTGGGAGATGGCAAGGGCCAGGGAGGCCTGGTGTGCTACAGTCCATGGGGTTGCAAAGAGTTGGATACGACTTAGCAACCGGACAACAACAACATCATCAACTTATGAGAGGACTTCCAGGGTGACACAGTGAATAAGAATCCACCTGCCATTGCAGGGGATATGGGTTTGATCCCTGGTCTGGGAAGATTCCACATGCCTCAGAGCAGCTAAGACCCCATGCCCTAGAGCCCTCACACCGCAACTACTGAGCCTGAGTGACGCAACGACTGAAGCCTGGGAGCCTGGAGCAGGTGTTCTGCAAAAAGAGAAGTAACTACAGTGAGAAGCTGACGCACAGCAAGAAAGAGGAGGCCTGGCTTGTTGCAACTAGAGAAAGCCCATGCAAAGCAAGGAAGTCCCAATAAATAAATGAAGGAAGACAAAAATAAATAAATAAATAATTTAAAAAGCATATGAGAAAGTAATTTATTCACCTTAATTTCTGTGTTTTGAAAAACATTGACTTGACCATCTCACAGGAAGAGCGACTTTTTTTCAACTGGAACTTCTTGTTCATATAATAAGTCAAAGTTTACTAAGTCCTTGATTTACTCACCTTACAAAAACAATAATGTTGAATGTTCTCATTTGTGTTCCTGTCAATTTTTTTTCTAAACCAGTACATACTATAAATCAAGTTTTACAGATATTTCTTTGGTATGATAAGACATACTGATTAAGTTAGGAAAACATACATATCTGTAGTACTTATTTGCTCTTATAATAACTCCTATTCTGAATGTGCCTAAGTCATTGACTCAAGCAACAAATATTTATTGAGTTCTCACTTTGTGGCCGCATTGTTTATCTAAAAATCACCACGTGCAGCTTCTAATTATATGACTCAGCAATGGGAAAGTCTTCTTTAAAAAAATTACATAAGGGTGGGGCCTTCCCTGGTGGTCCAGGGGCTGACTCCATGCTCCCAATGCAGGAGTTAAATCCCTGGTCGGGAAACTAGATCCCACATGCCACAACTAAGACCCAGCCCAGCCAAATAATTAAGTAAATTTTTTTTTAAATTACATAAGGATGTTTATAGCAGTACTGTTTATAATTTTCCCAGGATCCAGTGCTTGGCATATAACTATTCAATGAGTGAAATAAGTGAACGAACAAGCTTTAGTGAACAAACTAATAGTGAAGTAATCCCATGTTATGAGATATTGTATAGACAACAGAAAAAAAAATAGTTTCATAGGCTTTGACTTAGAAAACTGTCCTTGTTAAGTGAAAAATACAAGAACAATACAATGATAAGAAATACACCCTCTCTCTCTCACACACACACACATGCACTATTTCTAATGAATCAAACAAATATACCTTACCCTCAGAATATCCAGAACCAAAGAACATATTACCTCTTGCAATGAGATACAGTCAGCTCTTTGTATCTGTAGCCTCCAACTCAACCAACTGCGGATTGAAAATATTCAGAAAGAATTTCTAGGAAATTCCAAAACGCAAAATTTTAATTTGCAGTGCTAGCAATTATTTAGAGGACATTTACACTGAATTAGATTCTATTAATATAAGTAATCTAGAGCTGATTTAAGGAGAAGGCGATGGCACCCTACTCCAGTACTCTTGCCTGGAAAATCCCATGGATGAAGGAGCCTGGTGGGCTGCAGTCCATGGGGTCGCTAAGAGTTGGACACAACTGAGCAACTTCACTTTCAATTTTCACTTTCCACTTTCATGCATTGGAGAAGGAAATGGCAACCCACTCCAGTGTTCTTGCCTGGAGAATCCCAGGGACGGGGGAGCCTGGTGGGCTGCCGTCTATGGGGTCACACAGAGTCGGACACGACTGAAGTGACTTAGCAGCAGCAGCAGAGCTGATTTAAAGTATATGGGAGAGTACGCATAGGTTGCACGCTACATCTTTGCCATTTAGGATAAAGGATTTGAGCGTCCATGGATTTTGATAGCCATCACAGTCCTGAAACAAATGCTCTGCAGATACCAAGGGCAACTGTAAAGAAGGGAAGGGTGTGAGGAGGAAACTAGCATTTCTGGGCTATTTTTCAATCACCCATACTACTTTTGAAATTAAAGACCATAGCACAAGCATTATTATAACCAAGAAGGCAGTAATACAAATCCAAGACATAAGGACGCTTACTGTCTAGTTGGAGAGACAATAACATCCAGAACAACTAGAGATTAAGGCTAATCACTCTCTAAATTTGGGGTTTCAGATACTTATTCTGTGCCAAGCCCATCCAAAGAGCAATTACATACCACTTATTGAAAACTTGTTATATGCCAGGGACTATGCAAATTGTTTTATCTATAATATCTCATTTAATAATTAAAGCAACAATCTGAGATAGGTACTCATAGTGCCCTCCTCTACATATGAGGTAGCCAAAGAAAAGAGAGATTGTCATTTTCCAGAAATCATACTCAAGTAAGTGGCATCACTGGGGCATAAAACCAGGGTCTTCTGGTCCCAAAGTTCACGATTTAGGCCACTATTCCATAAATTGCATCCACATTGATATACCTGTCTTGATATAACAATGTTCTTACTTTGTTTTTTAAAACATGTATTTTAAACTTTATTTTTAAAAATATGAGGTAATAGTATCATATTTTGGAGCAATTAGAAAATGAAGAAAAAATAAAACACTATTGATGCTTTTGAACTGTGGTGATGGAGAAGACTCTTGAGAGGCCCTTGGACTGCAAGGAGATCCAACCAGTCCATTCTGAAGGAGATCAACCCTGGGATTTCTTTGGGAGGAATGATGCTAAAGAGGAAACTCCAGTACTTTGGCCACCTCATGAGAAGAGTTGACTCACTGGAAAAGACTCTGATGCTGGGAGGGATTGGGGGCAGGAGGAGAAGGGGACGACAGAGGATGAGATGGCTGGATGGCATCACTGACTCGATGGATGCGAGTCTGAGTGAACTCTGGGAGTTGGTGATGGACAGGGAGGCCTGGCGTGCTGCGATTCATGGGGTCGTGGAGAGTCGGACTCAGCTGAGCAACTGAAATGAACTGAACTGAACTGATTAACATTTTCAAGTCCAGCCTGCTTCCCTTGGATTTTCATTGCTTAAGATAATTTCAACAACATCATAGAAATGATTCTAATTCTGATTTTTTTTTAATGTAGCACTATAGCGTATGCTCTTTCCTCAAGATTAGTGTTTTAGGGTCTGGGAAGTATGCATATATGTATATATATATATACACTTGTGGATGTATGCATGTGCACTGAACTTGGACTCTCTGAAATCTGGTAGTCTAGTTCTTGATTAGGGAGCAATTTATTCTAATATTTTTGTATACCTTAGGCTATTTTTTTAGACTTAGTAATACTACACTATATGTTTTATACAGATGTTCTATAGTAGCAGAAATGGTTTGGGTATTCAGAAAAGTAAATGAAATGTCCTATTTGCCACATCTTATTCACGTTACTATTCCTGCTGTTTGTGGACTGGAGGAATGGAGAGGGGGTAGGGACAGTAATGTGCAGTTTGCAGCAGTCCAGGTGAGAAACGCAGTCGTCTGCTTTAGGAAAGGAGTGACGGGAATGCAAAAAGCAGAGCAGCTGTGAAGTATAGAGGACAAAACCTGCAAGTCAACTCTATATAAGGATAGAGCCAAAGACGACGCCTGCTTTTTTTTGTTTCCTTGAGCACTTGGTGGACGGGTGGTAATGCCTTTTACCAAGACAAGGAATGCCAAGGTGGGAACAGGTTTGTAAAGGAGGATGAATTTTATTTAAACATGATGATCTTGAGATATGAGATGTATGATTGGAGATGTCAGGTGGGCAGCTGATGACAGTACTCTGGAACTGGAAAGGAGCCAAGAATGGCAGATATGAATTTGAGAATAGTCAGCATGTAGATGAGAAAGTCATAGGAACCCTTGGTAAAGATGAAGGAGTAGGAAGATCCTGAGTTCACCTCCACTTATGGGCATAACCAAACTACAAATATTTAGAGCTCAACTATTGGTGAGAAAGATCAGAAAAGGTCTTGTACAACTAAAGATGTAAGAAAAGAAACCACAATAAGGTGAGTAGGACGAGTACAGTCATGGTGTAGTCAAGACCCATACACTGCTGGGTGACCCGTCCCGGGGTCTCTTGGTCCCAACCCCATGCAGAAGGAGGCAGTCACTGGCCCCGGGACCAATGCACCCCTCCAGTTTGCCTGGTCAGGACCCACTCAACACACCAGCATCCAGACACCAGGCCCAGAAACTCCCAGGCCCTGGCCATGCCCCCCAGCTCTGGGACACCTAGGATCCAACCCAGCCAGTCAGACGGAATCAACAGACAAATCAGCTTTGGAGCATCCGGGGCCTTATAGGTAGAGGCCCTAGGACCCACCTCCACATACCAGCAACTTGGAAAATGAGATGACAGAGGATAATTGCTCCAAATGAAAGAACAAGATAAAGTCCCAAAAGAAGAAATAAGTGACATAGAGATAGTCAACCTACCTGACAAAGAGGACAAAGTAATGGATTGAGCAGAAAGAGAAATTAGGAGATTTTTAACAAAGAGAAAATATAACGAAAAATAAGAGATAAAGAATATAATACCTGAAATGAAAAATCAGAAGGAATCAAGAGTAGATTAAATGATACAGAGGATGTATCAGCCGGCTGGAAAACAGAGTTGTGGAAACCACTGAAGCTGAAGAGAAAAAGGAAATCGAATAAGAAGAAATGAAGACACTTTAAGAGACTTCTCAGGCTTCCCCAGTGACTCAGAGGTGAAAGAATCCACCCGCCAATGCAGGAGACACAGGAGAGGCAGGTTCATCCCCGGGTTGGGAAGACCCCCCCGGAGGAGGGCATGACAGCCCACTCCAGGATTCTTGCTGGGAAAATCCCGTGGACAGAGGAGCCTGACAGGCTATGGACCATGAGGTTGCAAAGAGTCAGACATGACAGAATCAGCTGAGCACACATGGGACAACATCACACTTAGTAACATTTGCATTATAAGAGTCCCAGAGAGAGGAGAGAGAGAGAAAAGGACTGAGAACATATTTGAAGACATGATAGCTGAATACTTCCCTAACCTGGAAAAGGAAACAGACATGCAGGTCTGTATCCAAGTAAACAATGGAAAGATTTTTTGAGGAAAGTAGAATGGCCATCTATATCAAATTCTCCTGAGAGAGCAGGTAAAATAAAGCTGTAAAAGTCCATTGGATTTGGTAACATAGAGGTCTTTGTTAGCTATAACCAGAGGGGTTGGTTACGCTATGGTGCAGGGGAATCCTGGCTGAATGGGAATGAGAAAGAGCTGAGTTCAGCAGCAGGTCTGGGAGTTGGCTTCCTGGAGGGCTGATCTATAAGGGATGCTAAAGCATTACCAGAATAAATTTATAAAATACAACTTGGGTTGGTGAAAAAGTGAAGACTGACTGTAAGTTATAGAGTTTCTTTCTGAGGTAAGGAAAACATGACTGAAGGCTGATAGGAAGGAGTCTGTAAAGGGGGGGAAGAAGGATACAACGGGAAGGATAAACAGTCAACGTTCAGGAAGAGTCAAGAGGATGGGAGGAACAGTCTGAGGGATGAGAAAGAACAGCTAGACCAATACAATTGGGAAAGAAAAAGAGGCATGAGGGAGTAACACAGTTATGCTTATAGACCGTTTGTAGAAAGTTGAAATCACCCCTTCAGATGCTTCCGTTTTTCTGTGAGTTATGCGGTATATTAGTCTTCTGTTGTTGCTGTAACAAATTAGCACAAACTTACTAGTCTGAAATAACACAACTGTATTAACTCACAGTCCCACAGATCTGCTGGTTTCTCTGCTCCAAGTTTCCTGAGGCTGAAATCAGGGTGTGGCTCTCTGGGCTCTTATCAGCAATGGCAGGCTTCCAAACTCCTTCAGGTCCCTAGCAGAATCGAGTTCTTTTCCGGTTGCCGAACAAGGTTTCTATTTCCTGGTGGCAGAAGCATCTGTCCCAGAACCAGTCACAGCTTGTTCAATCCTTCCCACAACTGGACTCTTGCTTACGTCTCTATCTGCCACATCTCTTTGCCTCCGTTGGAGAAAATTCCGTTTTGAAGGACTCACATGACTAAATTGGGCCCATCTGGATAATTCAGGATACTTTTTCTATTGTAGGCCCATAATCTTAATTAAAATATAAAGGAGAACAACAAATAAAGATAATAATAACTGAAATGAAACATAAACTAGAAGGAATCAAGAGAAGATTAAATGATGCAGAGGAATGTATCAGTGAGCTGGAAAACAGAATTGTGGACATCACTGAAGCCCAGCAGAAAAAAGAGAGAATAAATAAAAGAAAAGGGAAAAGGATAAAAGGAAATGGGGACAGTTTTGCCATGCGATGTAACATATCCACAAGTTCTGGGGATTAGGGCATGGATATCTTCAGGGGACCCAGTCTGCTGAGCACAAAGTGACATCGTTAACTGAGAATAAGAAGTGGAAGAGGTGGGAAGTTTTAGAAAGGATAGGAACAGTTTGAAATGGCCAGGCTGGAGAGCAAGAACATGAACTGACTAGAAAAACTGTAAATCTGACAGACAGCACTGAAGATTGAGTTGAAGTTGGGGCCATAGTGATACCAAGAGTGACTTTTTCTAGGCAGGGCTCAGAGAAGAGGGGTTGTGATGGAGCAGGCAGGCAAAGGAGAGAGAGAGCAATGCCTAGGGTAGTGTCAGTGAAATGATGGCCTAGGGAATAAAAGATGGTCAGGGAGACAAAGAGAAGAGCTGATGGGTCAATGGCCTAGAGATCTTGGACACACTGCAGAACGGGTGAACTAGGGCTGATAGATGGAAGACTTTGGAAGTGCAGAGATCAGGTGATGAGCCATTTATCTGAGCTGTTGGCGGCGATGGCAGGGCGTGGGTGTAGGCTGTGGCTGTGAGTGGATGAGTTAGGATGTAGGGAAGGAGGAGAAGAGAATGAAGTCACTTCAGAGTTCAGGGCATCGGAGGAGTAATTCTCATGGATGCTAAAGTTATCCAGACTAGAAGTAGGAAGAAGATGGTAAATCAGGCGCCAAACCAACAATGATGGGTTGGAATGAGGAGAGGAAGAGGGTGGTACAGAGGACCTGAATGCCTCAAAAGGAGCGGGGAGTTTCACAAGAGCCTGGTATAATCTTGGTCCAGAAGTAGCTCTAGAAATCAAAGGGATGAAGACTTTACCTTTCAATTTCAAGGACACAGAGAAGGTCATCAGACATCCTTGACTGGCTGCAGACAAAGTGTGTCCTCTGATTTCAGTTAAGGCAAAAAATATAGGAAATAGTCAGAGATGCGATGGAACATGTAGGAGAGTTTGTGATCATAAAGTAGGGATTTCAGAGGATATAAGAGAAGCTTAGGGAGTGATGGGAAGAGTCCAGGAGAGCAGGGAAACAAAATCACAGAGCATTTTGGAAATAAATGTATGAAGATGGAATAGGTATGTCGGTAGGAAGGGGGAAATTTTCTCCCTAAACCTAACCCTACCTTTTTTGGGAGCTGATAGCCTGATTCTTTGCCAAAGTCAGAGTAAATAGAAAGTGGGTAAATAGTAATGTAACTCAAGGCTCAAATGGAGACATACTTATTTAGCATAATAAAGCTCAGGAGGTACATTGAGAAGAGATTAATCTTAGTGCAAATGGTTTCATTTTATGGCAGCTGTTTCATCCAGAGGCCAGACTACTGTGAGGATCCCTGCTTCTCCACTTGTCCTCTCTAAGGATCCCCAAACCACTAACTTTCCCCTAACCACCTGCTCTCACATACGCCTGCTAATGAATGACAAATCATGGCCATATTTGGGGAATAGGCAGGAGAAAATTGGTTTAAAGTGCTAAACAACTCTTTTGGGGGAAGATAGAAAGTGTTCCGGTAGGGGTGAAGGGTGCAGGGACGGGAGCGGGCAGCCTCTGCTGACCAAGATAAGAAGCCACGAGTCAATCAAGAGAGTATACGGCGGTGCATGGAGCAGTGAATTGGGCTAAAGAGAATAGTACCAAACAGCCATCAGTCGGGGGAATCTGGTTGGTTGAAATACAGTACTTTAACCAGAAGGGCTGGTCTAACCTCTGGGGTCTGCGTATATTCTTGACTGGCTAATGTTGAGACTGCTTTGCTTTTGCTGTTTGACTCTCAATTCCATGATAAAGGGGTAAGTGTTGGGACCACGTGAGGAATGGCAGATACAGTTCTGAGAATCTCCTGCACTGGGCAGTGGGTTCTTTGCTGCTAGTGCCACCTGGGAAGCCCAGGGAAAGTTTAAAGAGGTCTTAAACAGATTCCTTGGAGACATTGAGGCTCATTCTCAACAGGAGGGGTTATCCCCCACCTCTCCACTCCCAGCCTCCTTCCCTGTTTGACAGTCATGGGTCTAGACTCAAACCAAGAGAAAGGGAATTCACTAATGAGTTTAGTAGTGATATTCTGGTTAGAGCATTCTCTACATAATTCTTATCAGTCTGTCTCTAGAAACCTAGTCATCTTGCTATTCTAGCAAAGTTGAATTTCAAGCCTACCAAACTAAAGACTGGACTTCACAGACTGGTGTCCATACCAGGAAAATGACTCTCTGTAGGCTGGCTAGCCTCCCGGGCCACACTCACTTCTTCGTTAGCTGGATCTCCAATTGTCTCCCTGGTTATATCCCAGTTAGAATGTGCACACACACACACATCTTCCTCCATAGAGTTTATTAGGGCACTGAAAATGATTAAAATGAATGGGACTTGCATCGCAAATTAAAACACACATTTCCCCCAATTTAAAATGTGAAGGAGGATGATATTGCTGAAGGACATGGTAACTCTACACAGCCCTGACTTTTCAGCTGGTAGCTCAAACTAAAATGTTTAATGAAAGTGAGAGTGAAAGTCGCTCAGTCACGTCTGACTCTCTGTGACACCATACAGACCTATACCCCTATGCTGCTAAGTCACTTCAGTCGTGTCCGACTCTGTGCGACCCCAGAGATGGCAGCCTACCAGGCTCTTCTGTCCCTGGGATTCTCCAAGCAAGAACACTGGAGTGGGTTGCCATTTCCTTCTCCAATGCATGAAAGTGAAAAGTGAAAGTGAAGTTGCTCAGTCGCGTCCAACTTCGCGACCCCATGAACTGCAGCCTACCAGGCTCCTCCGTCCATGGGATTTTCCAAGCAAGAGTACTGGAGTGGGGTGCCATACCCCTATACATGACCCCATACCCCTATACAGTCCATGGAATTCTCCAGGCCAGAATGCTGAAGTGAGTAGCCTTTCCCTTCTCCAGGGGATCTTCTCAACCGAGGGATCGCACCCAGGTCTCCCGCATTGCAGGCGGATTCTTTACCAGCTGGGCCACAAAGGAAGCCCAAGAATACTAGAGTGGGTAGCCTATTCCTTCTCCAGCAGAGAACCAGGAACTGCACTCGGGTCTCCTGAATTGCAGGCAGATCCTTTAAAAACCAAGGTATCCGGGAAGCAAGAAACGTACAAAGTCTGCCTGTTTATGCAAGCCTTTTCTTTAAGGAAGTTGGGGGTGGGCAGTAATAACTGTACCTTGTGCTTTCTGTATGAAGGTATTCAGACATGTAATATATACTATATCAGTCATCATCTTTACAACTTTCTAGTAGTTAATATTGTCAGGGAGAAAGAGATGAAGAAGATGAGCAATAATAGGCAAAAATCTTTGGCCTCTCAGTTTCTTGAACCCTTCTAATCTTAGGTGTGTTCTCAGATAGTGGCCATCAGAGTATATATCATATGTGCAGGCTATAAATTTAACATGACTTAACATCTTGCTTTTATACTAATGTTGCTATTGAAAAGAATCCAGAGTACTTTCATATCATTAACTCATTTATTATCTCTTTAAAACATTCTCTTAACTCATGATGGCTCCTTAGTCTGTGCTCAGTATTTAATATCAAATGCTTTAAGATTCAGAAGAAAGTAAATGCTTATAATAGTTTCTAAAAAACATTTTCTGTTTTCTTTTGTGACTTTAAAACATTGTTTGCCATTTAATTTCTTGTCCTTATATCACCCCTACCCACACAAGCTAGTATTCTTCATTCTCTGCTGCCCTGGCACTTGCTAAGCTAGGTCTCATAAATTAATTGTGTCCTTCTTTTCACTCTCTCTTCGTCTAGTCTGGTTTCCTTCATTACACAGTTGAGACAATTAGAGGGTTAGGGAGGTCAACCCTCCCCACGGTTGAAAATCCAAGTACAGTGACTTCTCTGGTGGTCCTAAGACTCAGTGCTACCAATGCAGGGGGCCTGGGCTTGATCCCAGGTCAGGGAACTAGATCCCCCATGCCACAACTAAGAGTCTGAATGCCACAGCCAAAGAGCCCACATGCGGCAACGAAAATCGAAGGTCCCGTGTGATGTAACTAAGACCGGTGCAGCCAAGAAAATCAATCAATAAATATTTAGAAAATCCAACTACAGTTGGTAGTCGGCCCTCCATTTCCTAGGTTCCTTGTACCTGCAGGCTCAACCAACTGTAGACCATGTAGTACTGCGGTATTTACTACAGAAAAAAGACTGAGTTTTATAAGAGGGACAAAAGTATTGCCTCTATTGTGCTTGTTCAAAATGTCCTCAATACCGTTGGGAAAAGAGGATAAACACATTATAGTTAAATTTATCAAAATGTGCTATTTCACCTGGAAGTAACTTAAATCTTAATATGCTTATTTCACATTTGTTTTCGAAGGTTTTCAACTCATGGATGACATGCGATGCTGTTTGCCTGCGTGCTCACTCAGTCATGTCTGACTCTTTATGACCCAGTGGACTGTAGTCTGCAAGGCTCCTCTGTCCATGGGATTTCCCAGGCGAGAATACTGGAGTCGGTTGCCATTTTCTTCTCCACAGGATCTTCCCAAGCCAGGGATTGAACTCTTGTCTCCTGCATTGGCAGGCGGATTCTTTACTGCTAAGCTACCTGGGAAGCTGCCATGCTATTTAGGACCCACTTTAATGGACTGTATCTACCAGTGCCAACAGCTTCTGGCTTTCCAATCCCCCTCCATCTCTAGGAGAATTCAAACACCCTTTGAAACATGCTAGGGAATTAAAGTCATAGATAACTAAATTAATAGGAAAAATCAAGAGGAAAAATGTAAAATAACAACAGTAATTATATTCACTGAAATGCTGAATCGTAGGCATACGGTTCATGTCATACATGTCATCATACAGTTAGGGTTGTCAGCTAAAAACCAGATACACAACGTGAGAGTTGTGGGACTTCCCAGGTGGCGTTATCGGTAAAGAACCGCCTGCCAATACGGGAGACGCAGATGTGGGTTCCATCCCTGGGTCAGGAAGATCCCCTGGAGGCGGGCAAGGCCACCCACTCCAGTATTCTCGCCTAGAGAATCGTGCAGACAGAGGAGCCTGGCGGGCTACAGTCCATAGGTTCACAGAGTCGGACACAACTGAAGAGACTTAGCGCGAGAGTTGAGAGTTAAGTTTTATTTGGGGCAAAATGAGGACTGCAGCCCAGGAGACCGCACCTCAGAGAGCTCTGAGCGACTGCTCCAAAGAGGTAGTGGGGGAAGGTCAATATATAAGACTTCGGCAATGGGGGGTGTTCAATGCAATCAAGCACTCATTTTACAGAAGGTTTTCTGCTAGTCACAAAGAGCTGATGTCACCATGCTTTAGTGCTTTTCTAGATATGAGGAGATGCAGGGGTTGGATTATGAAATTAGTTCCTGAAAATATCTAACCATCTAAGGACCTGGTCCACCAGTTTTCCTGGCACACAGAGTGCCTCACTCTCCACACTGAATTCCTTTTCAGGGCGTGTCGAAGGTGAGCAGCTGCAGCGGCGGCACAGGATTCAATTGCCGCAGAGGCAGATGGCAAATACCCTTGGCAAGCACCAATTTGTAGTTGGAACGATCTTGGCAGGCAAAAAGATGATGTACCCCAAAATGTTTAACTACAAAGAGTTTAATGAAGGGACTAGTTAGAAATGGTATAGTCAGAGAAAGAAAAGAAAAATGTGAAATTCGTTGTCGTGTCTGACTTTCGGTGACCCCATGGACTATACAATCCATGGAATTCTCCAGGCAAGAATACTAGGGTGGGTGGCTGTTCTCCTTTCCAGGAGATCTTCTCAATCCAGGGATTGAACCCAGGTCTCCCGCATTGTGGGCGGATTTTTTTGTTTACCGTCTGAGCCACCAGGGGATCTTCCCATAGTCAGGCCAGCACAAAGATAGAGCAAGACATGATAAAGCCCCGAGGGGCTCTGGGAAATCATTACCACCTCTAGGGCTGAAGGGGGAAGAAAAGGAAAGATGTTTCCAGCGCGAGAGAAAACACAGCTCTGTGAAAGGGGCTGCCTGGAGGGAGCCAAGGCCTTCAGGGGAGGAAGGTAACCACTCAGAGGGGGGAAAATGAGAGCAAAGATCCTCTCTCTGCTCCCTTCCTCAGATGACCTGCCCGTGACTGACCCCAACCCGAAGCTGAAGGGTGATGAAGCCCAGATGATGCTGTTGGGAACGGTTTAGAGTCCAGGGGCACCCAACAGAGCTGAGATGAGTGAGAGTGTATCTGGGAAGGCAAACAGAGAATAGCAAGCACAAATCCCTACAAAGCTTTGGGAGTCTGTGCAGGCGGGTTTATGATAAGTTATTTCTAAGGCAATGAACTCCAGCATCCTCCACCTAGTTGGAAAGAGGCATAACTGGGCAAACTGAAGAAACAAATGACCTGAGAATCTAACTTAACCGGTCGGTCTCCCAAAGCCCTTCCAGCACGCCAACTACCATACAGCTTAAATGTAACCAAGTTGTTCACATTTTACCCCTGCTTTTTTTGGTGGGAACGTGCTCTTTTGTCAGGCCAAGCTTTACCTTAATAGTAAGGGCCAACTGGTATAAGATGAGCCAACGTGAAAGTACGATAAGCAGTTATGCATGGATGCCATGGACAATCCCAAGTTAAACCACACACACAACAGAAACCGCCCTGAGGGTTAGTAATGCAAGGACTCCCTAAATGACCTCTCCTCAGAGAGATGCAGATAGACCATGCTCAGGATCTTGATTAATTAGAATTGATTTGTGAAAGCATCCTAGGGGTACAGTAATACACAAAATGATTCTTTGAGTGCCTCAGTTTACCAATTGCTTACTCAGTTAAGGTTCTAGGGCCCCAAGAGCATCCCTGGTGGTCCAGCGTTAAGACCCCACATTTTCATTGCAGGGGGCACAGGTTTAATCCCTGGATGGGGAACTGAGATCTGCATGCCACACAGCACATAATCTGACCTTGGATTACAAAGCACTGCCTGCTTTTTTTTTTTTTTAATGCTTTTACTTATTTTCTAATTTTTGGCTGTGCTGGGTCTTTGTTGCTGCACACAGGCTTTCTCTAGTTGCAGCGAGTAGGGTCTACTCTCTAGTTGTGGTCCCAAGCATTGCCTATTGATTCTCCTAAACAACTGGGCTTTGATCAAGAAAGCAGTGAAAGGAAAGCAGCCTGCTCTTCTCATCTCCAGCCTACTTCCTGACATCCAATTCCACACTATCTTGGTCATTTTAAATAGAACCTCCATGATCAATAAAGTGCTGTAGAGCAGATGAGGACAGAGAAGCGGACACTGTGGACATTTGTCAATGAGGTCACTGGTGTCCTTTGCCAAAGCAGTTTCAGTGTTGCAGAGTCTCCCGTCTGGTATGCCAAGGCAGGTTAGTGAGGCATGAACAACGCAGGTGAGCTGAAAACCAAGCCCCATAAGCGCCAGGAGGACCTAGAGTGATCTTGAAATGTGTTCAGGATACCAAACAAATACGGGGATTTTCTCTGTTTGCCATGCCATGGAAAATTTGGAAAGAACTGCCGCAGAGCGATAGATTAAGTGTTAAAGTGTTAGTCACTCAGTCGTGCCCGACTCTTTGTGACCCCATGGACTGCAGCCCACCAGGCTCCTCCGTCCTCAGTCCATGAGATTTTCCAGGGAAGGATACTGGAGTGGGTTGCCATTTCCTTCTCCAGGGGATCTTTCCAACCCAGGGATCAGAACCCGGGTTTCCTGCCCTGCAGGCAGATTCTTTACCAACTGAGCTACAAGGGAAACCCCAAGTGATAGAAGACTGATAGAAGTGCAAGGCAAACAGCAGTTCAGGAGGACGAAGTGGAGAAGTGGAGGTGAAGGCTGTGCGCGTAGAGAATTTCTTTCACTGACATACAGGTCAGGGAGCGAAGGGAGAGAGAGCAAATAGACTGATTCCAAGGAGGATTAATAGGCAGATGCTTGAGGACATTCACAGATAACAGAGAAGGATCTGGCTGTAGAGAGAAATTATAGATACAAGAGGGAGAAAAGGATTGCACTATTAAGGTGGGAAGGAGGGATGCTGAGGGAGTTCACTACTCTGGCTACTATTTTCTTTGTTAAAAAAGAGGTTGAATCACCTGCTGAGAGTGAAAGAGGTAGGATCTTGATATGGGGTTTTACGAGAAAAATAAAGATTTGAAATATCCACTATCAGAAATGAGACTGCCAAAAGATAAGTAAAAAATTGGCCAATGTTGAGGGCCAGACTGAGAATGGAGACATGAATCTGTGATGAAGCTAATCAGAGTTATGTTTCACACAGCTGCACCAGGACACCTGGGTGCTTGAGAAGAGACAGTTGTTAGATGGTTTTATCTAGGACCAGGATCTGGAAGAGCAAGAATAGTAGAAAAGCTAGCAAGAGAGTTTCGGCAGCTGATAATTGAAGGAGGGATAGAATTTGAACTTCTTAGAGTTCTGTCTATTTGTCTTATTCATCTCTGTATCTCCTGTACTTGGATCAAAGGTGCTTATCTGTGGATTGGAATCACCTGGAGAGCTTTAGAAATTCCTGATGGACCTTGAACTAGTTAAATTGGAACCTTTCAGTGGTTTCCAAACATGGTATTTTTAAAGTTCTATGAATGATTCCAGTCTACAGTAAAAAATGACAACATTTGGTCTAGAATACTGTCTAGCATAAAGGAGAAACCTAGTAAATTCAATTCAGTGAATGGAATTCAGGTTATATTAGAGAGGTTCTAAAGCTAGGCTTAGGAGAAGGCAATGGCAACCCACTCCAGTACTTTTGCCTGGAAAATCCCATGAACGGAGGAGCCTGGTAGGCTGGAGTCCATGGGGTCGCTAGGAATTGGACACAACTGAGCGACTTCACTTTCACTTTTCACTTCCATGCATTGGAGAAGGAAATGGCAACTCACTCCAGTGTTCTTGCCTGGAGAATCCCAGGGACGGGGGAGCCTGGTGGGCTGCCGTCTATGAGGTCGCACAGAGTCGGACACGACTGAAGTGACTTAGCAAAGCTAGGCTTCCCAGGTGGCTCAGTTATAAGGAATCTGCCTGCCAATGCAGGAGATGTGGGTTCGATCCCTGGGTCAGGAAGAATCCCTGGAGGAGGAAATGGCAACCCACTCCAGTATTCTTGCCTGGAGAATCCCCATAGACAAAAGAGCCTGGCAGGCTACAGTTCATGGGGTCGCAAAGACTTAGACATGATGAAGTGCCTAAGTATGCACACACAAGGCTAGGAAGGGCTGAGGTTGGGGAAGGGATCAAGACTAAAGTTTTCATGAACTTGAAATGTAGGTTTGAGGCCACTGTTCTCAGAGAGGGATTTATATATATGCTTACTATTTTGGAGTGGGCACCGTCCAAGTGATATGATTAAAGTATTTCTGTCCAAGGAACTTTCTGCATAAGTACCATGGTGTGAAGCATGCTACAGTATTGAAACCATTCACCTCAGATTGGGACTTGAATCCGACCAAAACCCATGGTCTTCCATCTGAGAAACCACACCTGGTTTCAAGACCTAATGAAGCTCAGGTTTTGATGTCTCATCATAGGAAGAATTCTGTGAGAGACAAAGTAATAGATAAGAAGTGGATTTATGTAGAGAGAAACACACTCTACAGACTTCCCAGGTGGCACAGCGGTAAAGAATTCGCCATCAAGGCAGGCGATGCAGGTTCAATCCCTGGGTCGGGAAGATCCCCTGGAGGAGGGCATGGCAACCCACTCCAGTATTCTTGCCTACAAAATTCCATGAACCGAGGAGCCTGGTGGGCTACAGTCCATGGGGTCACTAAAGAGTGGGATACACAACTGCACACTCTACAGACAGAGCATGGGCTATCTCAGAAGGCAAGAGTGCCCTTGAGATGCAGTGTGGTTAGCTTTTACAGGCTGGGTAATTTCACTAGCTAATAAGTGGGAGGATTATTCCAACTATTTTGGGGAAGTGGTGAAGATTTCCAGGATTTGGGCCACTACCCACCTTTTGATCTTTGATGGTCAGCCTTGGAACGGTCATGGTGCCAGCCTATGGGTGTGTTGCTTAGCTTGCTGATGTGTTATAATGAGCATGAGATGGTTGGATGGCACCACCGACTCAATGGACATGAGTCTGAGTAAACTCTAGGAGTTGGTAATGGACAGGGAGGCCTGGCTTGCTGCAGTCCATGGGGTCGCAAAGAGTCGGACATAACTGAGCAACTGAACTAAACTGAGCCTCAATGTCTAAAGAAGTTGACTTGTCCGCCATCTTGGACCCATTTGGTTCCCATCAGTTTGTGTTGTGTCCGTGGGCTATGTCATTCTTTCAAAGGTTGTGCCCTGCCTGCTTTCTTCCTGTTTCATTATAGTGGTTAAAGATTTGAAGTTAGGGAGTTGGATAGTTTGTGAAGTTAGAAGTTAAAGTTACACAGGGCATGACCAGAAGGGAGGAGGGGAGGAAGACTTGAGGTTCATGGCTCTCAGACTGGACATTGATCTCAATTGAACTTGGACATGCATTTGAGCAAACTCCAGGAGATGGTGAAGCACGAAGGAGCCTGGCTTGTGTGCCACTGTTCATGGGGTTGCAAAGAGCCAGACATGGTTTAGCAATGGAATAAAAACAATTCAATTGAACTGATTCAGGCTTACACTTCCTTCTATATCCTCATGACCCTAAATCCATGTTTTTCAGCAAATTTCTCAGGCTCCCTTAGTCTGAGACCACCTTTGCTTCCCTGGGATTGGGTTTCACCTTATACTAAGACATACATACTAAAGTCTTATTGTAAATTAGTTAATCCATTTTCTTGCTTTCAAGAGAGTGTCAGGTGAAGGCATTGAAGGTTAGGAAAGCAAAGAGTGGTAAAAAGTGGAAAATTCACCACTCTTACAACTGTGCTTATTGTTTAGTTGCTAGGTCATGTCTGATTTTTTTGTGTGACCCGCATGGAGTCCAGCCTACAAGGCTCCTCTGCCCATGGAATTTCCCAAGCAAGAATACTGGAGTGGGTTGCTGTTTTCTACTCCAGGGGGTCTTCCTGACCCAGGAATTAAAACCATGCCTGTTTTGTCTCCTACACTGGCACTTGGATTCTTTACCACCGAAATCCCGATTTTGCTTGAGGCTATGCCAGTCAGGGCTTCCTTAGCAAAGATGACAACAAAAAACAAAAACAAACCATAAAACTAACCTGTTACCCAAGTACCATAATACTTTAGGAGAAACACAGTGATGCCAATGGCACTTCTTCGTTTGATTAGATATTTACTGCTCACTCATCTTAGGCTTCTCAGGTGACTCAATGGTAAAGAATCCAGAGAGATGATACGGGGAGGGAGGTGGGAGGGGGGTTTAGGATTGGGAACTCATGTACACCCATGGCTGATTCATGTCAATGTATGGAAAAACTAATACAGTATTGTAAAAGAAAATAAAGTAAAAGTAAAATTTTTTAAAAATAAACACAACTTGAAAAAAAAAAAAAAAGGAATCCACCAGTCAACACAGAAGACCAGAGTTCGATTCCTGGGTCGGGAAGATCCCCTGTGTTATGCCCAAGTTGCGAAATCTCCCAATGACCACCAGGGAGCCGATATCTGATGCAAAAGCAAGAGTTTTTATTACCAAGCTTGAGCTGGGGCTCCCACCGTTACCGACGCAGCGGCTAAGGAGAGGAGCCCCGAACTCTGGGTTACGTTGCTTATATAGGGTATTCTTACATGAAAAATTTGAAAAATGGGAGTTTCCAGGTTGGGAGACGTCTAATTGGTTACCTTCTGTCGAAGGGTTAGGTGTTGGGTTCTGATTGGTTTTCTTATTTCCACGGTAAATCATTACTTCCAAGGTAAATCACAAATGTAACTCATTACTTCCAAGGTAAATCACAAATGTAACTCATTACTTTCAAGGTAAATCACAAATGTAACTCATTACTTCCAAGGAAAATCACAAAGTTAAACCATTACTTTCAAGATAAATCACAAATTCTTAAAGTCAGGAGGTTTAACCTAAGGGCTGGTTGGCTCACGCACAGTGGGGCAAGTTTAGGCAATATCCAAACTCTAAGTCTGTTTGCCCAGAACCTTTACAAAATGGAGTTCTTTTACAAGATGGAATAGCTTAGGCTCTTCACCCTGGAGGAGGAAGTGGCAACCCACTCCAGTACTCTTGCCTGCAGAATCTCATGGACTAAAGACCCTTTCAAGTTATGTCCATGGACTCGCAAAGAGCTGGACACAACTGAGCATGCGCACATGAAGCGTTATCTTATCACAACTCACAACCTCTGTATGAGATCACATTGAACTCTGATGGTGGATTAGGTGATTAGGGTGGGTCAGGCTGCCATGACAGAGCTAATTTATCCTCCCCACTGCCCAACATCTAAGTCATTTCCAAGGAACTGTTTATAAATAGTTAGAGTATGGTCAGGTGGTGAAGAAGTTTGTAAATCATTATTTTATTGTATGAAGAAGCAGTTGCATTTCTCCTCCTGGCGAGGTAAATATTAACTTTCTAGATGGAAAACTGCAGTCCTAATTATCTTGGCAGCCCTGTGGTCATAAGACATATCTGGGGGCAGCTCCAGGTGGCAGTGTGTAAAACAAACGACACGGAGCCTCAAGTTATATTTAACTAAGAATTGTTTTCTTGTGGGAAACAATCAACAGCCAAACCAGCTAAGCTGGTAAACTCTCCTCCAGTGCCTGTTGCTGTGGCAGGATGTTGGAGAGAGTTTCTGGACGACAAGTAATACCCCTCACTGCAACAGCTGAGCCAAAGAAAACAGTCACAGTGGAATTGACATAGGAACGAAGACTTTAGGCTGAAGACATGGAGTTCTCCCCAGAGCGGCAGGACTGAGGAAGGACCAGGTCTCTCCACCCCGTTGTTACTACCCTGTTCCCGGTGCCTCCCCCCACCTAGACCCTAAGGCAGCTCCCCAATAGGCATCCTGCCTCCAGACCTGGTCCTCCATTCCATTCCATAGTCTGCAGCCATCAGACTCTTTCTAAAATGCCATTCTGAGGACTTCCCAGGTGGGTCAGTGGCTAAGACTCTGTGCTTCCCACACAGGTATCCAGGTTCAATCCCTGGTTGGGGAACTAGATCCCACAGGCTGCAACTAAGAGTTCACACGACTCGACTAAATGTCCCACATGCTGCAATGAGGACCACATGCCACAACCAATGCCTGGTGTAGCCAAATAAATAATAAAATTAAAAAGTAAATAACACCATTCATAATAATGGTGTTATTATACATAATAATAATATATATTAAATAAATATATATAATATACATATAAATATATAATATACTTATATATCATATAATTATAATTATAAACCTATATAAATATATATTTCTATATAACCATATAAATATATGTAAATATACAATTAAATATGTTATATAAATATATTTATATATACATAAACAATACAATAAATATTAATAATAAATGAATAAATAAACAACATTCTGGCTTTATCAGTCCCAACTAGAGCCCATTATATGACTTCTCATTTCTCTCATTTCTCAGAATAATGTCAGCTCTGAGTACAGCTGAAAATCTCAATTAATGATTATTTCTGCCTGCAACTCCCAGTTGCCATTCTCCACTACATTAAACATCTAGTTGGTTTAAACCAGTAAGCTCTCTGGCTTCCTCTTCTTCCTCTTGTTTTTCTCACTAATTTCTTATTTTTCAGGACTCATTTAGATATCCTAGTGGGCACTCCTATAGCACCCTAAACTTCTCTTATCATAAGCTATTGCATCTTTTAGGATGTTTAATTGTCTGCCTGTCTTGCTGTACAGTATTAGCTCACATCCAGTGTTTAATACTCACCACACCCTATTAAACATTTTCCTTGGCATATCTCATGTGATTCCCGTAATAATCCTGTGAGAAATACACTTGATTACAAATAATTAAACTGAGGCTCATGTTAAGTCATTTGCTTAAGTCCTACAGTTAGAAATCTCCATAGGGCAAGATGCTGTCGGTCTTGCCTATCATTCGATCCCTAGCAATAAATGGCAACCCACTCCAGTGTTCCTGCCTGGAGAATCCCAGGGACGGCAGAGCCTGGTGGGCTGCCTTCTATGGGATTGCACAGAGTCGGACACGACTTAGCAGCAGCAGCAGCAGCAAATAAATGCATACCTAGCCCTTTAACATAGCTAACACTTACATTGCACTTATAATGTGCTGGGCATATCTCAACCTTCTGTCACTAAGATGGGGAAACTGAGATAAAAGTGACGTGCATATGATCACACAGTAAAGAAGTAGTCAGGTTGGGATTTAAACCTAAGCACCTGGCTTCAGAGCTGCAGCACTCTTAACTGCTAGGCAGTTCTTCCTTTGCTTAAGCAGAAATGCTTCAAGTTGCAGAAATGCTAAGAAAACAGATGAAGCAGTCAATAAAGCAAAGCAAATCGAGGGCACTTTTCGTAAGGCAATTTGTTAGTTGCCTTCTGACAGCCTCTCATGAAGTCTTCACATTGCCCACAATAGGGTAGATGCATAGTTGCCACAAATGAAAACATGTCTGGAAGCAAAAAAAAATCATTTTCTGTCTTCCAGTGTCTCAGCTTCATTGAGTAGTTATCAGTGATTTAAAAAAAAAATTCAACTTAAATTTCCTTTTTAGCACTGCGGTATGTACTCAAATGACATTCTCTGGAGAAAATAGGGAGGGAAATCCAGTGGGATTATGGTGAAAAATTAAAGTCAGACAGCTATATTGGTAGAGGACTACAGTGACCTGGGAAAAAAGAATGGAAAAATCCTTGCATTTCCTAAGAAGGCCAAAAAAGAAAACAAAAACCTTAGTTTGGCCTTGTTAAGTACAAATAGAACTTGGGTGGCAGAGAGAAAGAAGCAAAGGAATGCTTTAGTAGCTGTGTTTATCTCCCTTCCCCAGATGGAAAATTGTATTACTGTTTCTTCTGATTTTTCTGAATTGTTTTGATGGTTTCTACCACAATGACTTGTTTTAGAAGATCATCTCTGTATTTTTTCCTTTCTAATAAAAGAGAACAAAAAATTGAATAAGTTTTTATTTATTTTATTCAACTGAAAAATTGAATAAAATGGAAAACGTTTTGCTTTTTGGAGAATGAGGGGAGAATGATGACTTAGGGGGATGTCCCTCATCCAGAAGATGTGTCCCGGCAGCAGCTGGCAGTTCCAGAGCTGGAGACCCCCGTAACTGTCACAAAGGCAAGAACTTTGACTTGGCTGCTGTCTTTTGTTAGAGACAGGAGAAAACAGTTGTTGACCAGAAATAATGGCTTGCTGATGGGGAGGAGCTCAGGTTAGGCATAGGATTTGTTAATGGATTTAAGGAGGAGTTGATACCAAAGGAAAAAACAAGCATGACACCTAGATGTGTGGCTTTAGCTTCTGGGTGGGGTCAGTTATTGACATAAGGAAGGCTGTGGGGAGGAAGGGATTTGGGGAAGAAAATTTTTAAATTCAATTTTGCACGTTTTAAGTTTGAAATTTTTGAATGAGGGTCCTACTTGGTCTCCCTTATACTCCATTACGGTATCTGCTCACTGGGCAGCAGCAAGAGCAGCCTCTTAACACTGTAACTCAACGTTGGATGTAAGCCATCCAACGACTCCACCTCTAGCTACGACTAAAAGCCGAAGTCATGACCTTGACTCCTGCACACATCCTTACTCCTTCCATTCCGGCTGCGCTGTTCTGCTATCCCTTGGACATACCAGGTACATTCCCACTTCAGGATCTTTGCAGTGTATCTTCCTTTTTGGGGGGAATGCTCTTCCTACAAGTAAGTTAGCTATCTTCCTGACCTCACCTCCTCCAAACCTTAGCCTGAATTTTGGCATCTTGGTTAAGGTCTATGCTGATCACCCTATTTAAAACCACGACTGTTCTTCCATACCCAACACTCTACTTTCTCTTCTTGCATAGCACTTTTATTTCATCACCCCCACCCCCTGATTTTGGGGGGCGGTGGGCACCCTGCACAGCTTGTGGGATCTTAGTTTCCTAACCAGGAACTGAACCCAGACCCTCAGCAATGAGAGTGCCGAGTCCTAACCACAGTCCCACCAGGTTATTTCCTATACTATGACACTTTTATAAGGTCAACTGTTAATCTTCGTTTCCTCTCACTGGAATATAAGCAGGATGAAGGACAGTAATTTGATACTAGTATAGCCCAAGAACCTAGAATATTCTATGGCACATACTAAGTACCCAATACTTATTGGTTGAATGAGTAGAAATAATTATCTGTTGTCTAAGAAGTGTCGAAAAGATGGTTGGATAGATGAGTATAGACCTAAGGAGAGGTGAGGTCTGGGAATATTCATCGTGATGAATTAGTGAAAACTATGAGAATGGATGAAGCTACCCAAGGTAAAGACATGACCAGGAAAGAGAGGTTCCAATATTAAGACCTGGAAAATGTCCACATTTTGACATCAGGCAGAGATGGAGAAACCAATAGTAATAATAAAAAAGATATTTAGAACCAGTAATGTAGGAGAAAAACTAGGAGATACTTGGGGTAAGTGTGGTATTGTGTGAAGGAGAGAGGGGTCAATAATCTCATCTCCTGCTGTGTTGTTGGGTAAGATAAGGCTAGAAAAGCCTCCATTAAATTGGCAACAATGGAGATCTTTGCCAACCTTGGTAAGAACAGTTTCTGGGAAGATCGAACCTGAGATGGATTGCTAAAATGGCTTGAGGATACTACTCAAGGACTGTACTTAATACAACTTCCCAGGTAGCACTAGTGGTAAAGAACCCACCTGCCAATGCAGGTATATGACAAGGGTTCCATCCCTGGCTTGGGAAGATCCCCTGGAGGAGGGCATGGCAACTCCCTCCAGTATTCTTGCCTGGAGAATCTCATGGACAGAGGAGCCTGGCAGGCTGCAATCCTTAGGGTCGCACAGTGTCGGACATGACTAAAGCGACTTAGCACGTACTTCAATGTGTGTGTGTGTGTGTATGTGTGTGTGTATGTATGTGTGTGCTTAGTCACTCAATCGTGTCCAACTCTTTGGACTGTAGCCCACCAAGCTCCTCTAGAAGACCATGGAATTTTCCAGGCAAGAATACTGGGGTGGGTTGCCATTTTCTTCTCCAGGGAATGGGTTGTACTTAAATATAGCTCCACCAAACAAGAGCAAAGGATAACAAGAAATAATAACTCACAGGGTCAGAACTATAGGAAAAGAGACAGCAACAGATCAGCAATGTCAACAATTTTTGGAAGATGAGAAGCACCTTAAAAAGTAGAAGTTGACTTGACTTAGTAGATCAGGGGATACATGCCTATGTGACCGGGGGCAGTGGTGGAATTGGGGTGTTTTGATGACAAACAAGTCCATTTGCTATGTAGAACTCTTCAGACGTTTTGCACTTGGGTCCAGAAGGTACTAAAGAAGGTAAAGTTAATATGCCTGGTAGAAACAGGGATAGTGGTGGAAAACTTTTATAGAGTAATTGATCTCACTGATTCCTTTCCTTATATGACCTGCCCAGAGGACTACAACTCCGTGCACCTCCAGCCTGCCCGAAGAGTTTTATCCTCTGGACAAACTGGATTAGAGAGAGAGACTAGACTTTGGGACACAGAGATAACGATAGAACAAGACATGGAGTTATAAAGGTGGGAATTAAGTGAAAATTTTCATACTGAATTATAATTATTAGACTCCCTTCTCCTGCTGTGCTCCTGGAATTCTGTCCACAGATTGGAAAGTATATTGGGGGACTTTCTTTGAAGAATCTAAATTGCACGCGAGAAAAGACTGACAGATACTGGTATCTCCAGAATCATCCAATAAAAAGGCACTGTCTTAATCTGCTCGGGCTGCTATAACGAAACACCATCCACGTTTCTCACAGTTCTGTAGGCTAGAAGCCCAAGATCACTGGAAGTTACGGTGTTCGGGAGCGCCCTCTTTCTGTCTTGCAGACAGCTGTGTTCTCACATGGTGTAGAGAGAGAGAATTCTCTCTTCCTTTTCTTATAAAGCCTCCAATCATCTCATTTAATCATAATTACCTCCTAAAAACCCTATGCCCAAATACAGTCGTATTGGAGTTAAAGCTCCAACACATGAATTTAGTGAGAGAGGGGGTTCACAATTCAGTTCATATCCCTGAACAGGAAATAACCATTGACAGTGTGCCTTTTTATATGTTTGGGATCTGGTTTTACTGGCAGTTATCCCACTTCAATTAATGTAAAGTATTCCAACAGAGGAGAGGAGTGAAAAGAGAGCCATGCACTAGACTTTTCTAGAAGACAACCAACCTCTCCTGCTTAGAAAAGAAGAGAGAGGCTTTCAGAGGGAGGGCGCCAAATGAAAAATGAAACTGATTTGTTCAAACATCTGGGGAAAATTATTGGTAAAGGTTCAGCAAGTCTATTGAAACATTTAGAGAAACAATAAATGATAAACATATGGGAAGTTAAGCAAAGGCAATTTCAACTCCAGGAAAAACAAAATGTTGTATGAAAAGGAAATATCCATGCATCTTGGGTTAAACAAGGAATCTTTACTGGACATAGTAATGTAAACAACAGCTGATTTAGCCAAAAAGTATAATAAGTTTACATGGAGGGGATGAAGCAGGAAAGGGAAGTTGTGTGTGTGTGAGAGAGAGACATGACATACTTTACCTTTTGTAATGGGAGGTGTTTAGAAAATATTTAAAGTATATTAAGAAATAGCATTACTATCCTATAAAAATATGTCAATCAGTTCAGTTCAGTTCAGTTCAGTTGCTCAGTCGTGTCCAACTCTTTGCGACCCCGTGAATCGCAGCACGCCAGGCCTCCCTGTCCGTCACCAACTCCCGGAGTTCACTCAGACTCACGTCCATCGAGTCAGTGATGCCATCCAGCCATCTCATCCTCTGTCGTCTCCTTCTCCTCCTGCCCCAATCCCTCCCAGCATCAGAGTCTTTTCCAATGAGTCAACTCTTCGCATGAGGTGGCCAAAGTACTGGAGTTTCAGCTTTAGCATCATTCCTTCCAAAGAAATCCCAGGGCTGATCTCCTTCAGAATGGACTGGTTGGATCTCCTTGCAGTCCAAGGGACTCTCAAGAGTCTTCTCCAACACCACACTTCAAAAGCATCAATTCTTTGGCGCTCAGCCTTCCTCACAGTCCAACTCTCACATCCATACATGACCACAGGAAAAACCATAGCCTTGACTAGACGGACCTTAGTTGGCAAAGTAATAATTATTAGTAAAACAGCAAAGAAGTTGAAAGTGGATTCCAATGGGAATGGGATGGGAGTGCCAGTTGAATATTTAAGACGTATTTGCATATATTAGATAAAACTGATACATGTAACTTTTCAAAATATATGTATATATACTTCAATTAAAAAAAAATATATATAGTCTTCCCCAGTGGGTCAGAAGGTAAAGAGCCTGCTTGCGATATGGGAGACCTGGGTTCAATCCCTGGGTCAGGAAGATCCCCTGGAGAAGGGAATGAAAACCCACTCCAGTATTCTTGCTTGGAAAATCCCATGAACGAAGAAGCCTAGTGGGCCCCAATCCATGGGGTCGCAAAAAGTTGGACACGACTGAGTGACTAATACACACACAGATACACACACAGACACACAGACACACACGTGTATGCTACTGATAAGTCACGTCAGTTGTGTCCGACTCTGTGCGACCCCATAGACGGAAGCCCACCAGATTCCCACATCCCTGGGATTCTCCAGGCAAGAACACTGAAGTGGGTTGCCAGACACACACACACACACACACACGTACATGTATATATATGTGATAAATGCTATCAGCCAGTTCAGTTGCTCAGTCGTGTCTGACTCTGCGACCCCGTGAACTGCAGCACGCCAGGCTTCCCAGTCCATCACCAACTCCCAGAGCTTGCTCAAACTAATGTCCATCAAGTCGGTGATGCCATCCAACCATCTCATCCTCTGTCATCCCCTTCTCCTCCTGCCTTCAATCTTTCCCAGCATCAGGGTCTTTTCAAGTGAGTCAGTTCTTCACATCAGGTGGCCAAAGTATTGGAGTTTCAGCTTCAGCATCAGTCCTTCCAATGAATATTCAGGATTGATTCCTTTAGGATGGACTGATTGGATCTCCTTGCAGTCCAAGAGATTCTCAAGAGTCTTCTCCAACACCACAGTTGTGCAAAGAGGAAGGGAACACCCAGTTCTGTTTGCAGCATATCTTAAAGGTTTGAGGTCTAAATTTGATTTGGGGAGATCAAGAGAGTGATTTCCTACCTCTGCCCCCTTGAGTAGAAAAAGTGAAACGCTTTCCGTTGGTATCTTTACCCAGACCCTGTATGAAAGTGAAAGTGTTAGTCACTCAGTTGTGTCCGACTCTCAGTGACCCCATGGACGTAGCTCCTTTGTCCATGGGATTCTCCAGTCAAGAATACTGGAGTGGGTTGCCATTTCCTCCTCCAGGGAGACTCTGTGTACCATAATTATAAAGAGGCACAGGCTAGTTCTCATGGTCACCCTCTACTGAGGGTGCTGTAGGTAGGGATCCATTTTATTGCACTCAATTTGCTATAACCATAACAATATAAGGCAAACATACAGTGTTTACTTTCTGAACATTAATGAAACAACCACATGAGTACAGAAGAACAACCAGAACTATGAGGGATTTTAAAACAAACACAAAAAAGCCCTCAGGAAATGGCCTGTAGATCACCATCTAAGGATTTTTAAAGATGATATTTTAAATTATTTGGTATCCTATGTTTCTTTTTTTTTGTGGCATATTTAAGATGACAGATTTGCCAGGTTTAATGTAATATTTAAGATAATCCATTATAAAAGTTATTGAACTCAAATATTAGAGGCAGGGCTCGTATACAGACGTATGCCACTGCCTTGGAGTGGGAATCCGATTTGGAGGGAGGTTGCTGTAACTAACTTGGGAAGCATCAGACGACCATTTCCAAACTGGTGTTTCATGTTTTCCCCATCAGGGACCTAGCTCCCTGATGTTTTCCGTGACACTATCTGTCTATTGAAATGTCGACAGAAGAGAAGAGGTGCCATACCTTTCAGGTGTGTCACGGCTTTGTGTCACCTAGAAGAAACTCAGATGTCTTCAGGGACCAGACAGGTGAGTAAAATGCATGTGAAAGTGAGGCCCAAGAGAACATGGGTTAAATTAAAGGCCACACTACCCATACATGGGCTTCCCCGGTGGCACTAGTGATAAAGAACCCACCTGCTAACGCGGGAGACATAAGAGACACGGATTCGATCCCTGGGTCGGAAAGATCCCCTGGAGGAGGGCACAGCAGCCTACGCCAATAGTCTTGCCTGGAGAATCTCATGGACAGAAGAGCCTGGTAGGCTACAGTCCATAGGGTCACAAAGAGTTGGACACGACTGAAGTGACTGAGCACACACACACACAGACACACACACATACACACACATAGAGACACACACACACGCACATGCACCCGCCAGCCATACTGTGCTGGCCAACCAGGCGTCTGCTGCTCACTCTTTCCTTCAGTTCAGTCCAGTCACTCAGTCGTGTCCGACTCTGCGACCCCATGAATTGCATCACGCCCCTCCCTGTCCATCGCCAACTCCCAGAGTTTATCCAAACTCATCTCCATTGAGTCAGTGATGCCATCCAACCATCTCATCCTCTGTCGTCCCCTTCTCCTCCTGCCTTCAATCTTTCCCAAAATCAGGGTCTTTTCAAATGAATCAGCTCTTCGCATCAGGTGGCCAAAGTATTGGAGTTTCAGCTTCAACATCAGTCCTTCCAATGAACACCCAGGACTGATCTCCTTTAGGATGGACTGGTTGGATCTCCTTGCAGTCCAAGGGACTCTCAAGAGTCTTCTCCAACATCACAGTTCAAAAGCATCAGTTCTTCAGCGCTCAGCTTTCTTCACAGTCCAGCTCTCACATCCATACATATGACCACTGGAAAAACCATAGCCTTGACTAGACGGACCTTTGTTGGCAAAGTAATGTTTCTGCTTTTCAATATGCTATCTACTACTGCTACTACTAAGTCACTTCAGTCATGTCCGACTCTGTGCGACCCCATAGATGGCAGCCCACCAGGCTCCACCATCCCTGGGATTCTCCAGGCAAGAATACTGGAGTGGGTTGCCATTTCCTTCTCCAATGCATGAAAGTGAAAAGCCAAAGTGAAGTCACTCAGTCGTGTCCGACTCCTAGGGACCCCATAGACTGCAGCCGACCAGGCTTCTCCATCCATGGGATTTTCCAGGCAAGAGTACTGGAGTGGGTTGCCATTGCCTTCTCCTAGGTTGGTCATAACTTTCCTTCCAAGGAGTAAGCGTCTTTTAGTTTCATGGCTGCAATCACCATCTGCAGTGATTTTGGAGCCCCCAAAAATAAAGTCTGACAGTTTCCACTGTTTCCCCATCTATTTCCCATGAAGTGATGGGACCAGATACCATGATCTTAGTTTTCTGAATGTTGAGCTTTCCTAGGGGCTACCAATCTGTGATCTCTGCTTAGCTGTGGGAATAATGCCCCTGACAAACTGAGACCAGAATGCCCTCTAGAGCCACGGGGGTTTCTAACACCCTCCTGAAGCAGAATCAAAGGAGTTAGGCCTAACGGAGTTAACCCAAAATGATTGCCCGAAGTCCCACCTCGCCTTCAAGCTGTGCTCAAGGCCTGACTCCTCCGTGAAATCACCCCCTTTCTCCCTCTGAGATGGAGCCTTCCCTTCTGCTGGCTCTGCTCTGTGGCTCTGTTACAGCAGCTCCAGTGTTGGGTGTTGCAATGATCTGGGTTTGTGTCAGCTTCGGCTCCCAGAACTCATGGTCCAGCCTTACTATGTAAACCTCTCTCTCTCTGTAAAATTTAAAGGAAGGAATTTCTGAGTATTTGAATTGCATGTAGAAATTATTTTAAAATCCTAGAGCTGTATCCAAACAGAAGAGTACCTCCCAACTTACATATTCTCTCAGTGTTTCCCAAACTGGTGTTCCTCAGAACATTTGTCCCAGGAGAGGCTCCCTAAAAACTGCTCTGTGGTCAAATGCTACTCTGTATCCTGACTGAGTCACAAGGCACACTGGTATTGTAAAGGCTCTGAGAAGATCAGGAAAAATTAAAGAAAAGTTTACTTTTGTTCACGGAGGGTTCTCCTCACGTATTTAGCCATGGGATTCTTTTAATGGGACCATTTAAGGACTTGCTCCTTAGAATGTAACCTTTGCAGAGGCAGCCAGGACAGATTCTGGCCCCCAGCTGCCTACAAGCAACCCTTAGCATTCATTGTCCTTGGGTAAGTTACTTGACCTGGATAGCTTACTTGACTTAAGCTGTCTCATTTGTAAATTGGGCATAATAGTAGGATATCCTCTCTTATAGGGCTATTGTGAAAGTTAAATGAGTTAATATACATATAAACTATGTGTGTGTGCGTGCTAAATTGCTTCTGTCATGTCTGACTCTGTGATTCCATGGACTGCAGCCTGCCAGGCTCCTCTGTCCATGGGATTTTCTAGGCAAAAATACTGGAGTGGGTGACATGCCTTCCTCCAGGGGATCTTCCAGACCCAGGGATCAAACCCCCATCTCTTACATCTCCTGTATTGGCAGACTGGTTCTTTACCACTAGTGGCACCTGTTCAGTTCAGTTCAGTTGCTCACTTGTGTCCGACTCTTTGCGACCCCATGAATCGCAGCACGCCAGGCCTCCCTGTCCATCACCAACTCCCAGAGTTCACTCAGACCCACATCCATGGAGTCCGTGATGCCATCCAGCCATCTCATCCTCTGTTGTCCCCTTCTCCTCCTGCCTCCAATCCCTCCCAGCATCAGAGTCTTTTCCAAAGAGTCAGCTCTTCGCATGAGGTGGCCAAAGTACTGGAGCTTCAGCTTTAGCATCATTCCTTCCAAAGAAATCCCAGGGTTGATCTCCTTCAGAATGGACTGGTTGGATCTCCTTGCAGTCCAAGGGACTCTCAAGAGTCTTCTCCAACACCACACTTCAAAAGCATCAATTCTTCGGCACTCAGCTTTCTTCACAGTCCAACTCTCACATCTATACATGACCACAGGAAAAACCATAGCCTTGACTAGAGGGACCTTGGTCGGCAAAGTAATGTCTCTGCTTTTGAATATGCTATCTAGGTTGATCATAACTTTTCTTCCAAGGAGTAAGTGTCTTTTAATTTCATGGCTGCAATCACCATCTGCAGTGATTTTGGAGCCCCCCCAAAATAAAGTCTGACACTGTTTCCCCATCTATTTCCCATGAAGTGATGGGACCGAATGCCCTGATCTTCGTTTTCTGAATGTTGAGCTTTAAGCCAACTTTTTCACTCTCCTCTTTCACTTTCATCGAGAGGCTTTTTAGTTCCTCTTCACTTTCTGCCATAAGGGTGGTGTCATCTGCATATCTGAGGTTATTGATATTTCTCCCGGCAATCTTGATTCCACCTTGTGTTTCTTCCAGTCCAGCATTTCTCATGATGTACTCTGCATATAAGTTAAATAAGCAGGGTGACAATATACAGCCTTGACGTATTCCTTTTCCTATTTGGAACCAGTCTGTTGTTCCATGTCCAGTTCTAACTGTTGCTTCCTGACCTGCATACAGATTTCTCAAGAGGCAGGTCAGGTGGTCTGGTATTCCCATCTCTCTGTATCTCAGCTTAAATTCAGAGTTTTGGTCAGAAAATCAAACTGTTTTCCCTGCTTCAAATTCAGAAAAAAAAAAAATAGCAACAAGAGGACATTGACGTGTTGGCTTTGCTACCAACAAAGGCTGTTTAGAGGAAGCTTGCTATTAGGTTTGTTAATAGGTTTCACCACCTCCCTGCCTCACCCGCTTCACCCCCATTTGATTCCAGCCTCTCCATCGCAGGTGGAGATGGATATAGGCTTTTTTCCGTAGGATTAGGTCATATACAGCAGAGTGGACAAAGTGTTTGTCTTGTGTATCAGTTTGTTAGGGCTGCTATAACAAAGTGCCACAAACTAGGTAGCTCAGAATGACAGAAGTTTACCGTCTAACAGTTCTGGAGGCCAGAAGTCTGAACCAAGGTATCAAGGACCATGCTCCCCCTGAGATGGGTAGGGAAATGCTCTTCCCCTGTGTGTGCCTGTTTCTCTAGCCCTGAATGTTCCTGGGCTTGTGGCAGCATACCCCCACCTCTGCTTTCCTCATCAGACAGTATTCTCCCCGTCTATTCACACGGCCTTCCCTCTGTGCGCATCCCTGTCTATGTCTGCATTTTCCCTTTTTATAAAGACTTCAGTCGTGTTGGACTAGGGACCACACTCATGACCTCATTTTATCTTGATTACCTGTGTAAAAACCCTGTTTCCAAATAAGGTCCCGTTTGGGGTAATGGGGGGTCAGGACTTCAACACAACTTTTTTAGGAGGACAGAATGCCACCTGTAACATCCTGAGACCAGAGCCTCTGAAATAGAGGAAAAGGGACCGAAGATAAATTCTGGTCCTTCTTCCCTATGTCACCAATCAGAGACAACGTTCCTCCATGCTTGGGGAAGAGCGAGAGGGGCTCAAGGAAGTCCAGCGTGTTCCTACGTCTGGAACTGAGAAACCTCCCTCCCTCTCTATGGAAAACGAAGAAGGAAGGAAACCTTCCCATTTCCACCTGCATCTCCAAACTGTCGTCAAAAGAGGACTTTGGAAGTAAATAGGTCTTTGGGATTGCTTGTGATCCTGCCCTAAAATTTGTCAGCTGGAGTCCCTCCATCTCTCTTGGGGCTCAAAGGGCCTACATGTGAGTACTGGGAACACTGGTTGCCTCGATGCCGGGGGACTTAAGGACTCCCTGGTGTCGCATCTAGGGCCAGTTGCAGTTTGCTCTGCCCTCGGGAACAAAGCTCTTTCAAGCCTAATCTTTTTGGGAGGTCGAGGAGAAAATATTCTCAGTAGTCTTAGAAAACAGCTATTAGTATATAATATATATTTAGATTTTTAATAAAGATTTGAAGAAGGGGAATGAATATTCAATAATGAGGGGAGATATGGAGATATACATGAGGCAAAGATAACATTTCAAATAGCAATGGGTAGTGTGAGAGGGAGGCTCAAGAGAGAGGGGATATATGTCCACGTATGGCTGATCCATGTTGTTGTACGGCAGAAACCAACACAACGTTGTAAAGCAATTATCCTCCAATTAACATTTTTTTAAAATTAATTTCAAAATTAGCAATGGGTAGAACAAGCTGTGTACGTGCTAGGTCGTTTGAGTCATGTTCGACTCTTTGCCAACCTAAGGACTGTAGCCCGCCAGGCTCCCCTGTGCATGGAATTCTCCAGGCAAGAATACTGGAGTGGGTTGCCATACCTCATTTTAACTTGATTACCTGTGTCTCCACCCAGGGATCGAACCCGTGTCTCTTATGTCTCATGTATTGGCAGGTGGGTTCTATACCACTAGCGCCACCTGGGAAGCCCACAGAATGACCTAGGCATCTTCATTTGGGGAGAGGATCTACAGCTGTTAAGTGTTTACTGTTTCCCTGACCTGTACTATCTTGTTTAACCCTCATACCCCCTGAGTCTCGCTGGTGAGTTGTGGGGCAGGGCAGTCTGTCGCCAGGGCTTGTCCTCTGAAGTGCTGAGCTACACAGCCTCCTTTGTCTGAAACTCAGGAGGCTGCTCTTCCTCTGCATCCCGAGAATGGTTTGTGTCATTTCTTCCACAGCACTGAATCCATCTGGAGTTGTTCCCTTTCTTGATTGTGAGCCCCTCCAGAAGGAACTGGTCCACACTCATCTTCATTGTCTAATCTGCTGCCTGTCACCTTGTGGGTAAGTTTTTAGTTAAATCAATGAATAATTTTTTATTAAAGAACCCTTGGAGATTTTTCTGATCTACACAGTTGTTATAATATTCATGAACTGTGATTGCTTCACACACACAAAAACAAAAACACTCAGGCTAATGATCTGTATTAGAGCAGTGACAATATGCTAACCAGTCTCTTTCATTATTTAGAACTTTCCCCACAGTTTAAATTGAGAAACCCCTATTTCTTCCTAGGTCGTTTCGTGGAAGTGTCCAGGGTGTGGTGCTCAATGCATAGTGCCTTGGTGTCTTCAGGGAACCTGCTGAGTGGTCACTGACTCAGGCTCTTCCTAGACTAGGTAGGACAAGGGTGACTCTGGGCCACTGACACCAGAGAAGTAATGACAAATCCATTGCCCCATTCAAACCCGGCGCTCACTTACAGAGTGAATTTCGGAACACAAGAAGTTAGCTGGCCTTTATGTTACATTCTGCTTCCCACGAGATGCTTAATTTTTGGAACCCATGGAGCACAGGCTTGGTCTAATAAACGCACAGAGGGACATGCACATATTAGAAGAATCTCAAATCAAAATCTCACAGCAACTGACCATGTAAGCTGCTTTGGGAAATGGAAAGGGAGACAGCCCCAGCTGTTACCTGCTTATTCAATTAAGCATCCTGGACCTTGTGCTACTCTAGATGGTTTTCTTATATAGAGCAAATGGAAGAGCAAGGGGAAAGAACACGTTCATGAGAAAATGGCAGGTACTGGAAGCTGAGTGGAAGCCAAATGGGAGGAAGGGTGGCAAAGACTATATCTCCTCTGTTTTCTAAACTCAAAGAGAGAAGAGTGAATGTTACTTCTTGGTTTGGTGGTCTCTGGGCAGCTGGCTCTTTAAATATTTGTTCAGAAGTTTCTATTTCTTCATTCATTCATCTATGCATTTATTAATTTGTTCAGGAAGCATTTGTTGTGCTAGGCTCTTCGTGCTAGGCACTAGTTAGGACACGGAGGATGTAGGGATGAGTGAGCCTATTGCCCATCCTCCAGAGTTTAGGAGAAGTTTAAACACGGACATGGAGTAGACTGAAGACACTTTGAAGGCAGAGATGGAGACGTATTCATCATGGGAGCACCAATCTGTGGTATGGTGACTGCCATATAGGAGGCTTTTAATAAATGTTTGTTGAATGATTTAATGAAGGTACTGGTCACACATTAATAAAACAATTTTCACATTGTAGTGTTAAACTACTAAATAACGTTGAAGACTTCAAAAAAATACTAGAAAGCTTCTTGCATGGTAGTAACTTAAATGAAAGTTTCTACTTGGAAAAATATCCAATATAATTTCTACAATGAAAGTGAAAGTGAAGTCACTCAGTCGTGTCCAACTCTTTGGGACCCCATGGACTGTAGCCTACAACACTCCTCCGTCCATGGGATTTTCCAGGCAAGAGTACTGGAGTGGGTTGCCATTGCCTTCTCCAGAGGATCTTCCCAACCCAGGGATCAAACCTGGGTCTCCCGCATTGTAGGCAGATGCTTTACTTTCTGAGCCACCAGGGAAGTCCAACTTATACAATACATATCTGTTAATATACTGAAACCTCCATGGTGCTCTAGTGCTGCTGAGTGCTACCTATGTTTTAAATGATTCATCCTGAGTTAGAAGTCCCAGGGTAGAGTGTTCTTCCTTAATACTAGTTAATATTTTTTTTCAGTTGTGGCTCAACCTGAGTGAAACAGCTGACATTAAAAAGGCATCAATTGTTCTAGTCGCTTTGGTGAAAAGAGCATGGCATGGGTTGACAGTCGCTGTGAGGACGTTTGTTTGTATTCTTATTGATTTCTGATAGCACTTTAAAAATAGAAGCCGTAAATTATGTATAGCCAAGAACTATTAAGAACTTCAAGGGAAGTACACTTAAAATAAATGGCCCAAGAACTGTAAAGTCAGCTGGCTTAGAGTAAGAATTTCTAACAATAATTCATTTCTAGCTGTTACTAGTCATGCTCATGGTCTTGGAGGATGCTAAGAGGGATCTCTGGTGTGGCTACAGCCGTGGGTCAGATGCCAGCTGTGGATGGGGCACACACCACCTAAAGCCTGCCTAGGGCTAGGGTTTGTTTTTGCGAGTGGCTCCAGGGCCACACTCATCTCCACAGATGACTGCCCACAGAGAGCCACCGAGTTCCTCTCATGAGATTATCCTTGATACCTGAGCAGTGGTCTCATGTCATGGGCAGAAATTTCAGAAAAGCACGAGGTAGGACTGCGTGTGGTCAACATCAGGGCCAGTGGCCCTGCTAGCTGGAGCATGCTGCAGCCATAGCTGTCCCTTAGCTGCGTAAAGAGGACTTGAGTCGACAGCTACCCTGCAACAAAGTAGTAGCACACACATTAAGTTCTCCTAGTTAGAGAAGTCTGTAGACAAAGGATTGGAATAGGCACGTACATGATGTGGTTCCCTTGCAGTTCAGGCTTCACAATGTGAGACAAGTTGATTTGAGGCATTTTGAAAGATAACATTCCTTAACACCGCCTAACATCAGTGGAGTTATCGTAACACATAAAAACAGGTACAGGAGTGCTTTAATGCCTTCTCACTGTGCACGCAGAGGAAGATGTCCAGAAGAAGGTGGAGTAAGTTGTACAATCTGTATGGAGAACGGAGGGAAGCATACAGATAGCTTCTGCCTATCACGCACAGGGACTTTGTGGTCACCTGTACTTAGCCTTCTCTTGCTAGAACCAGGCAGAGAATAAGCTAGTTGTTGTTCTGAAGAATGGCTGAGTGACCAGGGCTGGATAACAATCTCTGGGCATGACCTGGCTCAGTGACAATTAGAAGGCACATTCTGGCCTTTTTAAAAAACTCATCAAAGGTCAGGGACAGAGAATCTGGAAAATGGTTGGCCAAATGATCTGAGACCTTTCCTCTTGGCATGTAATGTAGAAGTATAGTTTATTTTTTCAAGTAATATTTAGTCTTTGCTACATGCTAGTTACCAGAACTACACTGGTAAATGAGAGATCCATTCTACCTTGATGGAACCTACTATTATCCAGCAAGGGGGAAATTTTCAAACCAAGCCACCAGAGTAAATATATATTTTCAAACAGTGATATGTCTAACAAAAGAAGTATAGGATACTTTGTGAGGCATTGTTATAGGAGAACCTAATTTAGATTTGGGGCTAAGGGAGGCCCTACTTTGAGTAAATGACATTCAGCTGATAGCTGAAGGCTGGAGTTGGAGTTGGCAGAGTGTGTGTGCATGTGTACGTGTACCTGTGTGTGTGAAGACTGTGAGTTCTGGGGACATTGGGAAGTGTCGTGGGCTGAAGGAGCAGCAAAGGTCTCATGGAGGAAGCTTGACTCTTTGAGGAACTGAAAGCAAGCCGGGGTGGTTGTCATGGGATGTGTGAGTCAGAGATGGATATGAGTTGAAGTGGGAGGTAGGCAGGATCCACACCATTCAGGGCTTTTGTGGAACATCCTAAGGATGGAGTGTGTTTGTTGGTGCCCTGCTGTAGGAAGATGTGATGGAATGTACCCCAGCTGTTAACCTGAAGAATGATGCTTCTCAGTAGTGGTTCTTGAAAGTGAGCCAGGATTGAAGTGTGACCTTGGGTGAAATGTCAGTGAGACAGGGTCGCATTTCATAACACATTTTATAGATTATCAGTGACGGTGATAGAGCTTTATCAAGGTTGTGAAAAAGGAATGCAATCACGCAGGAAGATATTTCATGTTGACTTGATGTCCCCCAAACCTCAAATACCATGAGCACACGTGCAGACATCCAGGAAGGCAAAATCAGTGAACACAAGGGTCCCTTCTGAATCTGAGTCTGCAAGCGGTTGTTCACTCCACATCCTACCCTACTAGAACCTCTCCTTGTAAGCACTCTCTCCTGCCCGTCAGTTCAGAAAATAGGAGGGGAGTTTAAATAACTCACTCTCAGGACTCTTCTCTTAAGCTTGAAAAGAAATTTTTTTCTTATATGTTTCTTAGGGAAGGGTAATAGAAAATAGCAAGCTGCAAAATCTTTGACAGTGCGAAGAAATGCCTGTGGTGCTGCCCACATTTGCAAAGCTTGGGCTGGGATTTTTTTTAAATCAATATTTTTCTTATTGAAGTATAATTGATTCACAATGTCATGTTCATTTCTGCTGTACAGCAAAGTGATTCAGTAATACATTATACCTGCATTCTTTTTTATGTTCTTTTCCACTACGGTTTATCAGAGGATACTGAATAAAATTCTCTGTGCTCTACAGTAGGACCTGGTTATTTATCCTTTGGGATTTTGCTTTTGATTAAGATTTTAACAAGGAGCATGTACCTTATGAGATGTTTATTTTAAGTCCCTAATTTAGCATGTTTTGCATTTCACTTGGGGAAGTGACTTTTCTTTTAAAACTGGTGAATGGAAAGCATATGCACAGTTATATGTTGAAACCTACAACCCCAATGAACCAGGGAAAACATGAATTAGAAGAGGAAAGCGTTATCATTTCAAGTTATGTTTCTATGAGTTCAACCATCAAATACTAATAACAGTTGTCACTTAAAAGCATTATTCATAGGCTACCAGATGGATTATCTATAATCTATTGTCTATAAAGGTATCAGGTTAGAAGAGTAATGAATTTTTGGCTTTAGGTAAATACAGATCTCAACCATGATTGCTTCGAAATGAATCTGAATGCGTTGGAGAGGCAATGGAATAATTGTTTCAACAGACAGAATGAAAACAAAAATATGATGGGAATTCATAGTATATATGAATTCTGCCCAATAGATGGCCAAGTCTCCATTCCTAAACCAGTAAATCTGAAATAATACTTATCCCATTATGTGAGTTAGTTCATAGAAAAATAGCTTTCTTTTCCTCTGTTTCACTTGCTTATTCTTAAGAAAAATATAAGATAATAATAATCTTGACTGCTAGAAGCATGACCATGGGAAAAAAAATGATTCCAAAACCATTGGCAAATCCAATGGATCGACAAAACTGAATAGTCTGAGGTTTGAACAAATATTTCTCAAGTCCTATTTGCTATAGAACAATGAAGGTGGCCTTCTAGAGAGCACAGCCTGGCCATTTTTATCCCCTAGCTAGTCTGTCTTGGACAGTGAGACTGGATATAGCCAGCTGAACTAGACTGTCTAACCATAAAATGTGATAGAAATGAGATGAAAAGAGACTCAGTGTTCCATAAAAACTTATCGTTACTAATGCTGGTTCTCTATTGCCCACTGATTCCCATTGTAAAAATCCAGATGATTCCATCCTAGAGCACAAGAGAAATGAGCACCACTCAGCTGTGAAAATGGCATGAAGTTGAAAGGGTAAAAGTCTGATTGCTGTTCAGAGCACAAATGATTTCAAATGCTTTACTGTATTTTGGGCTTCCCTGCTGGGTCAGTAGGTCAAGAATTCGCCTGCAATGCAGGAGACCTAGGTTCAGTAATTGTTTCAAAATAACTTTTCTTTACAGTTACTTAGTTTTCAAGAAACATAAGGACCCATTTAGGTAGCATGCTAATATTTAAGGAATGATCCCTAAAAAGAGTTGTTCCAAAGATTTATTAAATAATACTTGAGAAGTGCTAATAAAGAAGGAAATGATTTGACCACGGTAATCACTGTTTTATTTAGAATTGTATAGAGAGGTTTTACAGTATGTGTTAGTGGTTTTTCTGGTGTTACGCACTAAGTCACTTCAGTCGTGTATGACTCTGTGTGACCTTATGGACTTACGGTATCCTGTGAGGCTCCTCTGTCTATGGGATTCTCCAGGCAAGGATACTGGAGTGGGTTGCCGTGCCCTACTCCAGGGTATCTTCCTGACCCAAGGATTGACCCCACATCTCTTATGTCTCCTTCATTGGCAGGCGAGTTCTTTACCACTAGCACCACCTGGGAAGCCCAAAGTACACTAGAGCATTATTAAAATGGAAAATGTTGGGAATTCCCTGGCAGTCCAATGGTTAGGACTCAGCAGTTTCACTACAGGGGCCCAGGTTCAATCCTTGGTCAAGGAACTAAGATTCTACAAGCCACCCATGGTATGGCCAAAAAAGAAATAAAGAAAAAAAATGTTATGCAATTTTTCTGTTTTAATATCTCACACTTTATAACCTCCCAACAACAAGTTGTGATGTCCCTAAAAATAAAAACAAATAAATGCTAAGAACACAAGCTACATAACTTCTTCAATAAACTGGGCATTCCTGATAGAGCTATAATCAAGAAAAGATTTGTTCTGTTTGCAGATGACATGATATGATACACAGAAAATCCCAAAGATGCCCCAGAAAGCTACTAGAGCTCATCATTAAATTCAGTGAAGTTGCAGGATACAAAATTAATATACAGAAATCAGTTGCCTTTCTATATACTAATAACGAACTATCAGAAAGATAATTCAAGGAAACAATTCCATTTACCATTGCATTGAAAAGGATAGAATATCTAGAAATAAGCCTATGTAAAGAGGCAAAAGACTTTTATTCCAAAACTGTAAGATGCTTATGAAAGAAACTGAAGAACAAATAAACAGATGGACAGATATATTGTATTTCTGAATTGGAGAAATCGATGTTGTCAAAATGACTGTACCACCCAAGGCAATCTATAGATTCAATGCAATTCCTTTCAAAAATACCAATAGTATTTTTCACAGAACTAGAAAAATAATTTTAAAATTTGTATGGAAACACAAAAGACCCTGAATAGCCCAAACAATCTTGAGAAAAGGGAAGAGAGCTAAAAGAATCAGGCACCCTGGATATTCAGACTATACCACAAAATGACAGTAATCAAAATGATATGCTACTGGCACAAAAACAGACACATAGATCAATGGAACAGATTAGAGAGCCCAGAAATAAACTACACACTTATGGCTAGTTAATCTACAACAAAGGACGTGAGAAATATACAGTGGAAAACAGACAGTCTCTTCAATTAGCAGAGCTGAGAAAATTGACAGCTACATGTAAAAGAATGAAATAAGAATATTCTCTAACACCATGCAAAAAATAAACTCAAAATGGATTAAATTCCTAGATGCAAGACCAGAAACCATAAAACTCCTAGAAGAAAACACGGGCAGAACACTAAATTGTTTGGCATAATCTGTCTCCTCAAATAAAGGAAATAGAAGCAAAAATAAACAACTGAGACCTAGCTAAACTTAAAAACTTTTGTACAGCAAAGGAAATCATCAACGAAATGAAAAGACAATCTACTGAATAGGAGATAGTATTTGCAAGTGCTATGACCAATAAGGGGTTAATATACAAAATATGTAAACAACTCATATAACTTAATACCAAAAAAAGAAACAATGTGATTAGAAAGTGAGCAAGAAGACCTGAATGGATATTTTTCCAAGGAAGATAAACAAATGGATAATTCTATTGCTAATCACTAGGGGAATGTAAATCAAAACCACAATGAGATGTTGCCTCATAACTTTCAGAGTCACTATCATCAAAAAGGCTACGACTAACAAATGTTGGTTAGGATGTGGAGAAAAGGGAACCCTAGGTCACTGTTGGTGGGGATGTGAATTGGTGCAGCCGCCGTGGAGAACAGTATAGAAGTTCCTCAAAACACTAAAGATAAGGAGTTTCCTGGGGACCTTGTGTTTAGGATTCTGGCTTTCACTGCTGTGGCCCAGGTTCCACCCCGGTCAGGGAACTGAGATCCTGCAAGCCATGTGGCATGACCAAAAAAAAAAAAAAAAAAAACCACAACAAACTAAAAAATAGAACTACCGTATGACCCAGGCTTCCCAGCAGGAGACACAGGAGATGTGGGTGCGATCCCGGGGTCGGGAAGACCCCCTGGAGAAGAAAATGACAACCCACTCCAGTATTCTTGCCTGAGAAATCCCATGGACTGAGGATTCTGGCGTGCTAAAGACCAATGAGTCTCAAAGAGTTGGACACGACTGAATGACTAAGCATAGTACTGTATGACCCACAATTCCACTCCTGGGTATATGGCCAAGAAAAATTACCCTCAGAAACACTAATTCAAAAAGATACATGCATCCCCAGTTTCATGGCAGCGTCATTTACAAATAGCCAAGATATGGAAGCCACCTAAGTTATCATCAGTGGATGAAATAGATAAGGAAGATGTGGTCTATATGTATATGCTGCTGCTGCTGCTGCTAAGTCGCTTCAGTCGTGTCCAACTCTGTGCGACCCCGTAGATGGCAGCCCACCAGGCTCCCCCGTCCCTGGGATTCTCCAGGCAAGAACACTGGAGTGGGTTGCCATTTCCTTCTCCAAAGCACTAAAGTGAAAAGTGAAAGTGAAGTCACTCAGTCGTGCCCGACTCTTAGCAACCCCGTGGACTGCAGCCCACCAGGCTCCTCCATCCATGGGATTTTCCAGGCAAGAGTACTGGAGTGGGTTGCCACTGCCTTCTCCACTATATATATATATATATATACATACATACATACACATACCATATATTAATACATACACACATAAAATGTAATACTAGTCAGCCATTAAAAAAATGACTTTTTTCCATTGTTAGCAGCATGGATAAACTTAGAGGGTATTATCCTAAGTGTAATGAGTCAGACAGAGAAAGACAAAAACTATATATCACTAATATGAATTATACAAAAAATACAATAAACTAGTGAGTAGAGCAAAAAAGAAGTCGACTCATAGGAATAGAGACAAACTAGTGGTTGCCAGTGGGGAAAGGGAAAAGGGGGCAAATAGGAGTAGGGGAGTAAGAGGTTAAAAACTATTAGGTACAAAATAAGCTACAAGGTGGTGGGGGTTGCAAAATGATATAATCTCTTTGAAAAACCATTTGTTAGTTTCAACTAAGGTTATGTTTCATGTACACAATTCCACCTTTTATCCTCCAAAGAAATGAATGCATATACCCTCTCATTTGTAAATTATATTCTGCTAAGTCGCTTCAGTCGTGTCCGACTCTGTGCGACCCCATAGACGGCAGCCCAACAGGCTCCCTCGTCCCTGGGATTCTCCAGGCAAGAACACTGGATTCATGGCAGCTTTAGTCATAATATCCAAAAGATAAAAGAATGCAAGTGCTTATCACACAAACAGATAAATAAATTGTGGTAATTTATGTAATGGAATACTACCCATCATTTAAAACCAAAATAGTTCTAACACAAGGAGAAATCTCACAGACACTCTATTGTGTGAAAGAAGCCAGATACAAAAGAGGTCTAGTATGTGATTGTATTTATATACAGTGTAAGAACAAGCAAAACTAAGAGATGTTTTTAGAAGTCAGAATAGTGATCAAGCCATCAGGGAAAAGAGGGAAAAGTGCACGAGACTCTTATAGGAAATATTCTATCGTTTTATATGGTGGTTATTAAGATATATACATATGTAAAAATTCAAACTATAATGCTTACAATTATGTACTTTGCTATATGTATGTTATTACTTACTGAATAAAATAAAGTTGATCAAATCTGCAATCAATCAATCAATAAGCTGTAAGGGCATATGTACAATACAGGGAACGTAGCCGATATTTTATAATAGCTATAAATGGAGTATAGCCATTAAAATTGTGAATCACTATTATTGTATACCTGGAAAATCCCATGGACGGAGGAGCCTGGTGGGCTGCAGTCCATGGGAACGCAAAGAGTCAGACACGACTGAGTGACTTCACTTTCAGTTTTCCCTTTCATGCATTGGAGAAGGAAATGGCAACCCACTCTAGTGTTCTTGCCTGGAGAATCCCAGGGACGGGGGAGCCTGGTGGGCTGCCGTCTATGAGGTTGCACAGAGTCGGACACGACTGAAGTGGCTTAGCAGCAGCAGCAGCATATAATACATTACTTCAATAAAAGAAAGTAAAAACAAGTAAATGCTGAGTACAAGGTACATAACTTCTTCAGTAAACTGAGAGTTTCTAACATAGCTATTAACAAAAAAAGAAACTTCAGATCAACCTGTTTGCAGGGAAGGAATGGAGCCACAGATGTAGAGAAAAGACTTGTGGACCCGGTGGGGAAAGGAGAGGGTGGGATGAATAGAAAAAGTAGCATCGACGTATATACACAATCAAGTGTAAAATTGATGGCTGGTGGGCAGTTGCTATATAAGATAGGGAGTCCAGCCTGGCACTCTGTGCTGACCTAGAGAGGTGGGGTGGGGGCACGAGAGGGAGGCTCAACAGGGAGGGGCTATACATGTAATTATGGCCGATTCACACTGTGGTGTGGCAGAAACCAACACAACAGTGTAAAGCAATCTTCCTTCAATTAAAAAATAAATGTAAAAAATTTAAAATGAAAAAATAGAAAAGACGCTTCTGAAATCGTAACTAAAATTAACTTTGCATATCCTATATATTTCACTTATGTTAGTAAATAAGTCAGATGAAGTCCAAAATTCTGTTATTTGTTTTGAATTTTATTTTATTTTTTGGCAGCACTGCACAGTATGCACGACCTTCCCTGACCAGGGATCAAACCTGTGCCCTCTACAGTGGATGCATGATGTCTTAGCCATTGGACCACCAGAGTAGTTCTGTTAAATTATTTTAAAAGGAGCAAACATCTAGATCCTGAGCTATTTGGGAGTTACAGCAATTTACATGCACAGTTGAGAGGCCCCATCTTCCTGCCTTGCTTCCACCAGCTGCCTTTATCTGAACACTCTTCACGTGACAGTGTGAAAAATGGAGAAAAAGGTGGTCATTTGAAATTGTTTCTTTGGGTTCCTTGGCAGAGGAACACACTTATTGCCAAAAATATCACAAATTCTTGCAATGAAGCAATAATAAAACTTTTTTTATATCAACCGTGGTTATTTTCATGGAAACAGTGACAGACTATTTTCTTGGACTCCAAAATCACTGCAGACTATGACCACAGCTGTGAAATTAAAAGATGTTTGCTCCTTGGAAGAGAAGCTATGACAAACCTAGGCAACGTATCAGAAAGCAGAGACATCACCTTGCTGACAAAGGTACATACATTCAAAGCTATGGTTTTCCAGTGGTCATGTATGAATGTGGGTTCAGTTCAGTTCAGTCGCTCACTCGTGTCCAACTCTTTGCAACCCCATGAACCGCACCACACCAGGCCTCCCTGTCCATCACCAACTCCTGGAGTCCACCCAAACCCATGTCCATAGTGTCGGTGATGCCATCCAACCATCTCATCCTCTATCCTGCCCTCAATCTTTCCCAGCATCAGGGTCTTTTCAAATGAGTCAGCTCTTCGCATCAGGTGGCCAAAGTATTGGAGTTTCAGCTTCAACATCAGTCCTTCCAATGAACACCCAGGACTGATCTCCTTTAGGATGGACTGGTTGGATCTCCTTGCAGTCTAAGGAACTCTCAAGAGTCTTCTCGAACACCACACTTCAAAAGCATCAATTCTTCTGTGCTCAGCTTTCTTTATAGTCCAACTCTCACATCCATACATGACCACAGGAAAAACCATAGCCTTGACTAGACAGACCTTTGTTGGCAAAGTAATATCTCTGCTTTTTAATATGCTCTCTAGGTTGGTCATAACTTTCCTTCCAAGGGGCAAGCATCTTTTAATTTCATGGCTACACCATCTGCAGTGATTTTGGAGCCCAGAAAAATAAAGAAAAATAAAAATATGGATGTGAGAGTTGGACCATAAAGAAGGCTGAACACTGAAGAATTGATGCTTTTGAATTTTTGATGTTGCAGAAGACTCTTGAGAGTCCCTTGAATTGCAAGGAGATCAAACAAGTCAATCCTAAAGGAAATCAACCCTGCGTGTTTATTGAAAGGACTGTTGCTGAAGCTGAAGTTCCAATACTTCGGCCACCTGATGTGAAGAGCCGACTCATTCGGAAAGACCCGAATGCTGGGAAAGACTGAAGGCAGGAGGAGAAGGGGGCAACAGAAGATGAGATGGTTGGATGGCATCATCGACTCAATGGACATGAGTTCTGAACAAATTCCAGGAGATACCGAAGGACAGGGAAGCCTGGCCTGCTGCAGCTCATGGGGTTGCAAAGAGCTGGACATGACTGAGTGACTGAACAACAAAATGGTTATTTTAAGGTGAAGAGAAGTCCCTTTTCTGTGGGGGGGCAAGAATACTAGAGTGGGTTGCCATTCCCTTCTCCAGGAGATCTTTCTGACCCAGGAATTGAACCTGGCTTTCCCGTACTGTAGGCAGATGCTTTACCGTCTGAGCTACCGTACTTAGTACATTTTATTTGCTGAAAGAAGGGCCTTATTAACAAATGCTTTTTGATATTATGTTGATATACTGATACATAAGGATATAAGCTCTGTTAACTGTGGGAGTTAACTTCAATTACCTTGAAAGATTTGAAAGGGTTTATTGCATTTTTTAAAATTTTAGATAAAGCACAAAAATGTTATTTTTACCCTACTGATTAATTCTAACACCTAAGGTTATGTTTCCCACAAAGATCTATGGTTGGACTTTGGATCGTAGAATTTCCACTCCCTGTGCTTCTACGTGGTCCAGTTCTCTGTGGTTCATGCCATAGATTGCTAGAGTCTCTTAGAAGGAAAATTAGTCAATTGTTTTGTTATTTCAGTAGTTCTAGTAACTGAGGTGATAGCAATAGAAGTAATAGGCTTCTTTCATTGTGTTTTCATCCACACTTCTTTTTGCCTTTAGTTCTCAATATTATTTCTGCACAACTTCTGTAAGTTGTACTAAGCAATAAAATAATAAAAGTCTCAAGATACGGTCCATGTGTCCTAGGCGGTTTTCATCTAAAGAATTAGCCAGACTCTCTGAGACTTGGCACAGCCTTTCATGTGGGATTTGCCTCAGCTCTGCTTTAAAGAACAAAGCTGTGATCAATGGCATGTAAAGTACTCTCAATTTTCACACCATTGAACATCTTTGTCTACCTTCAGTCTGTAATTTACTTCTGGAACTCTGAAGTATTTTGAGTGTGTTGTTATTCTGGAAAAAATGAGCTGTGTAAATAACAGGTAAGGTAGAGACTGCCAACTGTCTACTAGATCCTGTTCCACATTTTAAACTATAGACTTTCAGGTGAGGCCATGGCTAACAGGCTGGGAGTGCCATTTCCAAACTTCCTTATGGCTAGTTATGGCCATGAATTTCCGGTCTGCCTAACAGAATGTAAATGCAAGTGATGTGTACCATTTCCTGGTTTAGACTGGGAAACATGATGTATAAATTCCTCTATGCTCTTTCCCATCTCCGGGAGTCAAACATGGACCATGCTTGGACCGGGTCTCAACCATGTAGGTAAGTAAAACACCTAAACTATAGAGAAGAAAAAAAGAGTCATTCATTCTTGCAACTAATATTTACTGAAAGGTAGGCTGTAAATGCAGGCCGCATTCTAAATTCCGAGTATACATCAGTGAACCAGACACCAAAGTCTTCGCTCCCCTTGAGGTTAAGTGGGCAATAAACAATAAGTAAATATAAGGCATAGTTTGTTAGAAATAAATGTTAAGGAGAAAAATAAAATATAAAGCAAGGAAGAGAGACTTGAAATCCTGACTGGCTATTTAGGTGATCATAGGCAACTAAATGAGACAAAACAGTGGTATAGACAAGGCAACAAGAAGCTGTTGCATTCTGAATGTTTTGAAGGCAGAGCCAAGGAGATTTGCCAGGCAACTGGAAACGAGGTGTGGGAGAGATCAAAAAAAAGGAGTCAAGCTTAACACAAAGATTTTTTTCCCTGAGGAGTTTGGCAAAATAGTGTTGTTGTTGATTAAGACTGGAATAACAGTAGGAGGGCTTGGAGGGAAATATTCAAAACTCAGTTTTGAATATTGAGGTTGTGATGCCTCTTAGATGCCAATGGAGGTGTTACGCGATCAGTAAAATGTGGGTCTGAAGTTCACAAGAGAGATCCAGACTACCAATATTTGTTTGGAAGTCATCAGTATAGCTGCAATTGACTTTATTTTTGGCTGTGCTGGGTGTTCGTTGCCACACTGGCTTCTCTCTACTTGCAGCGAGCCCGGGGCTACTCTTCAGTTGCGGTGGGCGGGCTTCTCGTTGCGGGGCTTCTCTCGCTAGGAAGCACAGGCTCTAGGAAGTACAGGCTCTAGGAAGCACAGGCTCTAGGGTGCACCGGCTCAGGAGTTGCAGCTCCCAGGCTCTGGAGCACAGGCTCTAGGGTGCACAGGCTCTAGGAAGCCCAGGCTCTAGGAAGCCCAGGCTCTAGGGTGCACCAGCTCTAGGAAGCACAGGCTCTAGGGCGCACCGGCTCAGGAGTTGCAGCTCCCAGGCTCTGGAGCGCAGGCTCAATAGTTGTGGTGCAGGGGCTTAGTTGCTCCACAGCGGGTAGGATCTTCCCAGACCAGTGACAAACCCGTGTCTCCTGCAGGCGAATTCTTTACCACTGAGCCACCAGGGAAGCCCTATTTCTTTTTTATGAATGTAAATATTTTTTATTTTACTATTTAATACCCCAAGACTGGATGAGATGACCTAGGGAGTGAGTGATACAGAAAACAGAAACAGCCCAAGGACTGAACTCTGTACCTTTAGAGGGATGGCTGATGAGGGACAACTAGCCCCACCTCCAAAGACCGAGAAGGAGCAGCAAAAAAGATAGGAGGGATACAGTGTCATTTAAACATATTCAAGGTTTGCCTGGGGCTTTCCCAGGTGGCTCTGTGGTAAAGAACCCGCCTTCCAACGCAGGAGAGGTAAGAGATGTGGGTCCAATCCCTGGATCGGGAAAATCCCCTGGAGAAGGGCATGGCAACCCATTCCGGTATTGTTGCCTGGAGAATCCCGCGGACAGAGGAGCCTGGTGGGCTCCAGTCCATAGCATCACACAGAGTTGAACAAGACTAAAGTGACTTAGCATGCACGCATGCATATAGGTAGGTAGATAAAGGCAACGGAATGCCGCTCAGTCATAAAAAAAGAATAAAATTGTGCCATTTGCAACAACATGGCTGGACCTGGAGGGCGAGGTAAGTCAGGCAGAGAAAGACAAATACTGTATGCTTTCATATTTCATATTTCATTCAAAGCAAGCATGAATGTAGCAAAATAGAAACAGATTCATTGATATGGAGAACAAACTAGTGGTTATCAGTGGGGAGAGGGATGAGAGGAGGGACAAGATAGGAGCAGGCAGTTAAGAAGTACAAACTACTATGGATAAAATAAATAAGCTGGGTGGGGATATTATATAGCACAGAGAATGTAGCCAATATTTTATAGTGACTAAGTAGAGTATAATGAATCACGAAGTTGAACACCTGAGACTAATACAATATTGTAAATGAATTTAAAAATTTGTTTTAAAGAAGAACACAGTCACTTGGGAGACAGTTATAAGCTCTCTCTCTGTGTGTGTTAGAGATTAAGGCATACTTCCTTAGATTCCATCTTGCATGCTATTCTTTCTCCAGAGACCTGGGTTAATGATATCAGTCTCTACATTCTGACCTGAGGGATCATTTCTAGTGATTCATTATGTTACTTCAGTGTGTTTTGAAGAAATCCTTGGTTTGTCTGGCCATCTGGGTTTTGTTTCTTCCATTTTGCCAATTTTTTTTTTTCCATAAGGGGTAGACAGGGCAGAGGGAATAATACTCTAGGGGGAGGTAGGAAGTCTAACTTCCTGTGCATTTCTGTGTATTTCTGACTGGAGTGTATATATGGCAGACAGAATGTCCAGGGAGTCTGTAAAAGGGCAGATTTTGAATACACACAGAAGGAAGCATAGAGGGGTTACCTGAGCTTGGTACTTCAGATTACAGGCACTGATTTACAAGGCATGACAAAAAGATGGAAAGGAAATACACTGAAAATTTTGCAACAGCTATGCCTCAGGTCTAAGCCCTTTTATCTTTTTGATTTTTCTATATTCTAGAATTTTTGTACAGTGAACATTTATTATTAGAATGTGATGGATTCCCAAACGGGAAACAAACAAACAAACAAAAAAAACAACTAAAGAACTTTGGTTTTAGTTCTACCACTTCCTAATTCTGTGACCTTGGGCAAATTTTAAAATATTGCTTAGCCTCAGTCCTCTTGTTCTTAAGATGTGAATTAAATCAGTTAATTGAGTGGATTAAATGAGATAATATAGAAAAATGCTTAGTATACATTAAGGACCTGGCATATAATAGGGTCCAATGAATTGTCTCATCATCATATTCATTTTTGTTAATAGGGGATATGCTGGCAGTAACGACTTATATATAGGAGTAGTTGACTATTCCAAAGACATTAAATGATGAGAACTTTTTCAGATAGTGCGTAATTGAAGAACATTGCAGTTCTCAGGAAACCAAGTACAAGGAAACTGAAAATAAATCCTACACCCTTTTTCACAGGGGAACTTCAGATACAGATTTGCTTTAGAAAAACTATGTATTTTAAGCAGTATCTTCTTACCACAGGTGATTATGTACTCTCCAGATTTTTCTCATGAATCATAATAATTAGATCTACTTTTAAAATCATATATGTTACTAGTGGTCATAATGCCGGCACCAATAGTTATTATTTGGTTATTCAAAGAGAGTCCCAGGTCAAGCTCTCGGTTCTTGTGAAAATGCCTCTTTTTGGATCAAATCCCCAAACCCATCCAATTGGGAACTCTAATTCTTAAGATTTTAAATTTGTTTGTTAAAAACCTACAGATAATTTCACTTCACTTTGGAATATGTTTTTGCTTTCACAGGTGAATATGGACTGTTCTGATTCCTTAGAATTTACGTATTAAGAGAAATAAAGCCATATTAAATTTCTGGCTAAGATGTTCAACTTCCTTACTTTCCATCATTCATCTAACCTTAGCTTTTCTTCTGGCTGTAAGCAGCTTCCTCCCTCTGACTATCACAAAGCAATACCGTGAAATGTTTTGTTTTTTTTTCCCCTTGCTTTTCAGATTTTGTGACTTCCATCTCCATGTTTTGAAAAGTCTCTGGCTTATTCATTATTAAGTGATGGATATTGTTATTCTCAGGATTTTCATTAAAACTGTGTATAAATCTGAAAAAGAGTCTTTGGATCATCTACTTGGAAATCCCAATTCTAGTGTTCATCTATATTCTAGAGCCATCAATCCTCATTTCTTATTAGTAAATATTTTGTTATTGCCATTTACGTTCTTAATTTTTAAATTATAGTTTACTTGCAAACCAAGCCTGATGTATTTAAAGAGTCTGCTTCATGAAATATGTGTTGGTGCATATTCCTTTTACAGGAAAAAAAAAGACGGAGGATTTTTAAAAAGAATACTTTTTAAAGAATTTGAACTGCAGCTATGTCATGAAGTCCTTAATTTTCAAATACTTTTATATCCTCAAAGCCTAACACAGAGCATGGTCCTTGAAGGCCCTTGGCGAGGGTTTGTTGTTCAGTCACTTAGTCGTGTCCAGCTCCTTGTGACCCGAGGACTGCAGCAAGTCAAGCTTCCCTGTCCTTACTATCTCATGAAGTTTGCTCAGACTCAAGTCCACTGAATCACTGATGCCATCCAACTATCTCATTCTCTGATGTCCCCTTCTCCTGCCCTCAGTCTTTGCTAGCATCATGGTCTTTTCCAGTGAGTCAGTTCTTCGTATCAGGTGGCCAAAGTATTGGAGCTTCAGCATCAGTCCTTTCAATGAATATTCAGGGTTGATTTCCTTTCAGTTCAGTTCAGTTCAGCCGCTCCCTAACTCCCTAACTCTTTGCGACCCCATGAATCGCAGCACGCCAGGCATCCTTGTCCATCTAATTTGACTTCCTTGCTGTCCATGGGACTCTTATTCGTTCTAAAGTAACTGTTTTCTTTGGTTAAAAATCTGCCTGTGTGTTTTATTTGATAATATGTGGATCTGTATTATCAATCTGCCAGCATATGAAACCATCTTGGTGATTTTTAAAAAGTCAATGCTCAGGCCCCACAGCAGGCCAGTTCAGTACTTAATTTTGTATTATTTAAAAGTTTTCCATGTGATTCTAATGTGTGCTGGGGTTGAGAACCACTTCACAGGTCAGAAGAGATTTGGGGAATTTATTTTAACCTTTACCTGATTGCAGGTTTTCATTTTGCAATGATTTATATTTAATAACTTAGGGTGCTTATGAGATTTAATGTAGGCATTTGCCCAATCTTTTCTAAGCCAAGAAAAAAATCGTTTCTCTACCTTCTCCTCCTTCTCACTTTTATTCAGTACATTTAAAAATTCAATGTGAGAAAGTGAGAGATCTTGTAGGTTACAGAGTTTTGCTTTCTTAGCTGTTGTTTTAGCCCCTGGGCTTATTTGTTTATAACATGTGTTATAAATGCACATGTATAGTATTTTTTTCCCACAGTCATGAGCTCTATTTATCTAAAACTCATACCCTCCCTAACTCCACTACCATTCATCAGGTTTATGAATGTCCTCCAAGTCAACTGGTATGGAAATTAGCTCTAGAAACGGTAGCTGACAAGTATGTGTGCAGTTATTGAAGGCCTCTTTTACAAATGCTATTTGTCATTCAACAAATAGTGACTTTGGGACTTGAAAAATTCAGTGAGAGAGTGGAGTTAAAATTTAAAAGTTATTTAAAGTTCAAGGAGATTTTCCCTTCAAAGGCAAGGCAAAGTTAAATTAAAGGGTTTAAAATCATAGTTCTGAGTGTGATGTTTTTAAAAAGACTTATTTTTGTAGCTTGTTTAGGGTATAGTTTTGCCTATGATTATAAACACTGCTTTCTAATCTCTTTTCTTCCATAAGCCTAGCCTGTTTTTATGACTCAAGGATAAGAAGCACCAGAATTACAGGGCTTTTTGTGTCCTTTTGTAGTAAAACATTGTATTCTTTCCATAGTAAATGAAACAGCCACAAAGATTATGTTTCCACTTGTAAGATAAGTAGATGGATAATTATAGTAGTTTTAAAAAGAAGGATGCCACACAAGAATATAAACAAGAAAATGCTTATTTAGTGGATAAAAATATGCTATCAGTAGAACACAAAATTTTGAGAAAATATTTGTTCTATAGAAAGTAGCATTACTAGAAAATCATGAAAAATAGGTTTCTTCAAATTATAAACAAGTTCCTTTGTACTAAATTTATCAGGTACAAAGTAAGAGAAAAATTGACTATTTTTTTAAGAAAAAAATCTAGTCAGCCAAACTAGGTCACTCAGACTATCTAGATTAGACTTAGTTAAATTAGCAGGATAATTACCAGTTTTGAATTTATATTTATACTTTATTACATTATTGTCATTCTTTTTTATTACCATGCATGATCATAATTTCACTATCTAGTAAATAATCAATTCCAAAATTTAATTTTTTAAATTTTAAATAGAATAACAACCTTAGTATTTCTTGTTAAGATTATAACACTTAAATTGAATTGAACTACCTAATGGTTTGGTCAATATCTACCCATGACAATATTATAAAGCAATTATCCTCCAATTAAAAATACATTTAAATTAAAAGAAAATCTACCCATGGGTTTTGAGGTGAGTGTGAGTGTTAGTTGCTCAATCATGTCTGACTCTTTGCAATCCATGGACTATAGCCTGCCAGGCAAGAATACTGGAGTGGGTTGTCATGCCCTTCTCCAGGGAAGCTTCCTAACCTATGGATCGAACCTGGGTCTCCTGCATTGCAGGCAGATTCTTTATCATCTTAGCCACCAGGGAAGCCCATCAAAAGCTAAACTTTGAATTAGCCTGTGTACATGAATTATGCTTCTTTCTGTGTTTCCCTCACATCTTTCAATGTATTTGTATAAACTAAGTGAACTAAATGCTTTAAAATTTTTGGAAATTTTAAAATATTATAGAAAGCATCTCTATAACGTGTTATAAACGCACATGTATAGTATTTTTTTCCCACAGTCATGAGCTCTATTTATCTAAAACTCATACCCTCCCTAACTCCACAACCATTCATCGGGTTTATGAATATCCTCCAAGTCAACCCAGACAGACCTAACTCATTTTTTCAATGACCATATATTATGTATAGGTCTACTAAGGTTTATTTAGCTATCACCCTATGGGCAAACATTTAGATCACTTTGAATTTTTACTATTAGATAATGCAGCAAAGAGCATATATATGCTTACACAGTTTTGTAAGTATCTCTCAAGGATAGAAACCAAGAGACAGATTGCTAGATCAGAGGATGTACGTTTTAAATTTGACAAGTATTGTCCATGCATAAGAGTCCCTATTTGTCCATAGTCTACTAAAAAAAATTGGAAGGAACTGTAAATGGCTAATGACAGAGAAACAAATAATTATGGTACTACTATAGATGAATTATTATACAGATATTTATAGATGGATTATTGTTTAAGTATTAAAATAAGTATGAAGGAGGTCTTATAACATGAAAATGTTTATAATATGATACCAAGGTAAAAAGTATAATACTTTATATGTAAAATTATGTATTTATGGGGATGAGAAATAAAACAGTTATATAAAAAAAGGAAAAACTGTTTCTTCGGGTGGTAAAAGTATAGACAACCCCCCCTGCTTTTTATTTTGTTTTCTGTTATTATTATTTTGTTCCTACAGTAAATATAATAAAAACTATAGCCTTTAAAATAATTAACAGGAACCATCAATATGAAAATTAATTCTTATCAGATTTATTGGTATCTTAATCTAATCTTGACTTACTCTTTGTCCCTTCAGAAGGCATTGAAAAATTTTGTGTGTGTTCTTGTTGTTGGGACTGGGTGCCTTAAAGAGATGGTCCTTTAATAGCAAATGCTACAATGCTAAAAAAAAAAAAAATCACTGGTACATCACATTGTGGAAATTATTGGTATGGTGCCAACCCAATAGATTCAGCACATTTGTCTTGAATTTAGACAAATGTTCATTTGTTTAAATTTTCCTTTGTCCGAGAAGGTCATAAAATTTTCAAATTTTTTCTTCAGTAAGTAGTATTTTCAAGTTGTAATGATAAAAAACCAAAGTTCAAGGATGATAAAATGGTAGAATTATGATGAAAAATATCTTTGCCAATCCTGAAGCAGGTTTTGAAGGGTAAGAAGGCCTTGGCCAGGTACAGAGAAAATGGGCCCAGGTATTGAAGTCATAGCTTGACCCAAAAGATGACAGCAGGCATGGCCCAGAGGGGACAGGGTTCTGAGACATCCATATAACTCGAACAGAAGGTGCTTATTGTGATGAAATGGAAAATAAGGCTAGATAGGTAGAAATCTAGCCTCTAGGGGAGAGGAGGACAGGCTTTGAAAGCCAGGAAACAATGAGTTTGGCTTGAATACATTAAATTGGATTGATTGAAATAAGGAGAAACTTTAAGATCCTTAGCCAGGAAACGAGAAAGATCGAACAACTGTTATTTTTAACCAGGATCGGGAGGCATGTTCTTATCCCGTTCTGTGGAAGAGGCAAGGAGTATGTGCAATTTGAAAGCAAAACAGTATTTTGTCTCATTGCTTTATTTTTTTATATTAACCTATGAACTTTATTTTTGTCTCATTGTTTTAAACTATTTTTAGCTACAAAGTTTGCTTCATTTCAATCTCCAAATAATATTAAAAACAATACATGGTTTTTGTTTGCTTACCAAATGCAATCATGGATTAAACATTGTTGAAAAACACAGAATATAAGCTCATATATAAGCTACTGTTTGATAGTATAATTAAAATAATGGGCTACAATAGATAGTTATGCTGCTGCTGCTGCTGCTGCTGCTAAGTCACTTCAGTCATGTCTGACCCTGTGCGACCCCATAGACGGTGGCAGCCCACTAGGCTCCTCCATCCCTGGGATTCTCCAGGCAAAAACACTGGAGTGAGTTGCCAGTACCTTCTCCAATGCATGAAAGTGAAAAGTGAAAGTGAAGACGCTAGTCATGTCTGACTCTTTGTGACCCCGTGGACTGTAGCCTACCAGGTTCCTCCATCCATGGCATTTTCTAGGCAAGAGTACTGGAGTGGGTTGCTAATTTTTATAATTTTTAAAAACTCTTCCTGTGGCCAGTCTCACTCCCTATTTCTAATCTTCCCTGTGTCTTGTGGTATTTATTTTTGTACATGAGAATTACATGTTTATGCTGATATAATTTATTATATCTATTTATACATGGTCTATTTCACATTGGACTTTTCACATTGGTAAGTAAGTATATGATCAACTTACTTTTCTTCCCTCCAACCTCCCAATATAATCAGATCACAGATTTGGCTAAATTGTATTATGTGTTTACATTATTTTGACTGTCTATGCATATTTCACTGCTGAAACTAGCTGTGTACCATGATTATGCTTCTTTTCATTTCCCCTGGAGTCAACAGTTGTATCAATTGTTCATTTGGTAGTCTTCCAAATAATTTTTCTAAATATGGCCCAATACTTGTCAAATAATCTGAGTTCCATTTTAAATTTATTTCCAAAAATTTTTGTTCTCCTGCTCCAATCTTGAATGGTTGCTTTCCAGCCATAGTTTATGATTTGTATGTTTGTTTGAGACTCTGCATGCCTGATGATAGCTTTGAATTTGCAGAATATCCTCAGGGGTCACTCAGTTTCTACGCAGAGACCCTCAAGTCTTGTGCCTGGCTACAGGTATTTGAGGATCTGGAAGGGGAAACAGGGCTGGTGAAAGGGTGATTGTGTGTTTTTCCCATAAATATACAAACTTCCGCTTAATCCACCTATTTTCAGCCCCTTGGCTCCCCTTGAGCTTTTCTGAACCTTTCTTTCCTCAAGCTCAGAACCTCTTTGATTCATGTTCTAAAGGAATCAATCTCATGTCTGAGGTTTTTGAAGAGGATTTTTTGGGTCTAACTGCCTCATGTGCAGACTTTCAAATGATTCTCTGAATTCCAGATCTGTGCCTCACTGTCTTTCTGTACAACCAAGTTCCTCAGTTTGGTTTTTCCTCCTTTTTGGAAGAAATTAGGTTCAATTTTCCCTACTTGCCTAATTCATCAGCTTTCCATCCTACAAAACCTGTTGCTATCTCCTATCCCCTGCTGTCTTCTGTCCTGTTTTTTTTCAGTCCTTTAGACCTGTATATTTTAAATATTATTACTATCATTTTAATAGGAATTCAGGAGAGAATGGAAGTGATACATCCATTCAATTGATCATATGGAATCATAAATCCCCATTTATATTTTAAATCCTGTGATAGTAGTATATTATTTTCTCTTATTCTTTATGAAACGTATTTTTTCAAAGATTTGGCAGAAATATGTCATGAATTGAGTCATCCCATTCTTTTTTTTTAACTGTTTATTTATTTTTGGCTGCACTGGGTCTTTATTGCTGTGCGAGGGCTTTCTCCAGTTGTGGCGAGCAGAGGCTCCTCTCTGCGTAGGTGTGCAGTCTTCTCATTGCGGTGTCTCCTCTTGTTAGAGTCGTGCCAGATGAACTTAGATGCCCCCGAGGCGTGTGGGATCTTCCTGGACCAGGAAGATCATTCTCTTTAAGATCTTCTCATTTCACTGGTGCCTCCTCATAACTAGTTTGTTATGTTGACTCAGGTTTGCAAGTATCATTCCTCCCCATATTCTTCAGTTCCTCTAAAACTGCATTTCTCAGGAAGCTCACATTAATTGTTATAACTTCTCTATGTAATTCTATTTTTGGAGAATATAGTGACTGCATGATGTGAAAGTGTCAAAGTCAGAACAAGACAATGGTTGGGGTTACGTATTTTATAATAAATTTCTTTTAAAATCTCTAACTTAATACCACATATACCTGCCTTCATCTCTGAAATTGTCTGTGCATTTAGTATAGGAAGCAATAAAGGAAAGAATAAAAAATAGATAATAATGCATTAATTAATATATATTATGTTGATATAAAATAAGGTGATAATAGTTGATATATAATATAAATAATTCATATTTAAGAAATAAACACTGAAGGAAGAAAACAAAAGCATTTCCCATACACCAACAGCTAGTATAGTGGTTCTTCAGCAGCATTTCTAGTACTTAGAGTGACAGATTGTTTCTGTATACTATCTATATTGAAAAACATTTGACATTTGAGATGCCAGACTACTGATATTATTTCTTTTCCTCCCTGAATTGACTGTTGGTGATGCCCTGGTGGCTCAGCTGGTAAAGAATCCGCCTGCAATGCAGGAGACCTGGGTTTGATCCCTGGGTTGGGAAGAGGCCCTGGAGAAGGGAATGGCCACCCACTCCAGGATTCTGGCCTGGAGAACTCCATGGACTGTATAGTCCATGGGGTCATAAACAGTCGGACATAACTGAACACTTTCACACTTTCACACTTTCAAAGTATAAGCATCATTTAATTTGCTCTAGTGTTCATACTTTTTGAGTTTAGTTTCATGCATGATAGGCCAAAATTACCTGTGTGTATATACTCAGAAAGCAAATAATACGGAAAAATGAAAATTTCAGTCAATCATGCACTAGCTAATACCAAATCCTCAATTATAACCCTTACAGCAGAGCTATCTTTGAATGAAGTGGGAGCTCAGTACATATTTGGTCCCTTTTTTCTTTTGTTGCAATTTGTTAAGGGCTCTCATATACAAAATGTAGGCAAACTATGAGGGCATCTGTCTAACTTAGTGTACATATATCATGTTAGAATGATTTTTTATTTGATACATAAAAGATAGGAATGGATGTCCTTATTCTGGACTGGAAAATCATTATTCTGCTAGGAATTCTTCACACAGTCTCCAGTTAATCTAGTAAATTATCAGCTCCCTTTATATCTTCTTGTTCTTCTAAACTGTGTCTCCTTTTTCAAAACTTTAGATAATAGAAGGCTTATAGCCTAGGCAGGATGCTATCTGCCTCACTCTCAGCAGCCTTTCTGCTTTGTTGACCTTCCTCTACACCTTCCAGCATAAATACCTGTTTTTCTCCAAGTCTTACTTCCTGACCATGGAGTACAGCTTGGGAAAAATAGACAAAGCTCATTGGCTCTAAAACTACTTAATGATTTCCAACATTAGCTCAGTTTTACTCCCTAGATAACTTCCTTACCAACTGATCCCAAAGATTATTTCAAACTTTTATTACTTTTATCAGGCTTTATCTCTGTAGGTGTATGCCCCTTATCTCTATCGGAGAAAATAACAACAGCAGCTGCCAGTTAATGAGCGCTCACTGCCCAGTGCTTTACAACATAGCTACACAGTAGATCTTTTATTCCCTTTCTGTAGGTGAGGACAACCTCAGAGAGGAAAAGGAACCTGCCTGAGAGCACACAGCTCATCAGATTGCATCTGATTCATCTCTTACTATCTTTTCCTTTGTTTTTCCTTTTATTATCTCTTAAAGTATAATATTGTACACGCACAAAAGTACACAATGTGTCAGTTCAGCTTAGGTGCTCAGCCTTGGCGACCCCATGGACTGCCACACACCAGGCCTCCTTGTCCATTGCCAGCTCCCGGAGTTTACTCAAACTCATGTCCATTGAGTTGATGATGCCATCCAACCATCTCATCTTGTGTTGTCCCCTTCTCCTCCTGCCCTCAGTCTTTCCCACCATCAGTCTTTTCAAATGAGTCAGCTCTTTGCATCAGGTGGCCAAAGTATATATATGTATACATATATAGATATATGTATATATACATGCATAGACATGTACGCATATGTATACATAATGGTTAAAGCTACATAATAAAATGGGCGTATGGGCGTCCACGGTCTCATCGTCTAGTCTGGGGACTAGCACATCATCAGTACTGTTGCATCTATCCATGTGTGCCTCCCTTCCCCACCCTCAGGCCTCTCCCACTACTCACAAACGTTGCCGCTGTTTCCAGTTTTCTACTAATTTTTTCCTTGTTATTTTTAAACATTTTATTACAAAGTGATTGAAGACACAAAGAAGACTGAAGCATATGGCCAAACATTTCTGTATACCCTTCACTAAACTCAACAGTGATCATTTGCCACATTTGTTTTCTCATTTTGTGTCTCTGTGCACATGGTTATTGTTGTCATTTCTGAACCATTTGAGAATAAGTTGTAGATATTATACCTTTTTGCCTCTAAATACTTGGGTATATATTTTCTAAAACAAGCACATCCAGTTATCAAAACTGGAAGATTCAACACTGATGCATTGCTATGTTTAACCTATAGCCCATTTTCAACTTTCACCAGTTATCCTAACAAATATCCTTTGGAGCCATCCTGGGCTACCCTGGTGCTTGGGTGATAAAGAATCTGCCTGCCAATGCAGGAGATGTTGGGAAGATCCCCTGGAGAAGGAAATGGCCACCCTCTCCAGCATTCTTGCCTGGGGAATCCCGTGGGTAGAAAGAGCCGGGTGGTGGTGGTTTAGTTGTTAAGTTGTGTCTGACTTTTGCAACCCCATGGACTGTAGCCCGCCAGGCTCCTCTGTCCACGGGATTCTCCAGGCAAGAATACTGGAGTGGATGGCCATTTCCTTCTCCAGGGGACCTTCCCGATCCAGGAATCAAACCCAGGTCTCCTGCATTGCAGGCAGATTCTTTACCGACGGAGCTATGATCAAATCCACTGGACTGTAGGCTACAATCCTTGTGGTCACAGAAAAGTCGGACAGGACTTAGTGACTAAACAACAACAAGCCACACTACTGTTACCAAAAGAGGAGTCTGTGGGGTCTGACTGCTCGTTGCTCAAAAGCCAATAAACAGGCCAAGCTGGTGGAAAGGAAAATTTGCTTTATTTCAGATGCCAGCAACTGGGGAGGATGGTGGCAGACATCTGTCCAAAGACTGACTCTCCCCCGCCCTGCCCCCACTGGTTGCCAGTGGGGCAAGAGATTCTTAGACAGAAGAGGGGGGAGGGCTACATGCAGAAACGGCACAGTCAGCTCTGACAGTCATCTTCAAACTGGTCATCAGTGGTCTGACCAGCGTCATCTAGACTGTTTTAGGTACAGTTAATCTTCAGTTCCAGGGTCCATTTGTTACCGTTTCTTTGAGGCCGCTTCTCAGAATTGTGGCAGCTTCTGTCGTGGGTATAGTCTGGTCATCAAATAGTTAACTTCTTCTACCTGGTGTTTTGGTACCTATGGCAGCTCACAGGATATGGCTCAGAATATTATCTAAAGTCCTTGGGAAATAACTGCAGGTCCCTAACTATGCTTAATGACTACATGATTAGTATTTGGTCTCCTTTGACTGGCCCCCTTTTTTCCTGTGTTTCTCATTTCTCTAATTAAACTTATTCTTTGACTAGTTTTCCATAGACAAAAGGCACGCAGAGGACATGGGGTGGGGGGCAAGGACCATAGGGTTCTGCTCTGCTTCACTGCGCCACCCCTAAGCCCACCCGCCCCACCATAGGTTCCAGTCCAGGATCCCCCCAGTCCAGGATCACATATTGTACTTAGTGGAATTATCTCTTCGGTCTCACTTCGTCTAGAACAATTCCCCAGTCAGTCTTTGTGTTTTTTGACCCTGACATACTCACACAGTTCAGGTCAATTATTTTATAGACTGTCCATCAATGTGGCGTTTCTTCATGATTTTCTCCACGGAATGTTTCTTCACAATTTGACTTAGGTGATGACTTTTTTGGCAAGAATATTATGAGTGAGGTTGTGTCCTTTTCCACGTAACAGTCAGGAAGCATACTGTGTCATTATTCTCTATTTTTGGTAATGTCAACTTTGATTACTTGGTTATGCTGATACCTTCCAGGTTTACCATCTCTAAAAGCACGATTTCCCCCTTTGTAATTAATAAGTAATTTGTAGAGAGATACTTTGAGACTATGTAGCTATCTTATTCATCAAATTTCAACCTAATAGCTTTGGCATCCATTGACACTTTTGTCTGAATCAATTTTTACTGTCAGTTCAGTTCAGTCGCTCAGTCGTGTCCGACTCTTCGCGACCCCATGCACTGCAGCTCGCCAGGCCTCCCTGTCCATCACCAATTCCCGGAGTTCACTCAAATTCATGTCCGTTGAGTCGGTAATGCCATCCAACCATCTCATCCTCTGTTGTCCCCTTCTACTGCCTTCAATCTTTCCCAGCAACAGGGTCTTTTCTAATGAGTCAGTTCTTCACATCAGGTGGCCAAAGCATTGGAATTTCAACTTCAACATCAGTCCTTCCAATGAACATTCAGGACTGATTTCCTTTAGGATGGACTGGTTGGATCTCCTTGCAGTCCAAGGGATTCTCAAGAGTCTTCTCCAACACCACAGCTCAAAAGCATCAGTTCTTTGGCGCTCAGCTTTCTTTATAGTTCAACTCTCACATCCATACATGATTGCTGGAAAAACCATAGCTTTGATTAGACTGACTTTTTTTGGTTTAGTAATGTTTCTGCTTTTTAATACACTGTCTAGGTTGGTCATAACTGTTCTTCCAAGGAGCAAGCATCTTTTAATTTCATGGCTGCAGTCACCATCTGCAGTGATTTTGGAACCCAAAGAAATAAAGCATGTCACTGTTTCCACTGTTTCCCCATCTATTTTCCATGACGTGATGGGACCAGATGCCATGATCTTCATTTTCTGACTGTTGAGCTTTAAGCCAACTTTTTCACTCTCCTCTTTCACTTTCATCAAGAGGCTCTTTAGTTCTTCACTTTCTGCCATAAGGGTGGCGTCATCTGCATATCTGAGGTTATTGAGATTTCTCCCAGCAATCCTGATTCCAGCTTGTGCTTCCTCCAGCCCAGCATTTCTCATGATGTACTCTGCATAGAAGTTAAATAAGTAGGGTGACAGTATACAGCCTTGACATACTCCTTTTCCTGTTTGGAACCAGTCTGTTCCATATCCAATTCTAACTGTTGCTTCCTGACCTGAATACAGATTTCTCAAGAGGCAGGCCAGACGGTCAGGTATTCCCATCTCTTTAAGAATTTTCCAGAGTTTGTTGTGGTCCACACGGTCAAAGACTTTGGCATGGTCAATAAAGCAGAAGTAGATGTTTTTCTGGAACTCTCTTGCTTTTTCAATGATCCAGCGGATGTTGGCAACTTGATCTCTGGTTTCTCTGCCTTTTCTGTAATGGTTGCTAAATGGTCATTTGCTGTCTCTTCATTCCTTCTACACGAGATTCCTCTAAAAGGGAGAATTTTTCCTTCTTCCCTATTTACTTATTATCAAAAGAAACCTATTTACTTACTCTCAGTTCTCAGTTCATCACCGATCAGCATCGTCACCTCTGTCATGTATCAGGTTTCCCTATATTCTTGGGTCTTTTGGGCTCTCTCTTTTGTTCAATGACCTTTTTTACTTCCCTGTATCAAAACAACATTATCTCAATTACTACGGTTTCATCATTAGTTTCAGTCGTTTCAGTGTCTGACCAAGTTTCTCCTTCAATAAAAATTGAAAAGTGCCTTGGGTTTTCATCCTTTTCCATATAAATATCAGAATCAGCTGTTATGTTTCACAAAACCTCTGTTGATATTTTGATTGAGATTATATTAATTCTGCACATCAATTGGGGGAAAATCACTTTGAAAAATTCAGCCTTTGTTTCCATGAATATATTTCTCCGTTTACTTAGATCTTCTGAGTTACTTTTAATAATGCTTTATATATATATTTTTTCTGTACAGACCTTGTACATCTTTTATTAAGTTTAATTTAGATGTCTATTTTTGAGCTGTTTAAATACAATCTCTTTCTAAATTATGTTTTCTATGTGGAGATCAGTCCTGGGTGTTCATTGGAAGGACTGATGCTGAAGCTGAAGCTCCAGTACTTTGGCCACCTCATGCGAAGAGTTGACTCATTGGAAAAGACTCTGATGCTGGGAGGGATTG
>NW_024070187.1:17117414-17165800 GCF_014754425.2 Oryx dammah
CAATCCCTCCCAGCATCAGAGTCTTTTCCAATGAGTCAACTCTTCGCATGAGGTGGCCAAAGTACTGGAGTTTCAGCTGTACCATCATTCCTTCCAAAGACCCCTGTCATTTTCCATTCCCCAACTCCAGAATAAGAACTTTACTCTCCTTCTTTTGTACCATCTGCAGGATTTGGTGGTGGAGAGGAACAAATCATCCATTCTATCATCTCAGAATTCCTAATATCCTGTGTGTATTTTCACAGGATTTTACTGTATTTATTTGTATATTTCGCTCTCTCCTTCCATTATAGTAAACTTCAAAAGGATTCTTATGTCTCATTCACAGTCATATTTTTATGAAAAGAAAAGTTCCTAGCATGCAGACACCCAAGAACATTTATTAAATAAAATGAGCAAATGACACAGAAATCTTCCATTACATGATATATTTGTTAGTTTCTTCCTGTAATTTTTGGATGAAGCACAAGCTGGAATAAAGATTGCTGGGAGAAATATCAATAATCTCAGATACGCAAGTGATACCACCCTTATGGCAGGAAGTGAAGAGGAACTAAAGATCCTCTTGATGAAGGTAAAAGAGGAGAGTGAAAAAGCTGGCTTAAAACTCAACATTCAGAAAACTAAGATCATGGCATCTAGTCCCATCACTTCATGGCAAATAGATGGGGAAACAGTGGAAACAGTGACACACTTTATTTTTTGGGCTCCAAAATCACTGCAGATGGTGACTGCAGCCATGAAATTAAAAGATGCATACTCCTTGGAAGAAAAATTATAACAAACCTAGACAGTGGATTAAAAAGCAGAGCCATTACTTGGCCGAGAAAGGTCTGTATAGTCAAAACTATGGTTTTTCCAGTAGGCATGTACGGATGTGAGAGCTGGATAATAAAAAAGGCTGAGCGCTGAAGAATTGATTCCTTCAAACTATGGTGCTGGAGAAGACTCTTGAGAGTCCCTTGGACTGCAAGGAGATCCAACCAGTCCATCCTAAAGGAAATCAGTCCTGAATATTCATTGGAAAGACTGATGCTGAAGCTCCAATATTTTGGCCACCTAATGTGAAGAGCCAACTCATTGGAAAAGACCCTGATGGTAGGAAAGATTGAAGGCAGGAGAAGGAGATGACAGAGGATGAGATAGTTGGATGGCATCACTGATTCAATGGACATGAGTTTGAACAAACTCTGGAAAATCGTGATGGAAGGGAAGCCTGGTGTGCTGCAGTCCATGGGGTCACAAAGAGTCAGATACAACTGAGCGACTGAATAACAGCAACAGTTACTTAGAAAATTTGAGGGTTTTTGATCAGATGCACACAAAATTAAAATCGCTGCAGCTTCTTGATGGACTGTCTTCCTTAATGATGTTCTTAGTTTTTTGGTTTTGGTTTTTATATTTTTGGTCATGAAACCTATTTCAAGGCAGTGTGCTCAGTGGTCCTGCCAATCTGTCTCTTGCTTCAACAGTGTTTGATGCAACAGACCCCGGGATGTCCCTTGCTCCAGCCTCTAACCACCCTCCAGCTTCTCTTCCAAGCGCAACTTTAGAACCAGCCACTGGGCCATCCTCGACCTCTGGGACCAGCCAACACCAATTTTTGAGCTTAGCTCCTTATTACCGATTAACCATGAACTCCAAGATTCCTCAGAATTATTCCACCAAAGTCGAGGCTGCCTTCAGCTGCCTTGCATTGGCCAGCCTCCTACACCTACCCCACTGGGCTTCTATTTCCACCACAACAGCATAACTTTGGAGGGCATGGGCCACTGTTTCAGGGAATTGGCCGGGAAGAATTAGGGTGCTGAGCCTTTCTTGGAAAGGAGAAACCAGGGCAGTGGCTGCACTTTCTTCCAGGATGTGCAGAAACCATCTCAAGTTGAGTGGGGGTGAAACCCAGGACACTGTGGAAGCTGCATTCTCATGGAGAAGAAACTGAACCAGGCCCTCTTAGGATCTGCCCATGCAGACCCCCACCTCTGATTTCCTGGAGAGCCGTTTCCTAGATGAGGAGGTGAAACTCATGGAGAAGATGGGCAATCTCCTGACTAACTTCCCAGGCAGAGCTGGCTGAGTGTCTCTTCCAAAGGCTCACCATCCAGCATGACTAGTTGGAAAGAGCCTTGGAAGACCAGCAGCCTTTGAGGAGCCCTTCTGGTGTCAGGGCTTCCACCTGAAGCCTCTCTCTGCAGGCACTAGGCCACTTTTTCACCACCCTGGAGCCCTCTTCCAAGCCTTGGACCAAATGAAAACAGTAAGGCTTTTTGCAGCAACAAAATAAAACAACCCTCCCTGCCACACCCACCCCCTAAAACCAAAAAAACCCCTCCCATTTCAATGCTAACATGCCATCAAGCTTTCTTCTGGTTACAATCTACCACATATGTCTTTTCACTTTTACTTTCAACCTTCATATGTCCTTATGCTTTATGTCCCTCTCTTCCAAACAGTATTTAGCTGGATTTTTAAAAACACAGTTGTACAGTCATTTAACTGGTAAATTTAATTCATTTATGTTTATGATAATTATTGATGTATCTGAATTTATTTCTATATGTTTAACCTGTTTATTGCCTTTATATATATATATATTTATATATATATATATTTTGATGATTGCTTTTCTAAAAAATCCTTTTGCTCCTTTTTCAGATCAGGTTATTCTTATTAGTCTTATTTCACCCACTCATCTTTAATTCTATTATACTTTTTAAAATTTCATTGTTTATTTCTGTAAATATTCTATACCCAATCTCCATTCTCAAGTCAAGTTGTAACAGTTATACTTGTCACATTTAAATAGTGCTAACATAGCTGTTAAATTATTAGGTAAGCCCATATGTGCCAGATACTCTCTTTAAAAATTTTAATAAAGTATTTTAACCTAGTATGGGCTTCCCTTGTAGCTCAGTCGGTAAAGAATCACCCTGCAGTGCAGGAGACCCGCGTTCAGTCCTTGGGTTGGGAAGATCCCCTGGAGAAGGAAATGGCAACCCACTCCAGTATCCTTGCCTGGAAAATCTCACGGACAGAGGAGCCTGGTGGGCTGTAGTCCATGGGGTCACAAAGAGTTGGGCACGACTGAGCGACTAACACTTACTTAATTTAACCTAGTATACCCAAAGTATTTTTTCAACCAAGTACTCTTTTAAGAACTTTACTTTCATTAGCTCATGTAAGTCTCATTTTACTGATTAACCCCATTTTATGGAATAGAAAACTGCAGCAGAGAGAGAGGTAAAAAAATTTGGCCAAGGTCACATAGGTAAGTAGATTTTTTAGCTGGGATTTGAAAGCAGGTTGTTAACTATACTCACTATGCGCCGAGTCGTGTCCGACTGCCAGCCCATGGACTGAAGCCTCCCAGGCTCCTCCGTCCATGAGGATTCTCCAGGCAAGAATACTGGAGTGCATTACCATGCCCTCCTCCGTGGGATCTTCCCAACCCAGGGATCGAGGGGAAAAAAAACCCAGAAGTTTTTTTTGGCAAAATAAAATGTTATTTTTGCTTTTTTTTTTTAAATGCTAGTGATTTTCAACTTTCTCTTACAATAATTGGCTGTCTGTACGTCTTCTTTAGTTCATTTTTCATATTGTTTGTCTATTTTTATCTTGGAGTCATAAATAATCTCCTGTATTAAAAACTTCTTGTCTTAACTACAATAAAATGTATTTTTATTTAATAAAGTTTTCATTTTACCAGAGAATATTTCTCAGTTAACATTTTAATTTTCTAAGGAAATTTAGAAGAGTTATATAATTCCGTTTTCAAAGAAAACATCTCTGCTCTCCTTCATCCTCACTATCAGAAAATTCTCAGCTATTATTTTACAATCCCTGAGCTCAAATTTCCAAAGGAAAACATGAAGAAAGTAAAAAAAAAAATTCTTCTTTTATGTGTATTATGTAAAATATAATTTCTGAATCTCTATAAAATTGAATAAAAATATATTAGATATATCAAAGAACTAAATCTGTTTAATATGCCATAAACATAATACAGTACAATGAATAAATAGACAATTTATATTTGTGTTATTTTAAAGAAAAAAACAAAATTTTCAAAAAGGTCAAGATTAGTGATCATGAAAGATATAGAAAGGAATACTCTGTTTTCAAGAATGAGCCAATACAGAGATCCTTTATGGAGAGATCCAAAGTCTTATTTGATTTTTAAAACAAACAGGCAAACAAATTAAAGAATCATGCGGTCCCATTTTGAGGCTCTCAACACTTGCCATGGTCAGAAACTGTCCTGGGAGAACAACACAATATAGGAATGCCGCCATCTAGTGTTCACTTTTAGAATTGGCCCCACAAAATTAGTGTAACCTAAACATATTATTTCAAAATGTAGTGACTCTTTGAAATTGGAGCCAGAGATCAAGAGAGTTTTCTGAGGTAACTGAGAAACTTTTAACATTAAGGAGAGAAAGGAGGGGGTTACTAAAGATGTGTATACATACATGTAAAGACGGCAATGAATCAGGGTAGACAACGGAGAGAGAAAATGGCAAATGCATAAAATCCTTTAGAAGGCAATGGCGCACCACTCCAGTACTCTTGCCTGGAAAATCCCATGAACTGAGGAGCCTAGTGGGCTGCAGTCCATGGGGTCGCTAAGAGTCGAACACGGCTGAGCGACTTCACTTTCACTTTTCACTTTCTTGCATTGGAGAAGGAAATGGCAACCCACTCCAGTGTTCTTGCCTGGAGAATCCCAAGGACAGTGGAGCCTGGTGGGCTGCCGTCTATGGGGTTCGCACAGAGTCCAACATGACTGAAGCGACTTAGCAGCAGCAGCAGCAGCAGCAGCATAATACCCTTTAGAGAGAATAAAGAACGTGAGAAGGTGGAGGGTCAAATCTTTGAAGCAGTAGAAAAGTAGCACTCTTTGAAATGTATTGGATGGGAAATTTAAAGAATAAAATGTATTGTACGTTTACAACTTTTGAAGGATTTTTGTTTTAGATAATGAAAAGTTACCATCTGTTGAGGACTTAGTGAGTACCACCAGCGATTATAAATGCTTTGCACGTAATATATATTTGACTTCTATAATTACTGTTATCTCTATTTTAAACAGGAGAAAATTGAGGTACAGAAAGTTTACAGAGGTTGGTAACTCACAAAACCTCGTTATTGATTTGTCTAAACCAAGAAGCTGTTTCCAGTGTCCATGCTCTTAACCCACATACTATGCACTTCCTTCTAAAAGAAGTATAGAACTTGAGCTGGGGTCACCATGTAATGTTAGTTAGAAGCTTCAGTCAACTATCCAAAGAATGCTGACCAGATGTTATTATTTGTATTATCTGGATCTGGTGTTTGAACTGGTCAACTCGTCTCACAATTGCTCAGTTTTCCCTTTTACCTCTGTGTCACGTTCTTTTTAAGCAACATTTATTTGTTTATCTGGCTGCATCAGATCTGAGCTGCAGCACTTGAGATCTGTCACGGCAGTGTGCTGGCTCTCTGGCTGCTGTGAGTGGGCTTATTTGCCCCCCTGGCATGTGGGATCTTAGTTCCCCGTCCAGGGACTGAACCTGAGTCCCCTGTATCACAAGGCAGATTCTTGACCACTGGACCACCAGGCAAGTCCCCTGTGCTATTTTCTGGCTAAAGTTTAGTACATACATGTCTTAGGTATAAAAATATTACAGTGCTCCGGTTTCTTTTGTAGAGTGTGCATATCAGCTTCAGCAGTGGTGAACTTCTCTCAACTGTCGGTCCGCTTTCCTCTCACCAGCACAACTGTCGTCACTAGTATGGGTTGAGTTGCATCACCTCATCCTGTTTCCCATTCATATGTTGAAGTCCTCGCTCCCAGGACCCCAGAATGTGGCTGTATTTAGAGATAAGGTCTTCAAAGAGGTGATTAAGTTAATACAAGGCCATCGGATTGGGCACTAGTCCAACAAGAAAAGGAAATTTGGGTGTGAACACGTACTGGCGAGACCCTGTGAAGACACAGGGAAAACACAGCCAGCTAAAAGGGGAGAAGCCTCAGAAGAAACCATCCCTGGTAACAGGTTGATCTCAAACTTCTCGTTTCCAGAAATATGAGAAGATACATTTCTGCTGTTTAAGCCACCCCGTCTAGGGTACTTAGTTATGGCAGCCCTAGCAAATGGAATGGAGTGCGTGCATTATTCAGGCTCTTGGTTTATAAGGCAAACAAACCACTCTCACTACGTTAAGAAGAAGAAAAAAGGACAGTTCCTAAGGAATATTAGATAGCTCAGAGAATCTTTGGAGGACTAGAGAGCCAGGTTGAGAGGCCACACAGTCAGAAACAATGCCCAAACCACATCACCACATTGTGCCAGTAAAGGCTTCAGTGAAACTAGAAACCCCACTCACTGTGGACTTGAGATGCCAGGACTTCCATCTTCTGACCACTGGAGATGACTTCTCAGCAGCTACCTTTGGCCCCCAGAATGGAATTCCTGCAGCTCTGCCTTGCCACATAGCTCATGTATGGTTTGATGACTCATGTGGTTGTGTGTGCTTGGGGAGCCTAGGTTCCATGCCTGCAGCCTAGTTGTGAGTGAGCCAAGGGAGTGAGTTTTCTGACTTCTGCCACGTGGAGGTGGATCAAAAGGCAGGAAGCTGTCTAGACACGGTAAGAGTGTTAGTGGAAAACCAGAAAAAGCACAGAAACGGAGTCAACTGTAAAATCGCAGTAATAAGATTCTTGGACCAGTTGCTCTGCTGGTACATTTCTCTGAAACCTAGTTGTCATTTCCATAGTCCTTATACTTTTCTTGAATTTATTTTTATTTTCATTAGATAAAACTCTCCCTTGCCTAGAATTCACATGACTATCAAGCACAAACAGCTGGATCCCTCACCCCAGCTTGTCGCCTACTTTTGTAAGACAGAGAGAAATGAAGGCAGTTAATATGAAGATGCTGCTTTGCAAGTATCCATTCCTCTTTATGCTGGTAAAAGAATCCCCAGTTTTACTCAGTGAATCATCCCTTCTCCCTGTCTTTCTCTATGATTTCTGTGGGAATACCATTTCCTGGTCTGCCACTCCTGCCCAAGTTCTAGAAGACTGAGGCTCAATTTGGCTGATGAGAACATGCACATACCATCCCTCCCCCCAAGCTCTGTGATTAGCTCTAGAATGAGCAGCAGCATTGTCCAGGACAGACCAATGAGACTCCACCTAAGGATATTTCCTAGAATAATACACTTGCCTTTTCTAGCTCTTCTCTTTCTGCTGTGGTTGCTGGGCTAGGACACAAGCCTGGAGCTGCTGCTGACTAAACTGATACTCCTTGATAAGAACTTTCCTGTGAGTAAAATTGACACAGTGCAAAGCAGAGCAAGGGATAAGTAAACAGAGTCCTAATATCCCGTGAGCCGGAGAAAGCAATGGCACCTCATTCCAGTATTCTTGCCTGGAAAATCCCATGGACGGAGGAGCCTGGTAGGCTGCAGTCCACGGGGTTGCAAAGAGTCAGACACAACTGAGCGACTTCACTTTCACCTTTCACTTTCATGCATTGGAGAAGGAAATGGCAACCCACTCCAGTGTTCTTGCCTGGAGAATCCCAGGGACGGCGAGCCTGGTGGGCTGCCGTCTATGGGGTCGCACAGAGTTGGACATGACTGAAGTGACTTATCAGCAGCAACAGCAATATCCCATGAGCACCTAGAACCAGCTGTGCTTGAAGTTTGCATTGCTTCTGGATTTTTAAGTTCCTTATGCCAGTGAGGTCACTTTCTACCTAAATCCATTTGAGTGTCTTCAGTTACTTGCAAGCAAGACTCTTGATTCATTTTATTAGGTAAATAAAACATTTCATTACCACAAATTTTTCTCTAATAATTCTGATTAACAAACATTTATGGTATCTCTCAATTCGATGTCCAAATAAAAAAAAACTTGGGCCTGTTTTTATGTAGGTGTGTACATACCACATATTCATATGTACAAACAAACACACATTGGGTAAGGAAAAATGGAGTAACTACATCAAAGATTTATTCTTCTTAGTTTCTTTCCCTTTAGATAAAATGACATTTTATGATTTGATGAGAGAGAACATACTTGCATATCTTTTTCTGTATTTTTTGCTTTATCTAGATTTACTCTTGAATGCAACAGAGAAATATTTTGTTGTTTCTTGCATCCCAGTGTTTGGAGGTCAGCATATGGGTTAGTTGCATTAATTTTGTTTCCTTTTAACCTATGTGTCTCTACAGGTTTGACCTTTCCATTTTTTTCCTACATCTGACTATTATAGGTTAAATGCTGGGGTGTACACACACATTTAATAGAGGAGTAACGTAAGTTCAGGCAGACTTGCAACTCTCTGTCTTCTGTGAGAATTTATGAGCACTCTCAAATCACAATAGTACCTCACTTTGTTTCATCTTTTAGCTTTCAGTGCCTAGCTTCACCTGTCCTCCTTCTTCTAATCATAAATCAGTTTCCACTGTACTTAAGAGCAGCTGTTGTATTGACGCAAACAGATCATTATCGCTAATTTAAATCTAATGTACTTTGGGGGAAATATTTTTGTTAAAGGTACTGTACTGTACCTAGATATGTTAAGAATCTAGTTCTTGAGCTGTTTTTCTGCTTAAATTACAACATGAGACATAAATGAGAACCCTGGAGAACCTATAGACATATGTACCATCTTGGTCTGTTCAGTTGGTTGTAATAAAATGCCTCAGACTGAGTGGCTGATAAACAGACATTTCTCTCTCAGGGTTCTGGAGCCTGGTAAGTCCAAGATTAAGGCACCAGCAGGATAAAGTTCAGGGGCTTCCCAGATGGCGCAGTGGTAAAGAATTCGACTGTTAACACAGAAGATGCATGAGACACGGTTCAGTGGTTCAATCCTTGGGTCAGGAAGATCCCCTGGAGAAGGAAATGGCAAACCACTCCAGTATTCTTGCATGGAAAATTCCATGGACAGAGGAGCCTGACAGTCCATGGGGTCACAAGGGTTGGACATAACTGAGTGACACACACACACACACACACACTCTCACAACACAGCATCTGGTCTCCTGATGATCTTACCTGAAATGAATCTATGTGTTTCTCAGAACACCACCTTACAAAGACTCAGATTAGTGTGACCTACCTAGTATTCTGGACATCAGAGGAGAAAAGGATTAGGGATGAGGGAAGGTTGGGCAGAAGGAAAGGCGAGAGGAGGAGGAGGAAGGAAAGAGAATTTATTTAACTGTGGTTAGCACTTTATATTCTTAGGGCAAATCCTGAGTATCCCCAAGCCTGTAAATAACAGGATAATGTTCTATCTCTGAAATTAGGACTTTGATTTATGTTATGAATTTATAATTTCCTAATTGCTATTGATATTTGTTGCAGCCTAAAATAAGCACACACACTTTTAAATTAGATTTGCCTATTAAAAACAAATGGATGTCTCAGGTTCAATCCAATTTTCTTGGTTCCTTATAGTATGAAAGTATTTTAATTTTGTTTTCTGTAAGAAATATGCACAATTAAGTTGGCTTCTCTGTGATTAAATATTTTATAACTTCCTTTATGTATTTGACTTGTGATTTTTACCGATAAAGTGGTTATTTTCAAAAGTGTGTGCATGCTAAGTCAGTGTGGTCATGTCCGATTATTTGCGACTCCATGGACTGTAGCCCACCATGCTCCTCTGTCCTTGGGATTTTCCAGGCAAGAATACTGGAGGGGGTTGCCATGCCCTCCTCCTGGGGGATCTTCCTGACTCAGGGATGGAACCTGCATCTCTTATGTCTCCCACATTAGCTGGTGGATTCTTTTACACTAGTGCCACCTGGGAAGCCCCTTCAAAAGGAAGTGAAGGCAAATGATTGTAGTAAATGTAGGGGAAAGGAGTTAGAGAAGGAGAGGTTTGGAAAAAGAACGAGACCGGCACCTTACAGAAACAGATCGCCTTTAATGAGGCGGGAAGGGGCAGCAGTCAGATTAGTGAGCTGCTGCACTAACCCATGAAAAGAGTAAGTATATATAGGCATGTATGTGGAAAGCTACTGTCTTAAGGGGGCCTGTTCTTCTCCAAGGTTGTTCAGAGTAGTTGTCTCTTAAACTGCTGGGGCAAGGAATTCTGGAGATCGGCCAGAGGCTGGACCAGCTGGGAGCTGGGCGTCATCAACCTTAATGTCCATTTTTTTCTTGGGTGAGAGAGTTCTTTGTTTTGCATAGAATGGTGGGGAGGACCAGGAGGGGAGTTTTAACTCCAGGCTAGTTTGAGCCATGTAACTTTCCTTCATTAAACAGTGAAATTATTTAAATATTTATAAATAAATAATGTATTTCCTCTAAAATAGGTCATTTCTGAAGCAGACACATGTGTTTACAAATATAGTTTAGGCACAATATGTTTAAGATTATGCAATACTTTTTCCAAAGCATTTAATATATTTCTTTATCTATTGTTTTTTAATATTACTTCAAAACTTATTGGCTTAAAACAACCACTGTTTTGTTATGCCTCACATTTCTGAGGAGGAAATGGCAACCCACTCTGGTATTCTTGCCTGAAGAATCCTATGGACAGAGAAGCCTGGTGGGCAAAAGTCCATGGGGTCACAAAGAGTCAGACATGACTGAGCTCGCACATTTTGTGGATTGGTATTTGTCTATGGCTTATTGATTTTACTACTAGTACAACAGTTAGAACTGGACATGGAACAACAGACTGGTTCCAAATAGGAAAAGGAGTACGTCAAGGCTGTATATTGTCACCCTGCTTATTTAACTTATATGCAGAGTACATCATGAGAAACACTGGGCTGGAAGAAGCACAAGCTGGAATCAAGATTGCCGGGAGAAATCTCAATCACCTCAGATATGCAGATGACACCACCCTTATGGCAGAAAGTGAAGAGGAACTAAAAAGCCTCTTGATGAAAGTGAAAGAGGAGAGTGAAAAAGTTGGCTTAAAGCTCAACATTCAGAAAACAAAGATCATGGCATCTGGTCCCATCACTTCATGGGAAACAGATGGGGAAACAGTGGAAACAGTGTCAGACTTCATTTTTTTGGCTCCAAAATCACTGCAGATGGTGACTGCAGCCATGAAATTAAAAGCCACTTACTCCTTGGAAGAAAAGTTATGACCAACCTAGATAGCATGTTCAAAAGCAGAGGCATTACTTTGCCAACAAAGGTCCATCTAGTCAAGGCTATGGTTTTTCCAGTGGTCATGTACGGATGTGAGAGTTGGACTGTGAAGAAGGCTGAGCGCCGAAGAATTGATGCTTTTGAAGTGTGGTGTTGGAGAAGACTCTTGAGAGGCCCTTGGACTGCAAGGAGATCCAACCAGTCCATTCTAAAGGAGATCAGCCCTGGGATTTCTTTGGAGGGAATGATGCTAAAGCTGAAACTCCAGTACTTTGGCCACCTCATGCGAAGAGTTGACTCACTGGAAAAGACTCTGATGCTGGGAGGGATTGGGGGCAGGAGGATAAGGGGACGACAGAGGATGAGATGGCTGGATGGCATCACTGACTCGATGCACATGAGTTTGGGTGAACTCCGGGAGTTGGTGATGGACAGGGAGGCCTGGCGTGCTGCAATTCATGGGGTCGCAAAGAATCGGACACGACTGAGCGACTGAACTAACTAACTAACTAACTAACTAACTAACTAGTACTGGACTGGAATATGCAGGATGCCTGCTTCACTCACAGTAGTCACTTGGACTTGGATAGATTGGAATGATTGGCTGGCATGGCTCTCGTAGGGTCAGATATTTGGTGCTTTGGCTCCCCCTGCTGGCCGGGTTCCTTGGTCTTCTCCATGTGCGTCTCTGTGTAATTCTTCGGGCAAGGTGGCCAGACTCCTAAAGTTGCCAGGTGTAAGCCAGAACTGATACACAGTCACTTCAGCCACATTCTGTTAGCCAAAGTAAATCCCAGGGTCAGCCTGGATTCAGTGTGAGAGACTACACAGGGACTGAACAGCAGGATGAAAGCTTCAGAGGGGAGTGGAGGCGCTCTGTGGAGTTTAGCTACATCAGTCCATGCGTCCTTAGGCAATACCATTTCCTGGATCGTCAAGGGCAAAACTGAATATTTCCCCGGATGCCTCCTTTGTGTTATCTGCAGCTTAAGAAATGCCTTTCAGGTGACGGTGCAAATGATAGCCCTTCTCTTGGGTTTATAATGGAATCCTAAAAGCAGTAAGGATTTTGCAATATACAAAATATTGACTTTGTTTAACCTGGCATTTCCAAGCATTTAAGTGCATAGAACCATGCCTGGTACTTAGTAATCACTTATAAATATCTGTTGAATGAGATTTACCCTGGGACATCCTCCCCGCTTTTTTTAATTTCAAAATGTTCATGAACATTACTAAGAACTGGTGTTTCCAAAGGAAGAAACTTTGTGAAAAACAGGCTATTATGTGAGAAAGGAGCATGTGATTCTGAGTTTCTTCCTGACCTATAACTCCCCATCTCAGTTCAGTCCAGTTCAGTTGTTCAGTCGTGTCTGACTCTTTGCGACCCCGTGAACCTCAGCACACCAGGCCTCCCTATCCATCACCAACTCCTGGAGTCCACCCAAACCCATGTCCATCGAGTTGATGATACCATCCAACCATCTCATCCTCTGTCGTCCCCTTCTCCTCCTGCCCCCAATCCCTTCCAGCATCAGGGTCTTTTCAAATGAGTCAGCTCTTCGCATCAGGTGGCCAAAGTATTGGAGTTTCAGCTTCAACATCAGTCCTACCAATGAACACCCAGGGCTTATCTCCTTTAGAGTGGACTGGTTGGATCTAATTAATTGTTGTACTTTAGTCTATATGCCCCCATCTCCTGGTTGCAGGTGAGTAGACTCACATGGGCATCTAACCCAAAGCCAGTTTTCTACAGGCTGGCCAGCAAGAGCACTGTGCTACAGTCTAGCACAAGAGGTTTTACCAAAAGTAGTCTAAACTGTTGTGATAGGCAGGCTAGGTTAGATCCTATCCCTCGGATAGTGTGAATGAGGGAAAATCAGCAAGTTAGTTGTTAGGGGCAGGAGCAGTGGAAGCAGAAGCAGAGAACAAATGCATTTCCATTACATGGAGCCCTAGGATGCTGTTTCTTCATTATCCTGGTTGTGTGGCTGCTGAAAACACTTCCTATTTCCCTTTCTCCACCCATATTAAAAATGAAACCCCATTAACTGAGGTAGAAGCATGTCTTTATGTCTTACTATCCGAAAGTACATGCTGTCAGCCTAGTACATGATGTCAGGAGGTGAGGCCTTATGCTATCTTATTCAGAATCAGAAAACCCTCTATTCAATCATCTCAGGAGAGAAATGCTGCTATAACATGTGCCTCCAGAAGCATGACTCCTACTCGTGGTGCCAACAGTAAGTAGAATGGTAGGGGAGGCTGGCAAATGAATTGTCCAGGAAATTTTTTCAACTGTTGTAGGAAACTCTTTGGTTAATAGCTACAAAAGGAACCAGATGTGACTGAGAATTTTTCTATTAAGAGTCTCAGAAATACATGCTGAAAAGTCAGTTCAGGACATGTTATTTTCCCCCACTGACTACCAGAAAGGAATGAGAAAATGAATTACGGAAGGGAGGTGACAGGTGGACACAGAAAGCACATGGACGCCAGCGAAGCTGGGGCTGTGGTGACAAATTTAGTTGGCTACTAAAGCAGAGCTGTTCTAGGGGACAGTAGAAAGCCCAGAGAAAGGTTCTGACGGCCACTAGTCTAGTTCTGATGGCAGAGTCAGCAGGTAACCACCTGCTCCAGTATTTATTAGGAGGCAGGGAGAGTGGGGAACAGCACGCAGAAAAATTCAGTGTAAGCCCACAAAGATGCCAAGCCAACAATGTCAGTGAGAAGAGATAGAATATTGACATTTGAACACCTAATCAATCAGTGGGCAGGGCTGCGATCCACATGAGGGAGGAGAAATTAAGCCAGAACCCAGGCATAAACAAAATTTGCCTGTTCCTGTCTGAACAGACTCAGTGGGTGGTGAGCATTCGGGACTTTTAAAAAGAGGTTTATTAGTTTATGTATTTGGCTGGGCTGGGTCTTTGTTGCTGTACACAGGCTTTCTCTAGATTGCAGTGAGAGGGGGCTGTTCTCTAGTTGTGGTGTGCTGGCTTCTCATTGCAGTGGTTTCTCTTGTTGCGAAGGCTCTTCTCTGATCGAGGGCTCAGTAATTGTGGCACATGGGTTTAGATGCTCTGGGGCACGTGGGGTCTTCCCAGAGTAGGGATCGAACCCATGTTCTCTGCACTGGCAGGTGGATCTTTAACCACTGGACTGTCAAGGAAACCCCACATTTGGAATTTAGCACAAGAAGCACGTTTGCTCTGTGGTGTCAGGATTCTTTCATTTTATTAAAACAGTTTTATATTTTCCAGAAAAATTAAGTAGATGGTACAGAGAGTTCACAAATATCTGCACACCCAGTTTTCCCTATTGTTAACACTTACCTTACAGGGTACGGTGTTACAGCTAATGAACAAATACTGATATTTTATTATTAACTCTAGTGCACAGTTTATTCAGATTTCCTTACTTTTTGCCTAATTTCTTTCTATGCTGCAGGGTCCCATCCAGGATATCACACTGCATTCAGCTGTCCTAGATGTCCTCCTTTGGCTCTTCTTGGCTGTGACAGTGTCTCAGACTTTCCGTCTTTTTTGATTGGCGTATAATTGCTTTACAATGTTGTGTTAGTTCCTGCTGTACAACAACAGGGACCAGTTGTAATTATACATATGTCTCCTCCCTGCTGAGCCTCCCCTGCCCCCATCTCCCCTGTCCAGGTCATCACAGAACTTCGAGCTGAGCTCCCTGTGGTCTACAGCAGCTTCCCACTAGCAATCTATTTTACACATGGCAGTGTGTATGTCCGTGCGACTCCTCAGTTCATCCTTCCCTCCCCCTATATCTGCATCTCTATTCCTGCCCTGCAAATAGGTTCATCTGTATCATTTTTCTAGGTTCCATATATATGCATTAATATATATTTCTTTTTCTCTTTCTGACTTACTTTGCTCTGTATAACAGACTCTACACTCATCCACATAATGACAAATGATCCAATTTCACTCTTATTTTATGGCTGAGTAGTATTCTATTGTCTATATGAACTGTATCTTTTTTACCCATTCATCTGTTGATGGACATCTAGGCTGTTTCCATGTCCTGGTTATTGTAAATAGTGCTGCAATGAACATTGAGGTACATAGTGGGATTTCTGGGTCATATGGTAGTTTTTAGTTTTTTTACCTCCATACTTTTTTCCATACTGGCTGCATCAATTTACATTCCTATCAACAGTACAAAAAGGTTCTCTCTGCTCCACACCCTCTCCAACATTGATTGTTTGTAGATTTTTTAATGATGGCCATTCTGACTGGTGTGAGTTGATACCTCATTGTAGCTTTGATTTTCACTTCTCTAACAGTGATTGATGCTAAGCATCTTTTTATGTGTTGGCCATCAGACTTTCCTTGTTTTTTATTATCTTGACGGTTTTGAGTACTGGTCAGGTATTTTGTAGGTTATCTTGCTATTGGAATTTGATATATTTCTCATGATTCAGTTGGAGCCAAGGGTTTTGGAGGAAGATCACAGAGGTAAAGTGTCATTTTCATCACATCACGTCACATTAAGACTACCAACCATCAACATGACTTATCACAGTTGATGTCGATCTTGATTACCTGACTGAGGTAGCATTTGTCAAGCTTGCTAGCTGTAAAGTTTTTTTTTTTTCCTCTATTTCCATAATGTATATCTGGAAGGAGGTATACATAGCCCACATTTAAGGAGTGAAGATTTATGATCCCTGACCTTGAGACTTGAGTATCTACATAAATTATTTGGAATTCTTCTTCATGGAAGATATCTCTTCTCCCATTTATTTATTTATTAATTTATTTATCAATATGGACTCACAGATATTTATTTTATACTTGTGATAATCCAATACTACTTTGCTCTGTTGCTCAAATTGTTCCATCTTGGGCATGGGAACTCTTTCACTTGGCTCTTGTGCTCCTTTGACAGAATGACATGAAGGTGGAGTTTTGCTGTGTTTGTTTTGCTTGGTTTTGTGTACTCCCTCACTTTCTCTCACTATATGTTCCAGGATCATCTTGTATATTTCTTTGGTAGTCTTTAGGTCAGCTATTATTCCAAGGAACTCTGGGTTACTGTTATTGCAAGTGGCGTAAGAAACCAAGATCTGGGCATTAGGTATACTTGTTACGATGAGTGGAGTGTTGTTTCTTTAGAGCTTTTTCAGTTGGCAAAGCAAAGAACTATATATGCACACATCACTTATGCATATACACGTATCTATAAATGATGATCTATATGTAATGAAAGTTGACTCTGACCTTGTGCCACCCATTTACTTGTTTAATTCCACTGTACATGTACAGTAACATCAGAATTATTCATCCACACACTCATGCGGAATGGCTTTATCAACTCGCGTATAGTGCTTATGTGCAGTTCCTTTGGTTTTACAGATTCTACTCTTTTCCAAATTTACTTAGTTCAGCACCACACTTCCCTGTAGTGACACTGTCAGGAATTGAAGAGGATGGAGAAGTAAATTTACAGACTAAAATAGTCTTAAAGAGGTATAATACTTTTGAAATTGGTAATATTAAATTGCACCATCCAGAGATGTACATTTAAATGGTGAAAGGAAAAAAAGCAAAGAAGTTGTGACTATAGAAGTTACCACAAACAAGCAACTCCTCCTTCTGGGCAGATAAATTGTCAGAGATTGGAGGTACTATCCCCCCTGAAACAGGTTTTAAAAAACCCAACAAGATAATATAGGAAACAATGATTTTCCGACAGCAGATGCCAGGAAATGCAGGGCAGCGATTCCTGAGAGATGAGGAAATAAATAAGGTAAGCCCTGTAATTGCCTTGGCTTAATTAGGAGAGAGGTTTGAGGCCACAGTGCAGGAAGGGGGAGCCCCAGAGGCCAGGAATTCCCCTGAGTTAAGGAAATGGCGCTGGGAATCCAATCTCCAAGGAGTGGAGCAGAGAGGAGAGAGTTACCAGAGAAAGCTCCGTGGGTGGCAGGAAGTCCACCTGAGCACAGGTGAGTAGGAAGATAATGTAACACAGAGAAAAATAACCCCCGAAAGGAGCAGAGGGAAAAGGCCTGGAACTCCACCGGAAGAGATAATGTCCCCTCTAGCCAGAGTAGAAACCTTGACTTTGCGCAAAATACCCACAGAGCTTACCAAAACCTCATTCATCTCACTGAATTAACCAATACAGCCTTGACCCCAAAACGCTCACCCACGAACCCTAATAAAGGCACGTGCCGCACCCTGCCTTGACCTGCCAGTGCGGCCCCTCAAGGTGTGCCATGTACTTTGTTCAGCACCTGTGAGTAATAAACTTCTCTATTTCAATCTCTCTTGTCTGTACTTGAGCCACAACTCATCCAGTACCCTATGTGCCACTTAACAAATGTCAATTTGACCCAATCATAACAACATACAATGAAGTACTCACCATCAGTAAAATGGAGTGAACTACTGATACACACAATAATAGGAATGGATCTCAATATTTATGTTGAAAGAATGTGGGGAAAGAATCTGTGCTGTGTTTGGTGCCGTATTCTACTACTCACCGCTTAGCTACTTTAACATCCAGAAATTATTAACACAATGCTTTACAGAACATAAGGTACTTAAAGACAATTTGTGGTTTTGAGCAAATTATTATTTACAGGTAGAGATAACACACAAATTAACCTAGAATAATTTTAGAAGAAGAATCCTTTGAGATAAATATATCCAACTGCTCCCCCATCCCACCAGAATTTGCACGATTTACCCAAAGTCATATATTTAGTAGAAAACCTAGATGTCTAGCAAGTTATTTCCACTCACTCTGAAGATCTCCTCTGAATTATGAATAAGCCACAATTTTAAAACATAATTTTTAGCAACTGGTCATATGAAATCCACTATCTGGGGACCTTTTCTTGAGGAAAAAGAAAAGTTAACCACAAGGAAATGCTTCAGATGAAATTGATAAGTGATGATTCAAGGTTCCTTTCAGTCTTGTTTCTTTATTCAATAAAATCCCTCTGGTGGAAAAGACATTTACTTATCTTCATATATTTTCTCCACAAATAAAATATGGAGAAAATGGAACTGCTTTGACTAGAGGCAAACAAAGCAGTATTTTGTTCACTCTACAAATGAATTAGAAATCTTCTCACAAGTCCCAGAGACTCTAAAGGAACTTTCCTGAATCTGGTGATTCCCTCCAGATGGAAACCAATCATTCCTGGCTGCTTCCAAACCACCACACCAGTTTCTCAGCTGGTAAGGGTTTAACAATGGAATGTGGAGGGTGACTGAGATTCTAATGATCATTTACCTCTGGCTTGTGTGGCATCAGTTCTCCTAGAACTCCTAAGACTGCTGCTCTGATATCACCAGGGTAAATGACTTAACAATATTACCAAGCTTACTTACCTATTACTCTCTCACTGAGAGAACCTGTGTACACAAAGTGTTAAAATATACTTTGCTCCAGGGTTCCTAACTTTTATACCTCCTCAGTTTAGCTTAAAATATTTATTTTTTTGAAATATATAGTTAAATTACAAGAGAGATCTAATGCCTTCTTTAATTACTTAGTTATAGATATTCAGGAATGCCCACCCATTACTTAGAGCAATAGTTCTTAAAGTATGGTCCTCTCTCACTAATAGTCTTGCTTCATACTAAATGAGAAAATAAAAGTCTTCAGTGGAAATCCCCTCATCTTCCCACCACCTATACAAATGGACTGGCATCTCTGCCTCTCTTCTCCTTTCAGCTTATTTTGCAGAAATTACTTACTGTCCATCAAAGGTCCATCTTGATTTGTCCTCTGGATTCTCAGTCACAAGGACCTCTATCCATCAGTTACCTCCTCTCTCTGTTGGCTCATTCTGATCAGCATACAATTTACTCTAGTTTCCTCCTTTCTTTTTAAATTATCTTATTTTGATTCTGTATTATCCTTCAACTATATCCCATGTCTCTGCTCCTTTTTTTCAAGTCAAACATCTTAAAGGTTGTTCATACATGCTCACTTCATTTGACTTCTAATTCAGTCTTTCCAAAAAATGTTTCTTGCATGCACGTGTCAAAATGATATATCCTAATAGAGTCAAATAATCTTTTAAGGAATTTTAAAACAGAGAGCAAATCCTTAGTCATCTTCTCCTTCTCCCCCAATTTCCTTCCTTGGAAGCAACTACTCAAGTCTTTTAGTGAACTTCCTTGGAATTCCCTTGAAACAATAGGTACATTGCTATTCTTGGTCTTTATTTTTACACAATATCTCTTATTCTCTCACTATGGAAAATGAGGATTTATCTCTCCTCTTCTATCATCATCACCACACACACACACACACAAATTGTATCCCCTCAAACTCTTCAGCTAGTCATGGTGCAATTTTGTTAATATTTATGTTCATAGTTTACATTATTATGTTTATGTGTGATTTAGAGTTGACCCATGAAGTAGCAGCAGCAGCATGTAGTAAAACTATTATTAGTCTTCCTTTCCAGCATAATATTTTTCTTCTAGAGACAGTTTCTTTTTCTTTTTTCATTTTCTATTGTTTTTTTTAAGTGGACATATATGATTTTCTTTGAAAAAAATTTTTTGTCTTCTTAAAAAGAAAAATTCTCACATAAAAAAAGAGATAGTGTAGAAATACGCTTTTTTAAAAAGAAGACTTCATAAGTGGCTCTCGCAGACACTCCTGGTGCCCATCTACATCCATTCAGCCCTTACTACTGTGGAGCAGGCTATTTCAACTTCCACCTGTGAACACACTGCCATCTCTTTTCATAGGAGTTTTCTTTGGGACTAATGTCCTCTCTCTTGAGGTGCTCTGCAATCCAAAAGTACCAGAGAATGACTACTCCCTGGGAGTAGTCCTTAAGTAATGACTGAAGGGAGTTGTATAAATGCCCTAGCTCTCTCCCTCAGGTGATGTACTCTGAAGCACAAGTTCAAAGTTCAGAACTCTGAAGTTCAAGTGCCAAGTTCCCTGCTGAAAATAAGCTCCAGTCTCCCACAATGACCGCTTGATAGCACACTCTTTATCAACTACCTTCTTGTTTCTGTATCACTCCACTAATGGTGTTTCCTGGGATAACTTCCCAAATAAATGACTTGTACTTGTATCTGTCTTTCCGTGTCTGCTTCTTGAAAAATCCAAACTAAAACAATAGTGCTGGGTATTTCCTGTTACATCACTTTTTAGTGATATCTGCTGTCTCAATTTTAGAGATGCTAAGAATGATAGGGGAGAAGGCAATGGCACCCCACTCCAGTGCTCTTGCCTGGAAAATCCCATGGACGGAGGAGCCTGGTGGGCTGCAGTCCAGGGGGTCATGAAGAGTCAGACACAACTGAGCGACTTCACTTTCACTTTTCACTTTCATGCATTGGAGAAGGAAATGGCAACCCACTCCAGTGTTCTTGCCTGGAGAATCCCAGGGATGGTGGAGCCTGGTGGGCTGCTGTCTATGGGTTCTCATAGAATCGGACATGACTAAAGCAACTTAGCAGCAAGACTGATAGGAGGCTACAGGTGGTGTCAGCCTCATTTCTCCCATTATAAAGTTCCCTTGCCTACTTGTATCAGTCAGGGTTCTCCAGAGAAACAGAACCGGTAGGATAGACAGATAGATATTTATCATAGGGAATCGGCTCACCTGATCATGGATAGTTAGAAGTCCTAAGGTCTGAGGTCAGTAAGCTGGAGACCCAGGACAGCAGGTGGTGAAGTTCCAGACCAAGTCTAAATGTCTGAGAAGGAAGAGAGCTGATGGTGTATTCCAGCATGAAAAATAGCAAGCTCGAGACCCAAGAGCCAATGTTTCAGTTCAATTCTGAAGACAGGAAAAAGACCAATGTCTCAACTCAAGGAAGTAAGTCAGGAGGAGTTCCCTTTTAGTTGTAGAAGAAACGTCATTTTGTTCTATTCAGGCCTTCACCTGACTGGATGAGGATCACCCACATTAGGGAGGGCAACCTAGTCTACTGTCTACTGATTCAAATGTTAATATCACCCAGAAACACAGACACACCCAGAATAATGTTTAACCAAGTATATGGGCACCCCTTGGCCCAGCCAAGCTGACACAAAATTAGCCATCACATTATCTTTCACCTAACACTTATATCAATTACTAATGGTTACTGCCTGGTCATATCATTTACCTGGTCAGATGTTTAAAATGGTGATTTTTTTAAAATGCCAGTATTCCTTCTGCATTTATTAGCCGAAATTCTATCCGTACGAACTTTCCCTTCCTTACCAATTATTTTATTACCCTGAAATATGGTTTGTACAGAAAGGATGCAATAAATGTATCTTTTCTGATGACTTGGTTTTCTAAGGAGTTACCACTAATTTAATCCCAAACTATGTCAGCTGTCTAAATTATTTTCAGTATGTCACTCCCATCAGATGCTCTATCAATTTCGTCTTCCTAAACCGAGCTCTCCAAGGATTTTCTGACTTCATGGAGAAGCTTCTGGATGATTATCCTCTAGACCTGATCCACAGCAGTCATCCTGGGATCTCCCTTCATTAGAATTCCCTCCAGCTGTTTCCTGTGTGGGAGCTCCTATTCTCTGAATGCTGTTTTCCCTCGTTCTGTTTAAGTGAAGCATATCCCCCAGGTTTCTTTAAGAGAGGGTGTACGATAATTCCAAATTCTAGGTTGGAAACATTTTTTCTTTTCTTTTTTTTTTCATGGAAATACTTTTTGTTTTAGAGCATTTGTTTTCTAGCTCTTGGTGTTTTTCTTGATAGCTTCAGTTCCTCTTAAGAGAAAAAATTCTGCATTAAAAGACTGTGGAGTCTGCTTTTTATCAACTGCTAAGTGTATGAGGGAGACAGCAGAGGTGGGGTGGGAGAGGCAGCCCTGCCAGCTCTGTAGGGCTGAGGAGCACCCCAGCCGTATTTCTCGCAGCCATTCATTGTGGTGAGAGCCAGCTTCAGTCCATTTTCACTCCTCATTCTTTGTTTGAGAACTCTCCTTCTCCTTGGAAGCTTGTAGGATTTCCAAACAACTTCTGAGCACTGGGGAACAGTGTTTGGAAATTTCCCAGTGCTGTGTTTTGTGTGCTTGATATTTATCTGTTTAGTTGGACATCCAGGGAAGGTCTGAAGTCCGTCAGTGACAGGAAATTTTGTTGAATAATTTTCTTGGTTATTTCCTCTGGTGAGCTTTCTCTTTCTGCAACTCCTAATATTTGAATTTTAAATTTTCTAGACTGTTCTTTCAATATTTCTCATCTTTTGTGTGTGTGTGTTTTTTTTTTTTTTGCTCTGCATCTGAAAGATATCGACACCTTTCTTCCACTCCTGCTATCTTGTTTTTAATTTCCAGGAGCCCAATTTTGTTTCCTGAATACTTTTGGCATTGCCATTTCATTGGTAAATCTTTCAATATGTATCTCTAAAATTACTCCTTTAATAACAACAACACTTTTATCACAACAGAAAAAGTTAAGTCTTTAATACCAAGAGTCTAGGGCCTCTTTAAATTTCCTGTATTAAAAAAGATTTTTTTGTTTGAAGCAGTGTTCAAGTAAGTTTATGTATTTCAATTGCTTATTTTCCATGTTATGTTTTAATGTTTAGTTCTTCTTTATTTATTTTTTCCAACCATTGAGTTACTGAAGAGTCAGGTCATTTATGATGTAGAGTTTTCCACAGTTTGGACTCGACTGATTGTATTTATGCTGATTTTATATCTTCCTCTTTCCTCTGCATTAACTATAAATTGATGTAACCTGAAGACTTTATTAGAATCAGATTTGACTTTTGGGGGGCATTAATACTTTCAGGAAGCAAAAAAGTTCTAACGTTCTTTATTTTCATGATTTAGCAGCCACTGATGATCATTGTCTTTTTTATTGCATTTAATGGTATAAAATGATATTATAAACTTATATTTCTTTCTGAATTTATTAGCTGTAGGTCTACAATTGGAGAAGGCAATGGCACCCCACTCCAGTACTTTTGCCTGGAAAATTCCATGGATGGTGGAGCCTGGTAGGCTGCAGTCCATGGGGTCCCTAAGAGTTGGACACGACTGAGCAACTTCACTTTGCCTTTTCACTTTCATGCACTGGAGAAGGAAATGGCAACCCACTCCAGTGTTCTTGCCTAGAGAATCCCAGGGATGGGGGAGCCTGGTGGGCTGCCATCTATGGGGTCGCACAGAGTCAGACACGACTGAAGCGACTTAGCAGCAGCAGCAGCAGCATGTCTACAAATGAAAAATTGCTCTCATCAACTTTTTCATTATTTGGCTTACAGTTAGTGCATGGTACAATTAGCAAATGCTTAATATTTTCCTTTTGTCAGTTTTCAAAATAATGAGTAGGTTTATTAGCATCTTCCAAGGATTGCAATGAGTTCTTTTTAAAGTGTCATCATTATGAACATCTAGATTTAAATGTATTTAATTTGTTTCAATACCTTATAGATTTTACCCCCTTTAGTCCTCTAATTGTGTAATTTTATTTTTAATTATTTATTTTTGGCTGTGTGGGATCTTTGTTGTTATGCAAGGCTTTCTTTAGTTGTAGCAAGGGGCGGCTACTCTCCAGTTGTAGTGTGAAGGCTTCTTGTTGTGGTGGCTTCTTTTGTTGTGGAACATGGGCTCTAGGTGTCTGGGCTTCAGTAGATGTGGTGCACGGGCTTAGTTGCCCTGAGGCATATGCAATCTTCCTAGACCAGGGATTGAACCTGTGTCCCTGCATTGGAGGCAGAGTCTTCACCACTGGACCACCAGGAAAGTCCCTAATTGTGTAATTTTGATGGAGGAAAGCTTCTTCTGTTTGGCTTCTGAGTCCTTTTTACGTAATCATACTGTGTTTTTTTTTTTTTTTTTTTGACAGTTTCTTGTTTTGGATTTGACAAGTTGTTTCAGGCTCATTTGCATGATGTCTGAAATAATAAATTTGAATTGATAGTATCAATGTAAACTTATGATACATTTTACCTGAAAAAGTCCACAAATATTGAGTAACTCAGAAGCATTAAACACTCCTGGAAGCCTAGATTGTGATATCTAAAAAACATTTGCTTCTGAAAACCAGGAATCTTGGGTCTCCTTAGAGAAATGGCTGATTCCAGATGTGGTGTTGTGTTTTCATCTGAAGCTTGGGATCCTCTTCCAAACTCATTCTGTTATTGGCAGAGTTCAGAAATTCATTGAAATTAAGTTCTACGTACAGACTGTGAATGAAGAATCCCCAAAGAAAAAGCTATAAGGAACCATCAGCAATTTGAGGATCAAATTTTTAGAGACACTACTCTGACAGCAAGGACAAAGAATGGAGTGCGTGGCCAGTAGAAGCACAAGATGCCTGTATACAGAGACTAGCTGTGATTCTTCCTGGATATGGGGAAGGCCTAACACCAAGACAGTAGCAGTAGGGTAAATAAACAGGGGACTGGTTTGCTGACTATTAAGAACATATGACTGTCAGCTTCACTGATGCCAACTTGGGCATGTACAAGTTCCTATCCTTCCACTGACCCTACCCAGGACTGTAGTCTGCAGTAAATCATTTTACTGTCATCAAGAGCTTTGTAGTTAATAGATGCTATTTAATAACCATTAGGATCCAGTGCTTCCCCTGGTGGTTCCGACAGTAAAGAGACAGCCTGCAACGCAGAAGACTTGGGTTCGATCCTGGGACAGGAAGATCCCCTAGAGAAGGGAATGGCAACCAACTCCAATATTCTTGCTTGGAGAATCCCATGGACAGAGGAACCTGGTGGGCTGCAGTCTATGGGGTTCCAAAGAGTTGGACACAACCAATCGACTAACACTTTCACTTCAGGACCCAGTGGCCTCTATGCTATCTTGGTCCCTGAAAAATGACGAAGACCTTTGCTGACATTTTCCCAGAACCCAGGAGACTAGTTAGCCGTCTATAAATCTTGACTTAGGAATGCACTTCCTGTTTCTAAGCGCTACTCCCATTCCCTTGACTAACTATAAAACTGCCCCAATGGCCCCTCAGGAGCATATGCAGCGAAACTGCAAATGCCTCTGGATCATAGTCCTTCTGATCCCATCCTGTAAGTTACTGAATAATAAACAAATCCGTTGATTACATGAACTTCCCTGGTGACTCAGACTGTAAAGAATCTGCCTGCAGAGCTGGAAACCCGAGTTCCATCCCTGGGTCTGGAAGATCCCCTGGAGAAGGGAATGGCAACCCACTCCAGTATTCTTGGCCTGGAGAATTCCATGGATAGAAGAGCCTGGTGGGCTACAGTTCATGGGGTTGCAAACAGTCGGACAGGACTGAGCGACTTTCACTTTCACTGACTACATGGAGCTGCCTGTCTCATTTTTTTTTCAGTTGCAAGATACCTTCTCAGTTTGGTGGGCATTTTTCATTTCCTTTTGTCCTCCAACAAAGAGGGAGTAACGTCTTAGTGATTGGTGTGCGCGTGTAGGGGAAGGCACTGGGTTATCGGGAAGCACTGCAAACAGCTACGGAAATGCCCGGACAGTGGTGGTTTAGTCGTTAAGTCGAGTCCGACCCTTGCGACCCCAGGGACTGTAGCCCGCCAGGCTCCTCTGTCCACGGAGGTGGAAAGGAAGATAACTCCCAGAGGGAGCTCCCTCCACCCCCAGCCCATCCTCAGGTGAAGCAGCCACTGAATTCTCAGGTGAGTTTGAAAATGTCCTCTATAGATGGGCATTCTACTCAGTGGTAACCAAGGGCTCTCCCTCAGCCTGGATTTCATTCTTCTAAGGATTTCATGAGAAGCTAATAACATACATGCCCCCTTTTGACTTAGCCGGTGAGAAGAACCTGACGGAAATCTCCTCAAGAGATGTCTTCTAGTGGGGACGGAGGCACCTGGCAGATAACCGCTAAAACCAGAAGAGATGTTAGCTACTGATGGTGTATTGACTTTTCTTTTTTAATTGTTGGGCAGAATTTTCAAAACGAAGCGGAATGTGTGGACAATAAGCTGTTCAATCTTCTCTTTGAGATGCTGGAAAATTCCTTTTTATATGTGCCCAAGCCGAGATGAGCCCAAATTTGGAAGATAGGAAACTGGTGACCGGGCTTGTGGAGGAAAAGACAGGAGCTGGAGATCACGTCAACGTCTTCTTTTTAGTAAACAGCAGCAGGGAGTCAAACCCGCCAAGAGCAGGGAGGCTGGTATCTTGTCTCTAGGTGGAGGCTTGGGACCGGGGAGGTGGGGGGGAGGGGGGGGGGGGTCCAGCCTCCACGCATGCGCAGCGCAAGGTGCGAGCCGAGGAGGGACCAGGAAGTTCCACGACTACCTTCTCAGGCTCCGCCCCTTCTCAGAAGGGGAGGAGCGTCGTGCGCGCTCGCGTCGGTGCGCGCCCTGAAGCCCGCCCCCAACTCCACCCCACACACCTCTGCCCCGGACCCATTTCGGAGGCGCGGCCGACGCGGCGCGCAGTCAGAACCACGAGCACGAGCGCGTGCGTACGACAGCGCGCGCCAGCCTCGTCTCGAGGAGGCCCCGCCTTGCCGCCCCGCCCCCGCCGGCCTCAGGTCCTCTGGCTTCGCTCCCGGCGCTGAGAATCCCGGCACTCGCGCGCGCTGTGTAGCCATGGAGGTCCCCGGTAGCCTGTGCAAGAAAGTCAAATTGAGCAATAACGCGCAGAACTGGGTGAGTCGAAGCAGATGTGCGGGGAGGCTCTGAGAGGCTCCAGGTGCAGATCCATTTGGAGCCACTGCCCGCTCCTTCTGCATCCTGCTTGGAGAATCCGGGAGGGTACCCGAGGCCGCGGCGCCTACCAGCAGGGGCGGTGGGTGGTGCCCGGTGGCGTGGCGTGGTCTGGCTGGGGCGGAGGTCTCGGGCTGGGCTCTGCAGGCAGTCGGAACCACGGCCCGTGGGAAGAACGCCGGCTTCTTCAGCTCCACGGCTCGGATGAGACCTCGAGGACTATCTTTCGGGAGTGAGCTGGCAGCTGCTGAAACCTCCGGCGAGGGGAAGCTGCCCGCATCCCTTCCAGTGGCCTGAAGGTCTGCAGAGGAAGCGGAGGCCGGCGCCTTTGGTGCATTCCTGATTTTTCTTGGCTCTGCCAGTGCAGTTAGCCCAGGTTTGGGTCCATCTCCATGTCTTTCCATTTCTGACTTACAACATGAAGGGAGAGTACCCAACAATGTGGCCATTCATGAGTTGAGACTGCCCTGAACTGAGGTTCTTTGTGACTCGGTGTTAAACTGGAATATTTAACAAATAACGTGGAAACTAGAATGTAGGAGGAAACTAATGGTTTATAACGTTTAGCAAGGACTGCCAGTTGGCTTTGATGGGGAAGTGTTGTGTCCTCAGAAGATTGCTTCCTTCCTTAATTATTCTTGCTAAGAAACTGCCTTTAGCTAAGCTTTTGTAAGTGAGGTGGGAGTAGGGTGGGGGAGGTGGTGTCCTACTCTGGAGGCCGGAAAGGCCTTGGTTTTAAGTCTGGATGGAAATTTTTTTCCACAGTGCAGCAAGATCATGAGGTTTAAATGCAGCCTTGTAAGTCATCATTACCCTTGGTGAATCGAAGGGAAAAAAAGCCATTTCAGACAAGTGTTCATTTCAAGTCATTAATTTACCATTTCTGAGGTTACCAAGGATTCTCACCCGATTCCCTTTCTCCTTTTGAGTTACTTCACTCTTCCTTTAGGTGATAAGGAAGGAGAGGAGATAAAAGGTGAATTAGAACATTGAGAAGGAGCCCTGACTACCAGTCTGGTCTCTGGTTCCAACTTTGCCATTTAGTAGTTGTTTGATCCTGAGTGAAAACACTCGACTTCTTTAAACCTCAGCTGACTTAAAGATATAATAGCCTGTACTTCTCTAGACAGTTTTGAGGAGTAAAGAAGGTAATGATTTGGAAAGGTCAGTGATACCACTGCTATGCAATTATTGATATTGCTCCTGTTACTCTGAGGTATTTCCTGGTTAGGGACAAAGGGTTGGTTAAATTAGAGTATTCACAGGTCCTTTCAGCTACACCGTCTGTAACTCATTTACTATTCCACTTGCCAAAAAGTGCATGTACTCAGAGAAGATGAGAAATGAGGGACTCGCAGCTTGCCCTCTAGCTGGTCATGGCCTGGTTGGGGTTGTAGTTGGCATTTGCTGGGTGATGAATATATCATTACAGGCCCAGTTATTTTATCACAATTTAGAGGAAAGATTAGTTTAGTCTGGATGTTTTGGAGAGGATTTATGGAAGAGAGGCCTTCTCTGGTGGCTCAGACAGTAATGCCCCTGCAATGATGGAGACCTGGGTTGGGAAGATCCCCCGGAGAAGGGAATGACTACACACTCATTTCATGGACACAGGAGCCTGGCAGACTACAGTCCATGGCGTTGCAAAGAGTTGGACAGAACTGAGCAACTTTCACTTTTGTGGAGAAGTGTGCTTAGGTTTTTGAGGTAGAGGGAAGCTGTATGAATAAGGTCTAGGAACAAAAGTAATTTATATTATTTATTGTAATATTATTATAATTACTATAAATAATAATAATAATTGTTATTTACTCCAGGAACAATGAAGAGATCTGTGTATCTACTCTGGAGGGCTTTTGTTGACTGGAGATAAGATTGAATAAGCAGTCTGGGGCTAGGCTATATAGTTGTTAATGTTTGGCTGCTGAGTTGAGACTAGATTCTGTGAGAGATTTTTGATGAAGATAGAATTTTTAATTTTCGGGGCCTTGTAAATCTTTCTTTGCCCCAATAGGGAACACCCATCATCTTTCCTTCTCATATACATCAACTGATAGCCTCCTGTGTAGAGAATGCACGTATCTCTCAAGTTCGCAACACATGATGGGATTGGTATTCCAGAGGGACTGGTCTGCTGAAGAAATTAGATGCTGTTAGAGCCCACATGTAGAAGTCCTGGCGAACAGACAGGGTTATGCTGCTGCCGCTGCTGCCGCTGAGTCGCTTCAGTCGTGTTCGACTCTGTGCGATCCCTTAGAGGGCAGCCCACCAGGCTCCTCCGTCCCTGGGATTCTCCAGGCAAGAACACTGGAGTGGGTGGCCATTTCCTTCTCCGAAGCATGAAAGTGAAAAGTGAAAGTGAGGTCGCTCAGTCCTGTCTGACTCTTGGCGACCCCATGGACTGCAGCCTACCAGGCTCTTCCATCCATGGGATTTTTCAGGCAAGAGCACTGGAGTGGGGTGCCATTGCCTTCTCTGAAACAGGGTTATAGTGAGGTTTAAATGAATTAATAGGTTTGAAGCATGCTTGTGCATCGGTTCACGTGTTTTTCTTGTTACTGCTGTTAACTCATCCAGTCGTGAGGGTGCAGCTGGAGCTGGGCTAACGCGGTGGTGGCAAACAGAATAGTTGCCTTAACAGCATTCTAGGAAGAGTTATGAGGGACTGACCAGAGTTAGGGGATGAAAGAGGGGGAGGTGTTAAAAGATGATTTAGTCCTGGGGGCTGGGGAGAATAGTTGTGGCATGCAGGGGATTTGGAAAATAGATTCAGGACTGGAGTGATGGTGATCATAAACACTGAGGAAATTTTACTGTTCGCTGGAGACAGTTTGACATTGTTTGGTAAATTAACTTACTGATTTTTTGTAACATTTTTGAGGTGAGTATCATGAGAGACAGTGGTTTAAAGCAAGGATCCTGGAACTGACTGCCTGGACTTGATCCTGGGTTTCACGGTTTACTCATTGTGTAACCTGTGGCTAGTCACTTAATTTCTGTACCTCTGCTTTGCTCCTTTATAAAGTGTGAGTGATAGTCTCATAGGGATATTGTGAAAATTAAAGGAGTTAATGTGTGAAAAATGCTTAGGACAATGTCTGGCATATAGCATTATGTGTCTGTTAGCCCTTACTGCCTTAGTGTTACGTGTGTTAGCTCTTATTGTTGCAGTTATCCTCTTTATTCCAATTGTTGTTCAGTCACTCAGTCGTGTCTGACTCTTTGTGACTCCGTGAACTGCCACACTCTAAGCTTCCCTGTCCTTTACCATCTCCCAGAGTTTGCTCAAACTCATTGATGTCCATTGAATTGGTGATGCTGTTCAACCATCTCATCCTCTGCCACCACCTTTTCCTTCTGCCTTCAATCTTTCCCAGCATCAGAGTCTTTTCCAATGAGTAGGCTCTTCGCATCAGGTGACCAAAGTATTGGAGCTTCAGCATCAGTCCTTCCAATGTATATTCAGGGTTGATTTCCTTTAGGATTGACTGGTTTGATCTCCTTGCTGTCCAAGGGACTCTCAAAAGTCTTCTCCAACACCATAGTTCAAAAGCATCAATTCTTTAGTGCTCAGCCTTCTTTATGGTCCAACTCTCACATCTGTACATGACTTCTGGAAAAACCATAGCTTTGACTATATGGACCTTTGTTGGCAAAGTCTTGTCTCTGCTTTTTAATATGCTATCTAGCTTTGTCACAGCTTTTCTTCCAAGAAGCAGGTGTCTTTTAATTTCATGGCTACAATCACCGTCTGCAGTGATTTTGGAGCCCAAGAAAATACCAGTTAGTGTCTCCATTTTATTGATGAAGAAGCTGAGGCACAGATATCATAGAGGTTGTAAGAGGTGGAACCAGTGTTAAGCATGCTGCAGGTCTTCCCTGGTGGCTCAGATGGTACAGTGTCTGCCTACAATGTGGGAGACCTGGGTTCGATCCCTGGATCAGGAAGATCCCCTGGAGAAGGAAATGGCAACCCACTCCAGTACTCTTGCCTGGAAAATGCCATAGACGGAGGAGCCTGGTGGGCTGCAGTCCATGGGGTCGCTAAGAGTCGGACACGACTGAGTGACTTTACTTCACTTTCTGTAAGGGACATTCTTAGTAGAGATAGTCTGTAGAACAAGGCTATGTGTGTGCTCAGTTGCTCCATTTTGTCCAATTCTTTGCAACCCCATGGACTGTAACCTGCCAGGTTCCTCTGTCCATGGGATTTTCCTGGCAAGAATACTGGAGTGGGTTGACACTTCTTTCTCCAGGAAATCTTCCTGACCCCGGGATTGAACGTGCTTCTCCTTCATTGGCAGACAGGTTCTTTACCACTGAGCCATCAGGAAAGCCCATAGCTAAAGTACTGTCATCTCAGTATAAAAATGAGTTCAGTACTGTCATAATCAATACAAAATTATTGAGAAATATGCATAAGTGTATTTTTTACACTTAGCACACATCTCAGTTCAGACTAACCACATTTTAAAACCTCCATAGGAACATGTAGATAGCCAGTAGGAATCGAGTTAGGTGAAGGTTGGAAATAAAGATTTGTTGGTTAAATTTGAGTTAGAGAATTTAGAGAGAAGGGCGGTATCTTCATGTACCTACAAAAATAGTAAAGAAAATAAAAAACACAGAGAGCCTGTTAGCCTTCTCTTATCTCAGTCTGACAAAACATCAGATGTAATGAATATCATTCTCCATCTGCCTTAACCTTTCTCCGTTGGGACTGGTTTTCCTCTGCCTTTGGGAAACACTTCAAAGTGTGTTAGTTGGCTCTTGGTTCAGACCCAGGTGTCACTCACCCATTTTGTAGACTCATGTTGGCCCAGATCCTTTGTCTGAACCTGCTTTATGGTGGAGTTGGACCCTTGCTACCCACAGATTAGTGTGAGATCGATCTAGCACACTGGAAGCACATGCAGTCTCATTCTGGTTTGCCGTTCCAGTCCCCTCTCTCCTCCACTCCCCAGATTCCTATAACTCCATATGTCCAGCGTCAGTTTTCTTTCTATACCTTACATTCTAAGGGTTTTACACAAGCTTTTCCTTCTGCCCTGATGCCTGTTGACCTTTATCACCTGTGGAAATCTTCAGAGCCTCAGACGCCTTTACCAAAACAGTGTGGCCCTCCTGTGCCCACACACTCTAGTGTGTAGGATGAATTGTTTCTGTACCTCCCTATTACGTTGCACTCTGTTGTTACCATGTAACCATGTTTCGTTATAGAGGTTTTGTGTGTACACTGAGCTTCTGCTGATATAACAGGATGGGGATAAAGGTTAGGGTGCAGAGTTAGCTAGGGTACTTCTGATATTAAAAGACTTAGATAATTTACTAGTAACTTAGCACAGCTTAAATAAGAGAGTAAGCTCCATATGGGGTAGGATTAAAATTACAGTTTTGTCACTTACTACCTGTGTAATCTTGGGCATGTTACCTAACTCCTGGGTGTCTCAATGTCTTCAAATGTAACAATGTGGATAATAAAACATACCTTGTAATGGAGCTAAGGGTGCATACCTCGTAGGGTTATAGCAAGGTTTAAATCAGTTAATATATTTAAAGCTCTATAGCTGGTGCTTTAAATGGACGTTCTTATTTATTTAAGGCATTAAATTCAGGGTGTTTTTATTTATTAAGTCATCAAATATTTAACACCTGGTTGGTGTATGCCTTTGTCCTAGGTGCTGGAGATGCAGTCATAAAAAGACAGACAGGGCCCGGCTCTCATGGATATTGCATTCTACCTGGGAGAGAGTTAATAATAAAAAGCAAATAAGTGAATGAGATACTTTCCCCTTTATCAGTTCTCCTGCTCTGAACAGTATGTCCCTCATACTGTTCAAAGCCTTTCGTAGAAGGCCAACAGCTCATTCTGGATTTGAAGGAAGACTGAGGTGATACAAAAGTGAAACAAGCATGCAGAAGTGGAACAATATGACATCTGAAAAGCCATATATTCCTCCTTCAGAGCACGGACCTGGCTGAGGGCAGGGGCGGGTATTGAGCCGGAAGTTAGGGAGCCGCTGCTGGAAAAGTTGCCTAAAGGAGAAGGAAAGCTAGACTTCTGCCAAGAGGGTGCCCCATTGTTGACTGACCACAAGAACAGGAAGGATGGCAGGATCTAGATCTGCATTGTCCAGTATGGTAGCCACTAGTCACCTGTGGCAACTTAAATGTAGTTGAAATGAAAAATTCTGTGTTTCAAGCACTGCATTTTCATAGGAAGCTCGTGGCCACTGTTTTGGACCATGCAGTATAGAACATTTTTTATCATCTCAGAAAGTTCTATGAGATAGGGCAGATCTAGATAATAACTCTGGGATGGCTACTGACATTTTTTTCCTACTTATTTGTGTATTTGTTTTTACTTTCTTCCTTGGGGAAGGAAATTTCGAGCGATGGTGGCGACTTTGGAATCATGGTTTTGGGCAGTTCTGCTGTTCTGGCTCTAGCAGGGTACCCAGCTGTCAGTTAGCCTCCCCTTAACACAGTGACTTCTCTAAAGTTGGAATGTGAAGTAAGCTTCCCCAGCTTGGCTCTGTTATATTGACCTTTAAGAAGTAGTTTTCTTCTTCAGTGATTCTCAACCAGGTAAAGATTCGCCGCCTGCTAGGGGGTGTTTGGTAATATCTGGAGACACTTTTTGTTGTTACACTTATGTGTCTATGTGGACAGGGTTGCTTCTGACATGTGTTGGGCAGAGGCCAGAGATGCTGCTAAAAAAATCCTACAGTGCACAGAACAGCCCCCTCAACAAAGAATTACCACCAGTGCCAGGGTCCAAAAGTCAATGCTGAAGTTGAGAAACCCTTTTCTATGCTTTGAGTAAGAAAAAGGGGAAGTAAATTATGTAACTCCAAAATGCAAAACTAGTCATTTAAAACAAAGTCCAGTTGATACTAGCATTTTTTTCATCCATCTGCCTGGATGTTCCTGTCTTTTGCTCTGAGATGAGTCAATTACCTGTAGCACACTGACAGCAAAACCATACAATCCACCACTGAATTGTTTTGAAACGTATTACTGAATAATTAGTTCACATGAAGAGGCTGTATCTTTTGTTTTTGTTTCTTTTTTGGCATTTGCCTAAGTGGTAATTTTCTCTATGAAATTTCCTTTCCCAAGGACACAGTTCTCTACTAAGTATGTTTTAACTGGATAAAAATAGAGGAAAGATCGGATACTATATAGAAATACAGTGAGATGACTGCAGCCATTGTTCTTCTTCTCTCCAGTTTCTTTGATTCTTGCATCCTTGCCCTCTCTTTCTCATGTGTTTTAAGAGTTCAGCTCATTGCCTTGTAGTATATCACAGTTTTACAGCCATCACTAACCAATATCTAGTTTTAGAATATTTTCATCACCCCCACTGGAAACCCTGTAGCCATTAGCATTCATCCTCTACCTTTTTCCTTTCTGCCTCTCTATCCCCTGACAACCAATAATCTACTTTTTTGTCTCTGGATTTCCCTGTTCTAGACTTTCCTCTGAATGAAATCATACAATATATCACCTTTAGTGTCTGACTTCTTTAACTTGCTGCTGCTACTGCTGCTAAGTCGCTTCAGTCGTGTCTGACTCTTTGTGACCCCATGGACTGCAGCCCACCAGGCTCCTCCGTCCATGGGATTTTCCAGGCAAGAGTACTGGAGTGGGTTGCCATTGCCTTCTCTTTAACTTAGAATAAGGTTTTCAAGGTTCATCTAGTGTAGCCTGTGTGGATACTTTGTCCTTTATGTGATTATATAGTGGTATGTTTTACAGATGTATCATGTTTTACTTAACCCTTCATTAGCAGATGAACATTTGAGTTTCTTCTACTTTAGTTGGTATGAATAATGCTCCTGTGACCATTCATGCACAGATTTTCTCTTAGCTGGTTTGAGGTAGACATTAGTATATTTTTGGCTGCCCAGCCTCTAAATCCTCTTTGTGTATGTAGGGAATGCCCCACTGTCACTGTGATGGGAGGCAGGGGCCTGTCACAGTATAAAGGTTTCTTTATCTGTTTATTGTTTGTCTCCTTCCCTGAAATGTTCTTGATCATTTTTCTCCCATATCTAGGTGGCATCAATCAACAAATAATGAATGCATGAACAGATAGGTAATCTCAGATAGGTAATTTCTATTTTTCAGGAATCTCTTATGGCTGGGCTTCCCAATTAGAGGTCACCCAAGGGCCATTCCCGGAGAAGGCAATGGCACCCCACTCCAGTACTCTTGCCTGGAAAATCCCATGGACGGAGGAGCCTGGTAGGCTGCAGTCCATGGGGTTGCTAAGAGTCGGACACGGCTGAGCGACTTCACTTTCACTTTTCACTTTCGTGCATTGGAGAAGGAAATGGCAACCCATTCCAGTGTTCTTGCCTGGAGAATCCCAGGGACAGAGGAGCCTGGTGGGCTGCCATTTATGGGGTCACACATAGTCAGACACGACTGAAGCGACTTAGCAGCAGTGGCCTTAGTAAGCGCCATTCCATTAAAAAATATCCATTAAGTCAATATTTAAATGTTCTTTAATCTGTAAAACAGAATAGTTGGCAAGCCATAATGTACATGCAGAGTGCATGCGTGACAATCAGTGATCAAATAAACATGCCAGTTTCTTAGCTCTGATTCAGGAGATCTGGGATATGGCCAGAGATTCACTGTCTGATGAGCAGCCAGCTCTCTGCCAGTTTTGCTGTGCACCATGCTTTGAGGCAGCAAGGTTTTAAGTGTAGCCTTTACAAGTTGTTTTCTTAACCTCCAGGAACGTATGAGCTTTTGCTGTTTCTGTTTGGCTTGTTAATGTTCAAAAGATTAGTTTCAGTCATCAGTAACTCTCTGAACTAAAGCTTTTTCCTCATTGTACTCTTCAGTTTGTCCACATGGTACTCTACCATCTCTCTGGTTTATTCACTGTAAATAGGAATGTAAAACAAACGTGCCTGTGGCCATTTCAGGTATTCCCTTTTGAGGAATACACAGTTTGGCAGTCAGTTTAAGATGGATGGTGGGATGTGTGATAGATTTTTGAAGTCTAGAATTACTCCTGTTATTTGGTATATGCTTTGTGCCTTTGCAAATTCGACTTAAAAATGCAGAGATCCTCGTAAAATCAGAATAAACTCACAAACCTTGAAATTTTCTAAATATCATCACGGGAGAAGTTAGTTTGTTCCTTAGGGAGGTGGATAGAATAACAAAACATCCCACGTGGAAGTTGTTGCTTTGTTGTTGTTTTAGTTGGTAAAATTCTTCTCCTGTTTCATGGACTGTACCTCTGCCAGGCTTCTCTGTTCATGGCAAATTAAGGTGGGTCAAAAAAGGGGCACAGGGTCAGTTGTGTGGCTGTTGAGGACAGCAGCAGAATGTGTAGAAGATGTATGCCACAAATATGAGAGGCCACCTGACATTAGCCTATTAATAAGACTGGTAGTCATTTAGTCCCAATCAAGTCGTTTAGTCCCAATCAGAGAAAGAGAAGGAATTCTCTTGAAATGAATTGTCCCAGTCTTGCTGTTCTTAAAACTTGTGAATGTCAGTTATCAGTTCATTTGCAATTTATACAGAGAACACAAATCACACTTTAAATGCCTTCTATCTGACTTTTACTGAGTGCAGACTAGGCTCAAGAAAAGAGGTTGGGGGTTGTGAAAAACACAAAGAATCTGTAACTCATACTGCTTGACCAACCAACTCTCCCGAGAAAGTAAAAACTATATACAAAGAGACCCCTAAAAGTATAAAACAACAAATGAATCCTATGGGCGGTAAATGTTATAGTGACTGCCTGGCTGTATGTGCACCAAGTCAAATATTACTTCAAACCATCCAGACTGTTAGGGAAGCATAAGCCTGACTTTGCTGTTCTGTGGCTAGAAACTAGGCCGTTGAAGATCTGAGAACAGAAGTGGAGAGTCGGAAGGAAATAACTCACTCCTGGCCCTTAGTCACTAATGTCGAGTTTTCCCAGCAGAATTACAGGCAGGATTTGGCTAGAGTGGAATGGAACAGAAAAAGAAGAGGCCGATTACATACAGAAGTGGCCTTTAGATTTTTAGTAAAATTCAGGCATATACCTACCATCTTGCAATTCTAATAGATTTTAAAAATGTTCTTTGGTTTATTCCGAAAAACTGGGAATTAGGAGATTGTGGCAAATCTTTTTGAAAGTTTTGTTTTTTAATATGAAAAATATCCAACGTCCATCAACAGTAAGCCTCCTTGTACCCAGACTGCCATATTGGCTGCCAGAATTTTTTGAAACGTAAGAGGCGAGAGGCCTGGAGGGAGCATACTTTCCTAGTGATTAAAACCGTCTTTTATCCTGTATCTTCTGTCAACCATATCCTCTGCAGTTTATAGCTTCTCAGTTTTTTTTTACATTCTACTCAGTTTAAAAAGAAAAGCAGAAGGTACTTTATGGTGCCAAAATGAATTAAAATTCATTAGATACATGTTTCTTCTTGCCCTAAAGCAAAGTAACTTGGAAAAACATCCCCACGCCAAATGACCAAGTGGAACAGGTTCTGCAAGTGTAGACAGCTGACGTGTGTAGCACCCTCCTAGTGCCCCCCATTCCTGTTGTGTCCCCTTTCAGCAGACTCAGCTTCTGTCTCCTCCCAGGCTGCCTGGCTGGGAGCTGAAACTGGACACTTCAGCAAAGAGGTGCCATTGCTTGCCAAGAGATGCAGGTGTCTGTGTCTGATACCCCGTGTTTTCTTTAAAATCCTGGAAATGCAGAGTGGGAAAGTTGGGCCTGCCTCCTCAGTTTAATGGAAATGAAATGGGAGACCTCCTATTAGCATTCTTCCTGATTATTGGAAGTACATCTGTTAATGAGATGCTTAGTGGGGGAGGGGTCCTTTTGGCTCCTGAGGTCCTTTGCCCACTCCCAAGGGCAATGGGTGATAGTAAGAGGCAGATGGACAGAGATGCTTTCTCCTGTAGGCCCTGGCGATTGTGCAAGGAGATGAAAGATTCCGAACCTCCGGTACTTCTTTAGGCTAGCCAGTTTTAGATAAGAATACATCTGGAAGTTGAAGATCTCGATGGAAAAATAGTCCCTTTTCGAAGTCCATATGTGTATACCTGGGAGGGTGTTTGTTCCCTGTTTTGGTGACCTCTGGGTCAAGGTTGACTCCATCTCTGACTGTTTCATGCGTCAACCTGAGCCACTCGTGTGGCTGTGGAAGCACAGTTATGACCACTGCTCTGGCTTTAAATGAATGACTGCTGCCTGCAGATGCCTTGTTCCGGCTGCCCAGCAGTCATTCTGGAGCTCCCTGTTGCTTCTCACTTTTCTCTGCGCTTGCTGTTCTCCGTCTGGAAGGGGCTTCCTTCAGAGGTCCTCAGAGACCTTCAGTGCTTTATTCTGGCTGAAGCTTTCCCTGGCCACCGTGTCTACACGTCACCCTTCCTCTGATACTTCTCATTTTTGGCTTTATTTACGTTCCCCTCCTGTTTGATGCTATTTCTGATTTACATAATTTCCATATTTATCTTGGTGTATTTTCCCTCCTCTGTTTTTCCGGTGGGTTCTCAAACTTGAACTGGCATTGGAGTCCCTTGAAGGCTTTCGAATGCAGATCGTTGGGTTTCATCCCAAAGTTTCTGACTTAGTTTGCCTGGGATCGGTTCTGATAATTTGCATTTCTGGCATTTCCCATGCATGCTTGCTCAGTCACTCAGTGGGGTCCGACTCTTTGCGGTCCCATGGGCTGTAGCCTGTCAGACTCCACTGTCCATGGAATTTTCCAGGCAGGAATTCTGGAGTGAGTTGCCATTTCCTCCTCTAGGGGATAGTCCAGACCTAGAGATTGAACCTTTGTCTCTTGCATTGGTAGGTGGATTCTTTACCAGCATATCCCAGGAGATGCCAAAGCTGCTGGTTAGGGACCAGGCTTTGAGAACTCCTGCCTTGGCAGGGAGGATTAGAAAGGACTCAGGAGGACAGTGATTTTATATGTATTTTCATCAGAACCTAGAAGAATATCAGGCATGTAGTGTGCATTCAGTAGATATCTTTGAATGAATGATGAATAAAACTGTGTTGAAAAAGAAGAGCTACACAAACTATCAGATAGAAACACCCAGTAAAAAGAATGCTGACACTTATTTTACAAAGACATAACTTATTGGAAAGACCCTATAATTATGTTTTTGCTCCATAGGAGGGCAAAATAGAACCTATACGATTCATTTTTTTCAATTTTAGAAAGCAACTTTATTGAGATAAATTTGCCTACCATAGTTTACCCACTTAAAATGTATGATTTGTAAATACACATTGTTTAGTATATTTACAGAGTTGTGCAACCATTGGCACAGTCAATTTTAGAGCATTTTAATCACCCTAGAAAAGAATCCCGTTCCCATTAGAAGGCACTTAACATCCCAGTCTGAGGCTGTCACTAATCTACTTTCTATCCCTCTAAATTTTCCTGTTCTGAATGGTTCACCTATTAACAAATGGAATTACGCAATATGTGGCTTTCGTTACCAGCATCTTTCACTTGGTATAATGTTTTTGAGGTTTGTCCATATTGTGGGATGTATTGGTACTTCATTCCTTTTTATTAGCAAATAATATTTCCTCATATGGATATACCATACAATAAAAAAAAGCATTTTGTTTAATTACTGTGATGCACAGTTGGGTTGTTTGACCCACTGGCTTTTGTGAATCATGCTGTTGGGGCATATGGGTACAAGTTTCATGTGGACGTGTGTTCACTTCTCGTGAGTATAAATCTGGGAGTGGGAATCATTTGGTGATTATGTGTAATGTTTTGTAGAACTGCTCTTTTCCAAAGTGGCTGTACGTTTCCATCAGCGAACGTATGTGGATTCCGGTTTCCCCGTATCTTCACTAGCACTTGTTATACTGCCTGTCTTTTTAAAATAATTTTATTTTACTTATTTATTTTGATTGGGCTGCATCTTCATTGCTGTTCGGGCTTTTTTCTAGTTGTGGTGAACTGGGGCTGTTCTTCATTGCAGTGCACGGGCTTCTCATTGCAGTTTTTTCTCTTGTTGCCGAGCACAGGCTCTAAGGCACACAGGCTTCAGTATTTGTGGCACACGGGCTCAGTTGCTCTGCAGCACATGGGATCTTCCTGGACCAGGGATCAAACCTGGGACTCCTGCATTGACAGGTGGATGCTTTACCACTGAGCCACCAGGGAAGCCCCCTTGCCTGTCTTTTTGATTATAGCCGTCCTAGTGGGTGTGCAGTGGTATCTCATTGTGGTTTTGATTTTTACTTCTTGGATGGCTAATGTGGTTGAGTATCTTTTAACATGCTTATTTGCCATTTGTGTTTGTTCTTTGGAGAAATGTCTATAAAGATCCTTTGAAGCCTATGTAATTTTATACCCTTTTTGTTTAAGAAGAAAAAAATTTGGGAGAACAACAGTTGGATTCCATTTTTTGTTTTTCCATTACCTATTTCGTGATACCTGCAGACATCCCTTCCATACCTCATTCAGGAATCTGCTCAGGTGCCACTACTCAAGAGGCTTTTCCTGATCATCCTGTTTAAAGAAGCAGTCACCCCCTATCTCTCTTTCCAGTTTTATCCTGTTTTATTTTCAGAGAGCACTTGTCACTTTCTGATTTAATAATTAAGTTTTATTGGTCTGTCTCCCAGTGGAATATTAGCTCAATGAGGGTAGGGAACCTGTTTTGTTCACTTGGTGTACAAGTATGGCCTCAGGAATCACTGGCTGAATGGATGAATAAATGAGTGAATGAGTGAGAAGACAGGGCTCTGGAGTCCACCATTCACAATTTATGGGAACTAGGGCAGGTTATTTAACTTTTCTCAAGTTTAACATCTTAATCTGGAAAACCATAGTAGTAGGACTTTCTGCATCTTTGGGGAGCTGTGCAGACTCTTTGCGACCCATGGACTGTAGCCCTCCAAACTCCTCCATCCATGGGATTCTCCAGGCAAGAATACTGGAGAGGATTGTCATTTCCTTCTCCAGGGGATCTTCCCGACCCAGGGATTGAACCCAGGTCTCCCACACTGCAGGCAGACGCTTTAACCTCTGCGCCACCAGGGAACTCAAGTAGACCAAAATCTTTCTTTTTTTCCCCCTTTTCTTCTAGGGGATGCAGAGAGCAACTAATGTCACCTATCAAGCCCACCATGTCAGCAGAAACAAGAGAGGACAAGTGGTAGGGACCAGAGGCGGCTTTCGTGGTTGTACAGTCTGGCTGACAGGTACGGTCCAGAGAGTTAAACCAGGTTTTCAAAAGCAGTGCTTATTATAGACAGCCTTGACCTGGGAATAAGCATATTGCAGTTTTGAGTTCTGTTGTATCTAGAGCATCATAATAGAGGTACTCAGCAATAACATAATTTTATTTTGGTAATTCCTCTTGTTCTTTATAAAATTGCTGTTAAATGGGGAAAATCAGAATCCATCTTAAAATCGCTTTACATTCTGTTAACTTCTGCATGCAAATAGGAACTGGATTCTGCCTTCAAGATGCTAATAATGTAGACCATATGAGGAGAAAGAATGAACGATGAAGAATTTCACATTTTCTGTCATTTTTCTTTTGCTTTGGCCTCTGATTTCTTGTGTTGATTTTTCCAGTCTGTCTTGGAGAGGGTAAATTGATCCAGGTTTTGGAGGTAGTTTTAAAAATGATGGATCTTTTCACTTCTAGGAGTTTGATTTAAAATTTTGCTGCATCTTGCCAGTTTACCCATGTTGGAGGACAGAGGGAATGAAGAGTGCTTACTGAATTGAGAAGGTATCTTGAGACTGAATAACAAGGCAGGCAGTTCCATATAATCAATGGATCAGTTTATTATAGGGTAACCTCCTTACTAGGTGGGATATGACAAGTGATCTGGAAGCATTCTCAGCTGCACTCTGCACTGCCGAGGGACCTCCTGGGACAATTTGATAGTTAACCTAGGGCGTGGGAATACGTGCTTGGACATAGGAAGTTTATTCTTAAGTCAATATTTATGAATGGATAACTAGTCTTCTGGGTACCAGGAGTATGTTAGCTAAGGTCTTCATCATTGAAGACCTTAACAGAGGATTAACAGAGCATAGAGGCATCCTGGACCTAATGATCTTTAAACAGTATCTATTAACTGCAAATTCTTGATGACAGAGAAGTGAAATATAGTCCTGAGTAGGGTCAGTGGAAGGACAGGAGGAACTGTACTGGCCTAAGATGACATCACTTATGCTAACAGCCACACAACCCACTAAAATTTAGACTTATTTATTTTCCTAATGTAGACAAGGGTCCATTTTCCAGTGTCTTGTCAACCTGGATATTACTCATCCTTAAAATTTTTGCTGATTGCCAAAAAGCAGCATTCCCATTTTTTGTTTTTATAAATTAAAAGTTTCAGTTGTTAGATAGGTGATATGTTTCTGTCTGTGGCACTTTTGCATTCTTCCCATCTGCTCATTCCTAAGTTGAGATTGATGGTAAATTGTTATGTTCACATTGTCTAGACTTGTAATGGGCTTTCTAGGTGGTGCAGTGGTAAAGAATCTGGCTATCAGTGCAGGAGATTAAAGAGATGTGGGTTTGACCCTGGGTTGGGAAGATCGCCTGGAGAAGGAAATGGCTACCCACTGCAGCATTCTTGTCTGGAGAATCCCATGGACAGAGGCGCCTGGAGGGCTACAGTCCATGGGGTCTCAAAGAGTCAGACTCGCCTGAGCATGCTTGTAACATATTCTTTTCCAAATCTTAAATATACATAATTGTTTGTATTTGAGTTCTGTGAGTAAATTGGGTCATCCTTACCACCTAATCGTCAGTTCTTGTATTACGGCATGTCTGCTCATGAGCTCTTTCTTTGAGTCACGTTTCTATAGTCTGTATTTTTGAAGTGGTTTTTGTAAGATGGCTTTCTGTTAGATTCTAAATTCCCTGAGTTTTTATGTTTGAGAATGTCTTACCCATCTTTTATGACAGCTTGTTTGGGTAAAATATGTATTTGATTCCTACTTTCTTTGTCTTAGAATTCTTAAAACATTACTTCATTTTCTTCTATTAAATGTTGTGACTAATCTGACTTTTTTCTGCTCTTTATGAGCTTTTTTTTTTTTAACCTGCATTCGTGAAGAATTATTACTTTTCCTATACTCCTTCAGAAGTTCTGCTTCTCTCATTTAGGCTCTTTGTTGTTCAGTCATTCAGTCGTGTCTGACTGCGACCCCATGGACTGCAACACACCAGGCTTCCCTGTCCTTCATTATCTCCTGGAGTTTGATCAAACTCATCTCCATTGAGTCGGTGATGCCATCCAACCATCTCATCTTCTGTTGCCCCCTTCTCCTCCTGCCCTCAATCTTTCCCAGCATCAGGGTCTTTTCCAGTGAGTCCGCTCTTCGCATCAGGTGGCCCAAGTATTGGAGCTTCAGCTTCAGCATCAGGCCTTCCAGTGAATATTCAGTACTGGTTTCCTTTAAGATGGACTGGTTGGATCTCCTTGCAGTTCAATGGACCTGAAGAGTCTTCTCCAGCACCACAGCTCGAAAGCATCAGTTCTTTGGGGCTCAGTCTTCTTTATGGTCCAACTCTCACATCCCTGCATGACTACTGGAAAAACCATAACTTTGACTAGAGGACCTTTGCCAGCAAGTTCATGTATCTGCTTTTTTAGGCTCTTTATCTTTCTGCAGTTGGTTTTTGTATGTAGTGTGAGGGAGGAATCCATTTTCTTTTTTTCTATATAGATAATCAGTTGTCCCAAGAGAATATATAGATGAGGGTATCCTTTTTCTCTCTGATCTGTTGTGCCAGCTATCATAGATCAGGTCTCCACTTATGTGTGGGTTTGTTTCTGGGAACTCTCATTGATTCCACTGGTATACTTTACTTGTCTATTCCTCTCTTATTACCACACTGTTTGAATTACTGTATGTTTGTAAAGTCCTGAAATTTAGTGGAGTAAGTCTTCTTACCTTCTTCATTGGAAATATCTTGCCTTTTTTTTTTTTTTTTTTGGCTCTTTGTATTGTATGAATTTTGTAATCTGTTTGACCAATTCCCCCAAAATCTTGTTGAGATTTGGTTTGGGGTTATGTTGTATCTAAAGATCAATTAGGGGTGGATTGATCTTTAAAAAATTGAGTACTCCTTTTCTTGAACCTAGTATATTCCCTTTATTTTACCACTAATGATGTTTATAAATGCTGTTTATCAGATTTTTGTTTGTTTTGGTACTTACCTTCAGGTCTAGGATGTAATCAATTTCATAATTGTCTACTTGAAAAGAAAATATATTCCCCTGATGTGGGCAGTATTCTATATACATTCACCAGACCAGGCTTGTTAATTGTGTGTTTTGGTTTTTATTATTTTTTTTGACAATATTGTTGGATACAAAATTCATGACTTCTTTCTTTTTCTTTCAATTCAGTAGCTTAACCAGATCTGTCCAGGTTTGTACGCCATTTTCTTGAAACACTGCCTTTTCTCAGACTTTGTTTCAGATCAGCTTTCTTTGTATTTTTATGTTTATTTGTTTTTTTTTTTTTTTTTTTCTTTGTATTTTTATGTTCATTTGTATATTATTTCACCAGGGCCCCTGTAACAAATTGCTGCAAACTGAGTGGCTTAAGACAACAACAGCTTATTCCCTCCCAGTTTAGGAGGCGGCTGGAGGCCTGAAATCAGGGTGGCTTTCTCCTATGGGCTCTGAGGGACAGGCTGTTCCGCGCCCCTCTCCTGGCGCCTGGTGCTTCTGGCAGTCCTTAGCGTTCCCTGGCTTGCAGGCACACCACTCCAGCGTCTGCTTTCGCCTTCACATGGCCTTGTTATAAAAACACCAGCCCCTGGATTTCGTGCCCATCCTAGTCCTGTGTGACCTCATTTTAGTTTAAGTAATTGCATGCACAGAGACCCTGTTTAAAACAACAATGAGCAAACGACAGAAAAACCCAGTCTCCCCAGCCTCTGTGTTCACTCATTCTTGATATGTAACAAGTTACCCACAACCTAGTGGTGCGGAACAGCCATTTTAATTTGCTCACTGTTTTGTGGGTAAGGAGGTCAGGAGGGCTCTGCTGGGCAGGTTCCCTCTGGGTCTTGCATGGTTGCAGTCATGCTGGCTTGGGCTCCAGTCATGTAAAGCCATAGCTGGTCGGGTGTCCGCAGGAGCTTCACAGTAGGTGCTGCTTGTCAGCGGGGATCTTAGCTGGCTGGGATTATCAGCTAGAGCACCCACTTCTCATTTCTCCAGCGTGTGGTCTCAGAGTATTTAACAGCTGTTGTGTAGTTGCTAAGTCAAGTCTGACTCTTTCTGACCCTGTGGACTGTAGCCTGCCAGGCTCCTCTGTCCAGGGGATTCTCCAGGCAAGAATACTGGAGGGGTTTGCCATTTCTTTCTCCAGGGGATCTTCTTGACCGAGGGGTCAAACTGGAGCTTCCTGCATTGGCAGGTGGATTCTTTATAGCTGAGCCACCAGGGAAGCCCAGTTTAACAGCTGGGTTCTCTCAAATTAAATATCCAAAGAGAAGCTGAATAGCTTTTTCTGACCCAGTCTTGGAAGTCACGAGTCATCATTTTCACTGTAATCTTTTGGTTATAGGTGAGTCCTAAGTCCAGCCCAGATTCAAGGGCTGGGAAATACAATAGACTTTGCCTGTGAATGGGACAGTGGCAATGTCCTGTTGTAAAAAAGCTTTTAGGCCAATGTTGGGAAATATACTACCTGCTATGCTTGTTAATATACATTTTTAATGTAGAAAACATCTAATGCTATATTGATCCTTTTAACATATCATCCTTTTTAAAATTTATTTTTAAGTTTGCCTTCTATACTGAAACGTCAAGAATTTCAGTACATGAGGTTCAGTGTTTTCTCTCTTGTCTCCTAACTGTCTTAGTTGTGAATTCTGTAATAACATACTCCCTAAGATGGCACATCTTAGTGCATAAATATACTCTTTCTTTTCCTTCACATCTCATCATTTAGTGACTAAACATCATTAGTAGAGGAAGGTGAAATGAGAATATTCTTTTCTTTCTAGATTAATTATATTATAAATTAGAGTCTCAGTTACTTTTATCATGATAGCCTTTGGGAAGTGTTGATCCTGGGATCTAGAGGTCACTTTCTAATATTTATTTCACTGACTTTGGTCTTTTCTTTTTCTACCCTCACCAGAAGTAACTTGGGCATATAACTTTGTTTAAGAATTGGCATGCAGCTTTAGAATAGTGGTAACGAGAGGACTTGCTGAATATCTGTACTCAACCAAATACAATATTCAGATTGGTTAAGCCTTTGTAGCTCAGTGATTTCTGGGATACCTTTGGATTTAAATAGGAATTAGTAAAATATAAATGCTTATTATATTTAAATTATAGATGTTTTTCTAGCTAAGACATAGTATAATCTTACAGAGAAATATTGGATAAGAATGTTACTAAGAGATTGCTTTGAATAATGAGTATAATTAAGCCTGTGATTAAAATTCTTTATTACTAAGTAATTATCCTCAATTTTCTATCTGAAATATGTGGACTGTTCACTTTTAGGCTTATCTGGAGCAGGAAAGACCACAGTAAGCATGGCTTTGGAGGAATACTTGGTTTGCCATGGTATTCCATGCTACACTTTGGATGGTGACAACATTCGTCAAGGTCTCAATAAAAATCTTGGCTTTAGTCCTGAAGACAGGGAAGAGAACGTTCGACGCATCGCGGAAGTAGCTAAGCTGTTTGCAGATGCTGGCTTAGTATGCATCACAAGTTTTATATCACCTTATACTCAGGTATGTGGCTTTTGCACCATTGTGGTTCTAATTAAATATATTGAGAATATGGTGTCAGAAAAAGCAAGTAATGTAAACATTGACATGTACTCTGAGGCTAAATCCAAATTAAAACAATTAACCTGCAGCATTTCTGTGCTGCAACTTTCTAAGTAAATTCATTTTTGGAAAGCTTGCTGTGATCCACTCATCCCCTGGCCCCTACCAAGTATAACCAAAATTGCTGACCAAGTATAACCAAAGTTGTTGACCAAGCCAATGGCCAAATTATTTCAAGTTTGACTTTTCAGTTCACAAAACCTATAATAAAGACTCAATATGCATTAAAACATCAGGGAAAATGTTAGATTTCTTAACATGTGTCCTGTTGGGACTTTTTTTGCTCACAATTCCTGAGGCTCATCTTTCATGACATTTTTTCATAGAGACCATAGCAGCACTAATTCACTTCTTTGTATTTCTTTGAGAAAAATCATGTTGTTTTTCCTCATGAGAATTTCATTTCCCTATGCCTAGAAGGCGTTCATCCCCTTCCTCCTAGCCTCACCTCAGCATCAGTTGACCCCTGTTCATGCTCTGAGTCTCAGGTTGGGTATCTCCTCCTCTCAGACTTTCCTGGGTATCTGTCTTGGTTACCCTTGGTATTGTACCTAACACATTAAAAAAAAAAAAATTAATTGATTTTTGGCTGTGCTGTCTCTTTGTTGCTTTGTGCGGGCTTTCTCTAGTTGGGGTGAGCGGGGACTCCTCTTCATTGTGGTATCCTCTTGTGGATATCACAAGTCCATTGCGGAGTTCTCTTCATTGTGGTGTCCTCTTGGGGATACCACAGGTCCATCATGGAGTCCTCTTCATTGCAGGTTTCTCACTGTGGTGGCTTCTGTTTTGGAGCACAGGCTCTAGGTGGATGATGGCCTTCAGTAGTTGTGGCACGTGGGCTCAGTAGTGGTGGCATATGGGTTTGAGGGTGCGTGGGTTTCACTACTCGGCTCGTGGGCCCTGGAGCGTGGTCTTAGTAGTTGCAGCGTATGGGCTTAGTTGCTTCATGCCACGTGGATTCTTTCTGGACCAGGGATCAAACCTGTGTCTCCTACATTGGCAGATGGATTCTTATCCACTGTACCACCAGGGAGGTCACATTGTTTTATTATAAATACCAGTTTTTTGGTTGATGATGCTACTAGCAGCGGCAGCAGTAATGATAACAGTGATGATAATAGTAGCAGCCAGCATTTACTGGACACTTACTGTGTACTGATAACAGTTTTAAAGTGCTTTCATGTGAACTAGCTCACTTAGCTCTCATCACTCAGTAAGGAGGGTGGAGGTGAGGAAACAGAGATGTGAATCACCCAGGCTGACACACTGCACGGAGGAGCAAGGATTTGCTCCCAGACAGCGTCACTGGGACCCATGCTCTTGCCCACTGTGCTTTGCTGCCTTGTAAACCCCACTGGCTCCTTGATGCTGGGGTTCCATCTGATTGGTCTTTATAGTCTTGATGCTAAGCCCAGATCTGGGAACACAGTAGATATTTAGAACACAGTAGATATTTGTTAAGTGATAGCATAGCCTCTTAGGGAGCCCAGATATGTAAAAACAGGTGAGATAGCTTAGTGATTAAAGATAGCAGCTTAGAAGCCAGAAACAAGAGACTGAAATCTCGGCTCTCCCAGTTACTCTTTTAGGACCTTGGCCAATTTACTTCACCTTCCAGGCTCAGGTAATACCTACCTTGTAGGATTGCTCTGTGTGTGTGTGTGCGTGTGTGTGCGTGCACGTGTGTGTGCACGCGTGTGTGTGTGTGCGCGCGTGTGTGTGCATGCGTGCGCTCAGTCGCTCAGTTGTGTCTCTTTGT
>NW_024070187.1:17165810-17200772 GCF_014754425.2 Oryx dammah
CGTGTGTGTGCATGCGTGCGCTCAGTCGCTCAGTTGTGTCTCTTTGTGGCCCCACCAGGCTCCTCTGCCCATGGAATTTTCTAGGCTAGAGTTGCTCTCAGGATTAGTGTGTGTGTGTGTGTGTGTGCGCGCACGTGTGTGTGCATGCATGCACTCAGTCGCTCAGTTGTGTCTCTTTGTGGCCCCACCAGGCTCCTCTTGCCCATGGAATTTTCCAGGCTAGAGTTGCTCTGAGGATTAGGTAAATCATGCATTCACTGCTCTCAGCACAGGGATGATGTGTAGTAAGTAACATCATTATTGTAACATAAATCTGGATGGGTTACTTAGACTTTTTAAAAAAAATTTGAGCTGTAAAGATTATAGATTAACTGTGAGATTGAGTGTTAATCACAGAGATTCACTTAATTGAAGTGTGGCAGGAGTCGTAAAAGGTTCTTTGAGGACTGCTGCTGCTGCTGCTAAGTCGCTTTAGTCGCGTCCGACTCTGTACGACCCCGTAGACGGCAGCCCACCAGGCTCCCCTGTCCCTGGGATTCTCCAGGCAAGAACACTGGAGTGGGTTGCCATTTCCTTCTCCAGTGCATGAAAGAGAAAAGTGAAAGTGAAGTCGCCCAGTCGTGTCTGACTCTTAGCGACCCCATGGACTGCAGCCCACCAGGCTCCTCCATCCATGGGATTTTCCAGGCAAGGGTACTGGAGTGGGGTGCCATTGCCTTCTCCCTTTGAGGACTAGCTGCTTTTCATTTTCTTGAAGCACGGGGATCAGTGTCAATACATCAGGTTAAAGTATCCTAGCTAATTAAATGTGTAAGAGAATGAGAGTTGTTAGAGTTCCTCAGTCCTTGGATAGAAACAGTTTTCACAGTGATATATAATAATGGTGATATTCTTGGTACCTTCTGGGAATCTTTGCAGTTCTTGGACAAAGAAAAAGTCAGTAATACCTTTGGAGAGCTAGCAACTGAGACCTGGGTATCTAAAAGTATATGCTAATTGGTCCTGTTGTTTCCATAGCATGGAACAAAACTTTTGTTGATCTCATGCCTAAAAGCACTGAGAATGGAAATGAGGTTTAGATTATGCTTATAGCACATCAAAAATCCACGGTAATATTTGTACCAAGTCATATTATATAGGATATGTGTATTCTTCTATGTCACCCCTGAACTTGGGCATTTTGGTTGTAAAAATAAACTTGATAATTCTTATCCTTAAGGAGTTGGTCAGTGATCTGGTGGGAGCATAGAGATGTGATCTTAAGGCAAGTGATTGGGTACGTGTATGAAAACTGCTGTGGAATATCCAAAGAGGTGGTGTTGCTTGAGGTGAGTCACGAAGGGTGACTCAGTGTACCAGTTAGACCGGAGGGAGAAAGCTATTTCAGACTGAGGAGATCCTGCAGTAGTTACAAAAGCATGGACGTGTGAGGGAATTACACCTGGGGGACTGTAGGTAGTTTGTTTTGGCTGCCCTGCAGGATAAAGATGAGGAAAGATGTAGCTCGAGCCATTTGAGCCATTTGAGCCATTTGCAGCAGTCTCACGGCAAACTCCAGACTGCTCAGGACTTTGCCCCAGGGGTGGTGGAGAGCTGAGACTAGGCTGGGGAATGGCGTCTGTGGGTGTGTGTTTTCGTGAGGTCACCGTAAAGCCTGGAATGAGAATGGTCTAGAGGTAGGAGAACACTTAGGAGGCTTTTGGGGTGAATTCAGGCACCGGCCGTGGGAATAGAGAAGATGGGGCGTATTTGAGAGCTCTTGAGCATGTAGCATCAGTGGGATGTCGTGCCTGGATTGGTTGCAGAATTGGGGGTGAACATGAAGGAGGGTGCTTTCTGAAGAGAAGATGGTCTGATTGAGTTAGAAGATGTGGAGTAGGAAGGGAGGAGAGAATTGTGTCATTTTAGGTGGGTTAGATTTGAAGTGTCGATGGCGTAGCTAGGTGAAGATGACCACTGGGTTATTTGGAAATGTGTTCTGGAGCTCAGGAACGTTGTATAGAATTGAGATATAGTTTTGGAAGTCATTAACTCAATTAGTTGAAGCCTTGATGAAGCTGAAAAACAAAAGCGTATAGAGAATGAGAAGAGAGTGACAGGTGGAAACTTGGGAACACCTTCATTTGGAAGGACAGTTGGAATAGTAGCATCACCACTGAACTGCTGTGCCAGAAACTAACGCCATAAAGCTCGTGAAATTTTTCAGTACATTAGGATCTTGTGACAGAGGTACACGGTGGCTACTTTCCCAGACGGCACAGTGGTAAAGAATCGACCTGCCAGGACAGGAGACGCAAGAGACGCGGGTTTGATCCCTGGGTCTGGAAGATCCCCTGGAGTTGGAAATGGCAACCCGCTCCAGTTTTCTTGCCCAGAAGATCCCATGGACAGAGGATCCTGGTGGGCTGCAGTCTATGGGGTTGTGAAGAGTCAGACACGACTGAGTGAGCACTGAGAACTCAGAGGAAGCGAGGCCCTCAGCCAGCCGGGACACGTGGGGCAGGGTTCCTGAGGACTTAGCATGGGGGAGCACACTGCTGTAGCCACAGGAGAGGGGTGAGCGTGTTTGCAGGGGGTATGGCAAAGGCATCAGATCCAAGCAAGCTGGTAGAAAGATTGGCATTAATTATCAATAGAACGTCGAGTGCAGGACTTAAGAATGTTGGTCCAGGTGAAGGAGACCTGTCTTGTCACTCTGAGAAGCTTGGGTTTAATCCTGATGGCGATAAACCCTGAAGAGTTTAGTGACGTGGCTGAATTTGCATCGTCTTGTCATCCTGGGTACAGTGTAGAGTGTGCCTTCGAGAAGATCAAAGCTGGAAGTGTCATACTTGTCCAGGCAAGAGAAATAAGGTGGAACCAGAAGTTAGGCAAGGAGTGGATTAGTGTAATGTCTGGAGATAAAAATCTGAAGGAGTTTGTGGCAAAATGCACAAGATGGGACAGCAAAGGGAAGGAACCAGGAAAACTCTGGGGATTCCAGGTGAAGAGTGTTCTTATCCCTTGATCTGGGCAGTATGGGTGGGAAGGACAGCCTGGGAGCAAAGAGAATGCGTTCAGTTTTTGGACATGTTCAGGGTACCTGGGGGATGTCCAGGAGGGTGTATATAGGAGGAAGTTTCAAAAGGGTGTTTAATTTCAGAAATGGGCAGAGTTCAGGCTGGAGAGCTGGTGTGTATGTTGTAGTTGCCACTGTGAAAGCAGTTGAGAAGAGTGCTCCGGGACTGTGTGGGGTGGGCAGTGGGCTCCTGATCAGCTGTGGGCAACACCAGTGCTGCAGCGAGGGTGAAGGGGAAGGAGCCCTGGGCAGCCTGCGTGGCATCCACCAGGGAGCAGCCTTGTTGGGGTATGGACGGTTAGTAGTGTGAAATGTGGGCAGAATGGCCTGGCAGGTGCCCATGATGATGGGGATTTTTGTATCATTTGTTTGTTCACCTGTTTTTAAGGGAAAACAGTGACTTTTACTTGTTTGTTGCCAGTGAAGAAAGAGAAGGTTGAAGATTGCAGATGAAGCAGGAATCGAGGACTGAGCAAGTTTCATTAGAGGGAAGGGATTTTTATTTTTTATTTTTTAACTTGTTATTTTGTATTGGGATATAGCCAGTTAACAATGTTGTGACAGTTTCAGGTGAACAGCAAAGGGACTCAGCCATACATACATATGTATCCATTCTCCCCCCAACTCCCCTCCCATCCAGGCCACCACACAACATTGAGCAGAATTCTGTGTGCTATACAGCGGATCCTTGTATGCTATCCGTTTTAATCATAGCAATGTGTACATGTCCATCCCCAACACCCAACTATTCAGAAGGAGATTCTTTTTAAATGTATAATTTTAAAAGTTACTTTCCATTTACAGTTACTACAAAATATTGGCTCCATTCCCTGTCTCGTACAATACATCCTTGAACCTATCTTGTACCGAGTAGTTTGTATCTCTCACTCCCCCACTCCTGTGTTGCCCCTTCCCTCTTCTCCCCATTGGTAATCACTGATTTTTTTCTCTCTGTGAGTTTGCTTCTTCTTTGTTATATTGACTAGCTTGTTGTATTTTTTAAGATTCCACGTGTAAGTGATACCATACAGTATTAGACTTTCTCTGTGAAACTTCTTTCATCAGCATAATGCCCTCCAGGCCCATCTATGTTGCGACAGATGGCAAAATCTCCTTCTTTTCTATGCCTGAGTAGTATTCCATTGTGGGGTAGGGCATTTTCAGTCTGTGACGGGAGGAGTGCAGGAGGGAATGTAGGTATATTTATATGGCAGAGGGGAGACGGAGAGCATTCGTGTCTGGGGATTTTCTTTTTAAAGTTACAGGGGTGGCCATTGGTAAGAGTGGAAGCAGGCTTGAGTGGAGGGACCATAAGGATGGTGGTAAATGACGGCAAAAATGGTGGCACTGCCTTGGATGGATAGAGTGAATGTGGAGCCTGACTTTGAGAACAGGCAGGGGAGTGAAGCCTGAAGGGAGAACTTGGTTTTAGTTAAGATCAGAAAGAAGAAGTAGTTCACTTAAAAGGGCGGAGTATTCCAGAAGACAGGGTGGAGAGATTTTAGACTGGGCGATGAAGTCATTACCAGAGTTGGGGGTTAGGAGCCAGGCAGAAAAATAAAGTTTGGGGCATGTTAGAGGGGTGCAGTGGCTGCAGGGGGTTGTATTTGGCAAGACAATAAACTAGCCTCAGGGTTCTGAATGGATTTCTGGTGAAGTTACTTTCAGGCCAGCACAGGTTGAGGTTGAGTGAGTTGTTAAAAGAGCGGCCTAATGGCATTTGCATTCGAGCTGAGCTTTGGTTCACGTTCCTCATAAAGTTTAGGTGAACGTTCTTGTGGGGCATTTATTGTTCTCTGTCCTGGAACTTCCCAATATATCTGATTTTCAGAATAGCAACCCTTTTAAAATTCTTAATGCAGAATGGGCTTGTTAACCTAATTTCTTGGGTTTTTATTTTCAGTTTATATTTTTAAAATAAAAATTAAACTTTGACTAATACATTTTGCACTAACTCAACCGAAAAGCTCTTTGACTTGTCATTATTAATATAGTACCCTTGATTCCTGTGATTATTCTTTGTTACATTTCTGCGCGCATCTTTTTTCTAAGGATCGCAACAATGCAAGGCGGATTCACGAGGGTGCAAGTTTGCCTTTCTTCGAAGTGTTTGTTGATGCTCCCCTGCATGTTTGTGAACAGAGGGATGTCAAGGGACTCTACAAAAAAGCACGGGCTGGAGAAATTAAAGGTAAGTAATATGTTTTTTTCCCAGTTTGTCTTTCCTTAAGTATTTCATCTTACCATATCTGAGACTGATAATCTTTTCTAAGAGATGAAAGTATTCAAACAACTTGAAGCTCCTTGGGTCTTCCTACACAGTTGTATCTCTCAGGCCTAACCAGTAGTAGTACTGTGTACACTCAGTATCATCCATCAGGTTAAAATCCTACTCATAAGACAAGTTATAAGACAAGTTTTAGAGGACTTGACTTTGGGGGCTGGTGGAAACCTATTGGTGTAATTTGGTGCCTAGCACTTCTGTGGTCTTTGTTCTAGTGAAATGTAAGAAATTCCATAGTGAATGGGGAAAATGCCGAAATTATAAGCATCTTGAGAGCAAGGAAAATGTCTCATTCTTATGTATAACATGTTGCTTGGAATGATCTGAAATTCATTCTATGTATGATTGTTGCGTTAAATTGAATTAACATATCAAAGTTAATGCAGCTGTATTTTCAGTTTTATAGTCTGTTCCCAGAGATTCAACTTTGATGAATATTTGGCATAGAGACATTTAGAACTTGTTCCTCTGTGGCCTTTGATACCAGTCATTATCTTTAGACATCCTTTGACAGTAGTCCGGGTCTGTTATTATTATTAACAGTAAGAGAGAGCAGGCCAACATGAAAAAAGCATCAAAGATAGATATTTAGTTTACGTTGTTTGGGATCAATTCATGCTGGTAACTTTTATTTGCCTTCCCAGCAGGGAATATGATAGCCTGAGACTATCAGAAGCTCCCAGGAGTTCTGTGAAGTATAGATTTTGGCACCAGCTTCTGACCCTGAAAAGGAAAAGGTGGAACAGGAAGGAAAATGCTTGTTATGCTGGGCTCTTTTGGCTGGGCCTAGAAATGCATTAGCAATTGGAGCGAGTTCCACTGAATCTGGTGGTGAATTTGGTTCCTTGGGCAGGCTCGTGTCCAGTCTTGCCACCTTGGAAGCTCAGTTGCACCCATGAAGCCTGTACTTTGTTGACTCAGGGAGAATAATCCTGAATACGATGACAACAGGAAGGGAAGCAGTTTATCCATTTAATTTCTAGGTCACCCTCTGGCTTACCTGGTAGCTCAGCTGGTAAAGAATCCGTCTACAATGCAGGAGACCCCGATTCAATTCCTGGGTCGGGAAGATCCCTTGGAGAAGGGATAGGCTACCCACTCCAATATTCATGGGCTTCCCTGGTGGCTCAGACAGTAAAGAATCTGCCTGCAATGCGGGAGACCTGGGTTTGATCCCTGGGTTGGGAAGATCCCTGGAGGAGGGCATGGCAACGGACTGCAGTATTCTTGCCTGGAGAATTCCATGGACAGAGGAGCCTGGTGGGCTACAGCCCATGGGGTTGCAAAGAGTCGGACACGACTGAGTGAATAAGCACACAGTTCTCTCTGTTGACGATCAGTGTTCACTTCTGTTTGTTCATCACAGAGATTTGCAAAGAGAAGCTGAAGGATGTGTCCAGGATCCCAATGTCTGAATCTTTTACTTATTTTAACTGTAGTTGGTTTTGTTGGTTTTGAAAGGATGGATTGGTGAGGGAGGTAGATTTGTCTGCCCACCTGGAGTAAGCACCCTCTTTACCATTTTTTGTGTTATTAGAATTTAGCACAAAGCATGGCCTAAAAGTAGGAAGTCAAGAGATAGTTGGAGTAGCAGCAGGCTTGGCCTTGGAGTACAAAATGAAGCAGGGCAAAGGCTAACAGAGTTTTGCTAAGAGAGCGCACTAGTCATAGTAAACACTCTCTTCCAGCAACACAAGAGATGACTGTACACATTAATACACCGGATGGTCAATATGAAAATCAGATTGATTATATTGATTATATTCTTTGTAGCTGAAGATGGAAAAGCTGTATATGGATGGTAAAAAGAAGATTGTATCTCAGATCATTAACTTCTTATTGCAAAATTCAGACTTAAATTGAAGAAAATAGGGAAAACCACTGGACCATTCAGTGAAAGTGACAAATAGATTCAAGGGATTAGATCCAATAGAGTTCCTGAAGAACTATGGACGGAGGTTCATGACATTATACAGGAGACGATGATCAAAATCATCCTGAGGAAAAATAAATGCAGAAAGGCAAAATGGTTGTCTGAGGAGGCCTTACAAATAGCTGAGAAAAGAAGAGAAACCAAAGGCAGAGGAGGAAAGGAAAGATATACCCATCTGAATGTAAAGTTCAGAGAATAGCAAGGAGAGATAAGAAAGCCTTTTTAAGTGATCAATGCAAAGACATAGAGGAAAGCAATAGAATGGGAAAGACTAGAGATCTCTTCAAGAAAATTAGAGATACCAAAGGAACATTTCATGGAAAGGTGGGTTCAATAAAGGACAGAAATGGTAGGGACCTAACAGAAGAAGAAGATATTAAGAAGAGATGGCAAGAATACACAGAAGAACTATACAAAAAAGATCATAATGATCTGGATAACCACAATGGTGTGATCACTCACTTAGAGCCAGACATCCTGGCGTGTGTAGTCAAGTGGGCCTTAGGAAGCATCACTATGAACAAAGCTAGTGGAGGTGATGGAGTTCCAGTTGAGCTATTTCAAATCCTGAAAGATGATGCTGTGAAAGTGCTGCACTCAATATGCCAGCAAATTTGGAAAACTCAGCAGTGGCCACAGCACTGGAAAAGGTCAGTTTTCATTCCAATCCCAAAGAAAGGCAATGCCAAAGAATACTCAAACTACCACACAATTGTCCTCATTTCATGTGCTGGCACAGTAATGCTCAAAATCCTCCAAGCAAAGGTGGGAGGGGGTTCAAGATGGGGAACACATGTACACCCATGGCTAATTCATGTCAGTGTATGGCAAAAACTACTATAATATTGTAAAGTAATTAGCCTCCAATTAAAATAAAGTAATTAATTAAAAATAAAACCTCCAAGCGAGGCTTCAATAGTATGTGAACCAGGAACTTCCAGATGTACAAACTGGATTTAGAAAAGGCAGAGGAACCAGAGATCAAATTGCCAACAACTGTTGGATCATAGAAAAAGCTAGAGAATTCCAGAAAAAAATCTGCTTCATTGACTACGCTAAAGCTTTTGACTGTGTGGATCACAATAGCCTGTGGGAAATTCTTCAAGAGATGGGAATACCAGACCACCTTACCTGCCTCCTAAGAAATCTGTATTCAGGTCAAGAAGCAACAGGTAGAACTGGACATAAAACAATGGACTGGTTCCAAATTGGGAAAGGAGTATGTCAAATGGTATATTGTCACCCTGCTTATTTAACTTATATACAGAGTACATCATGCAAAATGCCAGGCTGGATGAAGCACAAGCTGGAATTAAGATTGCAGGGAGAAATATATATAATCTCAGATAGGCAGATGACAGCATTCTTATGGAAGAAGGCAAGAGGAATTAAAGAGCCTCTTGATGAAGATGAGAGAGGAGAGTGAAAAAGCTGGCTTAAAACTCAACATTCAGAAAACAAAGATCATAGCATCTGGTCCCATTACTTCATGGCAAATAGTTGGGGAAACATCTATTTGATGTTTATTTGACAGACTTAATTTTCTTGGGCTCCAGAATCACTGCAGACAGTGACTGCAGCCACGAAATTAAAAGACACTTGCTCCTTGGAAGAAAAGCAATGACAAACCTAGACAGCATATTAAAAAGCAGAGATGTTACTTTGCCATCAAAAGTCTGTATAGTCATAGCTATGGTTTTTCTACTAGTCATGTATGGATGTGAGAGCTGGACAGTCAAAAAGGCTGAGTGCCGAAGAATTGATTCCTTTGAACGGTGGGGTTGGTGAATACTCTTGAGAGTCTCTTGGACAGCAAGGAGATCAAACCAGTCAGTCCTAAAGGAAATCAACCCTGCATATACATTGGAAGGACTGATGCTGAAGCTCCAATCCTTTAGCCGCCTATTGTGAAGCCCTACTGATTGGAAAAGGTCCTGCTGCTGGGAAGGATTGAAGGCAGGAGAAGGGGACAGCGGGGTGAGATGGTTTGATGGCGTCACCAACTCAATGGACATGAGTTTGAGCAAATACTGGGAGATGGTGAATGATAGGGAAGCCTGATGTGCTGTAGTCCACGGGGTTGCAAAAAGTTGGACACGACTGAGCAACTGAACAACAACAAATGGCCCAAAGCATAATAATTAGTGCATACACAGTAAACGCTTGTGGGGTGGTACGGAAGGTGGAGTAGAAGTCACGTGTTTAGCACATTGATCTCCACTATTTGCAAAGTTTGTATTTGGCGCTAGGGATGTAAAGTTGAATAATAAGACTAAAGCCAAAATACCTTAAGTCACTTGCAGTTTGCATTCTGTATCTGGGAGTATGTTTGTATTAGTTCAGTTTTCTCCATGTTGCTTGTTTGCCAAGTATTTCTTAATTCCTCTGATTAGGCATTGATAAAACGTTCCTTAGGTTAATGTATACCTATGTGTGTAAGTGTACCCACATTTATTTATTTTAGGTTAGCCATGATACTAGAGTTCCTGACTGGGTAGTTTTTAGAAATCATTTACTTGTTGTTAGAATAGTGCTTAGAGAGTTTCCTAGCAATGACCCTTGATGGTAAAAATTCAAGGACAGGTGGTATTATATCCATTTAGCGGACCTCAGGCTTTTATATGGCATTACTAAACTGTAAGTGTATGCCTATGTCAGATACCTTAATACTTAGATTACTTTCATGATTAATGCTTAAGTAGTTATAATCTACTTATATAAATGTTTTCCTCACAATGTACATTTAGTATAATCACTTATGGGATAAATTATTGAGGAAGAAACTTCCTGGACTTTTAAAATGTTAAACCAAACCTCCTAACACAGGTTAGGAGGTTTCTCAAGCTTTCTCTTCTTTCTCAAGCTTTGCTGCACACAAGGATCACCTAGGAGAACTTAAAAAATCTAGTGCCAAGGCTGAACCCCAGACCAATGAAATCAGAATCTCTTGAGGGTTGGACCTGGCGATTCCAAGTTGTAGCTACATTTGAGAATTAGAACTTATGAACTAGAGTTTTAAATAACCAGATTTGTTTGTTCCCTACCTATGTTACTATGACTCACCAGTAATACTGTTGGATGTATCAGTAATGCAAAAATTTCTTCTTGGGCTTGGGACTTCATGTGATATTTAGGAATATGAGATAGAAAAAGGATGAAATAGGTGGGTTGTGGACTTATAGTGTTCATCCTAAAGCTTCTTTGATACCTATGCCTCTTTTTAAGGAAAAAAAAAACTTTGAATTTTATATTGGAATATAGTCAATGAACAATGTTGTGATAATTTCAGGTGAATAGCAAAGGGACTCAGCCATACATAATACACGTATCCATTCTTCCTCAAACTCCCCTCCCATCGAGGCTGCCACATAACTTTGAGCAGAGTTCCCTGTGCTATACAGTAGGTCCTTTTGGTTTTCCATTTTAAATATAACAGAGTGTACATGTCCATCCCAAAGTCCCTAACTGTCCCTTCCCCTTATCCTTCTCCTGCAATCATTAAGTTTGTTCTCTAAGCCTGTTTTGTAAGTCGGTTCATTTGATGCCTATGCCTCTTAATAGTAATAATTTTAAATTCATATTTACCATTCTAACCCAGGAATTGGTGCTCCAAGGCAAACAGGCCCTGAATGACTTAGGTATGGAATAATGTGAAAGACTTAGGTATGGAATAATGTGAAAGACAGGAATAGCGTACTTTTAGCTCAGCCAGCCCATTCTGTGGTAGCAAGATGTATTCTTTCTCTTCTAGCAGTTACACAGTAGCACATATGTGATTGGGAAAATCTAAATAGTGGTTAATACCTAAATTGATTGCATTTGATTGTGGAATGTATTTGATGATATAACAGGATTCTTCACCTACGTTTTGCTTGAGCTGATAGTAGTTAATCGATCTTGATTAACTTAATGTGATCTTGAACACTTACTGTGATGGCAGAAGGAGCCTGCAGAACTTTAATTTGGCTGCAGATAATCCTGGTGAATATAATGGACAGATTGACTTGGCATCAGTTTTTGCACTGAGAGGAAAAAAAACCTTGATGAGGTTGGTTGTATGCCCAGAGCTTAGGCACTATATCCTTTGTCCCTGTGGAGAAATTGGATGCTCTGGGTTACTTGGTATTCATTCCTGTTTCTTCATACAAGGCACTTACTTACTTAACAGAGTAAAGGAAAGGTGATAGAAGTATTGTCTATCCTCATTATTTAAAGATTCCAGATCTGCACATGTGCCTGCTCACTCAAGGTTATTTGTAACCCCCACATCAGTGTAGCCACAGTGCTTTGGCTTGTAAACACACACAGAGCAGCAACATTTTGGTCACCCAGAGTACACGCTCCTAGCTCAAGTTTGAACAACGCCTTTGTGTGTCAGCTCCCATGCTGTAAAGGAGTGTCCTTTACACGGCCTATTTAGTGCCATGTCTTTTATTTTTTGGCTTTTTGTTGGTGATTTTACTTTTTTAAAATACACTCTACCTTGGCATGGTGCTGAGGTGTTCTCTAATTGTTTGAACTAGACAGGGAGACTGACCTGCCTTGGGGAGAAAATACACGTGTTAGATAAGCTTTGTTCAGATGTGAATTCTGGTGCTCATAGCCATTATTTTGGTGTTAATGAATCAACTGTATATAGAAATAAAGAAATACTCATAAAAAGTTATATATTAATTGGTTGATAAAAATTTGGTGACAGGAGGCTCATAGGAACCCCACTTCCATGTTTCTCCTTGGAGCTGTGGTTTAGTATTCACTACTTCCGTGGCAATTTTATTGAACATGATCGCTGCAAATAAGGAGGATCGACTGTTTATGTTCAGAGAAGGAACAAAAGTTTAATTAGAAATCTTTTCCCTGGAAAGAAGTTTCAATAATATAACCCTGTAACCTAAAAGGGGGAGTGTAAAAATGAACTTCAGCATAGCAGAGACTTGCGCTGAAGATACAGACCTATTTTAATTTCCATCCTCTCTATCAACTGTTACCATTTATAGGTTTCACTGGGATTGATTCTGAATATGAAAAGCCAGAGGCCCCTGAATTAGTGCTGAAAACGGACTCCTGTGATGTAAATGACTGTGTCCAGCAGGTGGTGGAGCTTCTACAGGAACGGGTAAGAGAATGTCAAAGAGCGAATTCCCAGAGAATGATTATGTCCATTTTATAACATTCCCTCTCCAAATAAAGGATGGTGGTAATATGGAGTAACATGTATATTTTAAGTTCTTTTTTTTCTTCCAATTTTATTGAGACATAATTGACATACAGCATTGTTAGTTTATAGTGTACAGCATAATGATTTGACTTACATCTTGAAGTGACTGTCACAGTAAGTTTAGTGAACATCCATCATCTCATATAGACACAAAATTAAAGAAATAGAAATATTTGTGTGTGTGAGTGTGTGTGTGATAACTCTTAGGATTTGCTCTCTCAGGAACTTTAGTATACAGCATACAGCAGGGCTAATGACTTAGGATTTGCTCTCTCAGGAACTTTAGTATATAGCATACAGTGGGGCTAATGACTTAGGGTTTGCTCTCTCAGGAACTTTAGTATATAACATACAGCAGGGCTAATGGCACTTGTAATGTTGTACATGACATCCCCAGTTCAGTTCAGTTCAGTTGCTCAGTCGTGACCGACTCTTTGCAACCCCATGAATCGCAGCACGCCAGGCCTCCGTGTCCATCACCAACTCCCGGAGTTCACTCAGACTCATGGCCATCGAGTGGGTGATGCCATCCAGCCGTCTCATGCCCAGTACTCACCTTATCACTGGAGATTGAGCTTCTTGACTACTTTCCTCCAGTTCCCTCTCGTCCCCACCCCTTCCTCTGGTAACTACAAATCTGATCTCTTTTTTTTTTTTTTTTTTTGTGAGTTTGTTTGTATGTTTGTGTTTTTAAAGCGTAATTGACCTAGAACCCTGGGTTAGTTTCTGTCACATAACAGAATGGCGTTTTTATACATTTCAAAATGATCACCCCAATAAATCTAGTTATTACATGTCACCACAAAAATATTACTCAGTTATTAACTATATTCCCCGCATTGTATGTTTCTCTTGGAGCTGTAAGTTTGTCCCTCTGAATCAGCCTCACCTATTTCTTTCCTTCTCCTCAGTCCCTTGTCTTCTGGTAAACACCTGTTTGTTCTCTGTGTCAGTAACTCTGTTTCTGTTTTGTTAAGCTTGTTCATTTGTTTTTTTAGATTCCATATATAAGTGAAATCATACAGTGTTTATTTTTCTCTGTCTGACTTAATCATATCCTCTGGGTCATCCATGTTGTCATAAGTGGCAAGATTCCATTCTCTTTTATGGCTAATATTTCATTATATACATCTACCACAACTTTATCCATTCATCTACTGATGGGTACTTGGGTTGCATCCATATCTTGGATGTGTAAATAATGCAACATAGGGGTGTGTATATTTTTTCTAATTAGTGTTTTTCTTTTCTTTGGACAGATATCTAGGAGAGTTATTGCTGGGCCATATGATAGTTCTATTTTTAATTTTTTGAGGACTGTCCATACTGTTTTCCATAGTGGCTACACTGATACATATTCCACCAATAGAGTGTGAAGGTTCCCTTTCCTATACATTCTTGACAATACTTGTTATAATTTGTTGTGTTTTTGATAATAGCCATTCTGACAGGTGTGAGGTAATATCTCACTATGGTTTTGATTTGTATTTCCCTGATGATCAGTGATGTTGAACATCTTTTCATGTACCTGTTTATCAATTGCATTTCTTTGTGAAAATGTCTGTTCAGCTCCTAAGAGCCTCTGCCCATTTTTTAATCTTTTTTTTTTTATGTTAGTTGTATGAGTTCTTTGTATATTTTGGATATTAACCTTATCAGATGTATCATTTGAAAAATATCTTCTCCCATTCAGTAGGAGACCTTTTTGTTTTGCTGTTAATTTCCTTTGCTGTGCAAATTCTTTTAGTTTGATGTAGTCCCATATGTTTTTTTGATGGTTTTTCCATTCCTGAAGAGACATAGCCAAAAAAAAAAATGTTATTAAGGCCAGAGAGCATACTGTGTTTTCTTGTAGAAGTTTTATGGTTTCAGGTCTTACATTTAATAAGACTTTAATCCATTTTTAATTTTTTTTTATGGTGTGAGAAAGTTGGTCAGTTTGATTCTTTTGCATGTAGCTATCCAGTTTTCCTAAAATTGTTTATTGAAGAGGCTGTCTTTTTCCTATTGTGTATTCTTGGCCCTCTTGTTGTAGATTAATTGCCCATATAAATGTGGGTTCATTTCTGGGCTCTCTATTCTGTTTGTTTGATCTATGTGTCTGTTTTTGTACCATAGTGTTTTGATGACTGTAGCTTTATAGTGTAGTTTGAAATTTTTAGGGGGGCATGATACCTCCAGCTTTGTTCTTCTTTCTCAAGATTGTTTTAGCTGTTTGGAGTCTTTTGTGTTTCCATACAAAATTTAAGATTATTTATTCCACTACTGTAAAAAATGCCATTAGTAGTTTGTTAGGGATTGTATTGAATTTGTAGCTTGCCTTGAGTAGTGTGCTCATTTTAACTGAATTAATTCTTCCAGTCCATGGCCAAGGTATATCTTTCCACCTGTCATCTTCAGTTTCTTGCATTAGTGTCTTATAGTTTTCTGGTAACAAGTCTTTTACGTGCTTAGCTAGATTTATTCCTATTTTATTCTTTTTGATGTGATTGTAAATGGAATTGTCTTCTAAAGATCTCTTGCTGATAGCTCATTGTTAGTATATAGAAATGCAATAGATTTCTGTATATTAATTTTGTAACCTGCAACTTTACCAAATTCGTTAACTCTAGTAGTTTTTGATAGTCTTTTGCAGATTTTCTATGATTTTCTGTGTTGAGTTTCCTTATTCTATGGTTACTCTTAATGTACTACAGATTTCTCCAGTGGTGAGCTGTTTCGCCTTGTCCTTAGTGTGGGATCTGGCCTGCAGAGAGCTTTCCCCAGTGTTTCTACTTTACCTGCAGCTTTTAGCATTCACTCGATGCCTGTACTAGTGTTCTTGCTCCTCTCTCAGCAGTAAACTACTGTGGCTTATTACCACACTTATTACCACTTATTACCTCATGCTAGCTGGGCTCATGATGGGGAAGTGATGGTGGTTCTCAGTTATACTGAAGTTCCAGCTTCAGTCTTTTTTCTTTTTTAATAAAGGAGGGGCAATATTTTTAAAATTCTTTCTTTTTATTTTTTTTGACTGCACTGGTCTTCGTTGCTTTGCATGGGCTTTCTCTAGTTGTGGCGAGCAGGGGCTACTCTTCATTGTGGTGCACGGGCTTCTCACTGCGGTTGCTTCTTTTGCTGCGGAGCACAGGCAAAAGCAGAGACATTACTTTGCCAACAAAGGTCTGTCTAGTCAAGGCTATGGTTTTTCCTGTGGTCATTTATGGATGTGAGAGTTGGACTGTGAAGAAGGCTGAGCACCGAAGAATTGATGCTTTTAAACTGTGGTGTTGGGGAAGACTCTTGAGAGTCCCTTGGACTGCAAGGAGATCCAACCAGTCTATTCTGAAGGAGATCAGCCCTGGGATTTCTTTGGAAGGAATGATGCTAAAGCTGAAACTCCAGTACTTTGGCCACCTCATGCGAAGAGTTGACTCATTGAAAAAGACTTTAATGCTGGGAGGGATTGGGGGCAGGAGGAGAAGGGGACGACAGAGGATGAGATGGCTGGATGGTGTCACTGACTCGATGGACATGAGTATGAGTGAACTCTGGGAGTTGGTGATGGACAGGGAGGCCTGGCGTGCTGCGATTCATGGGGTCACAAAGAGTCGGACATGACTGAGCAACTGAACTGAACTGAACTGAACTGAATAGGCTCTAGGCATATGGGCTAGGTAGTTGTGGTGCACAGGCTTAGTTGCTCTGTGGCATGTGGGATCTTCCTAGAGCAGGGATGAAACACATATCTGCTGCCTTGGCAGGCAGATTCTTATCCACTGTCCCACCAGGGAAGTCCCAGCTTCAGTCTTGAGCAGGATGTATGTCTCCAGGGCTTGAGGGGGTTCTTTCTGCATGTCTCTTCCCCTCCCTGCATGGTAGCTAGCTTCTCCTTGAACCTGGGAGGTCTTGGAGGATGAGTCTTCTGCCCCTCACTTGTAGATCCCTGGTTTGTATCGGTTTAGGGTCTTGGGCCAAGACAGTTTCTTCTACTTCTTTCAGTGGACTATACTTGGTTCTGTTGTTGCTGTTGTTCAGTTGCTAAGTTGTGTTCAAATCTTTGTGACCCTATGGACTAAAGCATGCCAGGCTCCTCTGTCCTGTGCTGTCTCCCAAAGGCTGCTCAAATTCATGTCCATTGAATCAGTGATGCTATCTAACTGTGTCATCCTCTTCTGGTTCCTTCTCCTTTTGCCTTTATTTTTTTCCCAGCATAAGGGTCATTTCAAATGAGTTGACTCTGTATCAGCTGACCAAAGTATTAGAGCTTCAGCGTCATTCAGCTTTAGTCCTTCCAGTGAATATTCAGGGTTGATTTCCTTTAGGATTGACTGGTTTGATCTCCTCGCAGTCCAGGGGACTCTCAAGAGTCTTCTCCAGCACCACAATTCAAAAGCATCAATTCTTCGGTGCTCAGCTTTCTTTATGATCCAACTCTCACATCTGTACATGACTGCTTGCTTCTACAGACCTCCCCCAAAACAGTGGACCCTGGGCGGAGTGAGGGGTCCTTGCCATCCCCCATCAGCTTAAGGCTTTTGTGTTGGATGAGACAGTGTTGCAGGGGGCAGGCAGAGCCTTGTGCTTACACCACTGAGGGAGCTCACTCTCCAGTCTCCAGACCTGCTCCTCATCTTCCTTCTGCAAACCTGTTATAGGCCCACTTAGGGTGAGTGCAGAACTCCTAGTGTCTGGGTTCCCAGTGATAACAACCCGCCACAAAAGTCCACACTCAGCCACTCAAGCTTTTAAAATCTTTAAAGCTGTTTTCTTCTTTCTGTCTTTACTATAGACATCTCTTCTTCCCAGCCTCTACTATAGGGAGATAATTCGTGTGTCTTGACTTTTTTTGGTGGGACTTGTCACTCTTCGGAAGCAGTTCATGTTACTACGTTAGGACCTCAGCTCTTGTGATGGGCTCAGGAAAGTTTGATTTTATAGATTAGCTGGTCTTTCTCCTTGTTAGGTGGTGGTCAGTTGTGAGGTGTGTTTCATTTTCAGTGTACCGTCTATCCTTACTCTACTTTGTGGGGTTGTTTATAGTTTTCTTGTAAATTTGTATGAAATTAGTGAGGTGAAACTAGTGGTAAAAAACTTGCCTGCCAACGCGGGACATGTGAGAGACGCAGGTTTGGTCCCTGGGTCGGGGAAGATCCCCTGGAGATGGAAATGGCAACCCACTCCAATATCCTTGACTGGAGAATCCCATGGACAGAGGAACCTAGAGGGCTACAGACTGTGAGGTTGCAAAGGGTCGGACATGGCTGAAGCAACTTCGCACGCACGCACAGTGAGTATTCTATGTCATTTTCACTGAGCTGTGTTTTCAATATTCCTTCCTTCTTTCTTTTTAAATTTGTTTTTGGCTGTGCTGTGTCTTTATTGCTGCATGCAGGCTCTCTCTAGTTGCAGCAGGCCGGGGCTGCAATCTAGTCTCCATCTCACTGCACGGTCTCCTCATTGCCTTCACTCCTCTCGGGCCGGTGTGCAGGCTTCAGTCGTGCGGCTCATGAGCTCAGTAGGCAAGGTGCGTGGGCCAAGTAGTTGTGGCACAGGGCCTTAGCTGCTCCGTGGCATGTGGGATCTTCCTGAACCAGGGATCGAACCCATGTCTGCTGCATTGACAAGTGGACTCTTAACCAATGGACCACCAGGGAAGTTCCTTCCTTTATATTTTGATGTAATTGTGTTTGTATGTTTTGTGTATTGAACCCGTCCGTATTTTCTTTTTTAACTTGAGACTTGTCATATCAATGTTGGAAAGTTATACATAGTTCTATTTTCTGTTAGTTTGAATTATCTATTTTTTACATCTAATTAGTGATTCTTATGTGTTTTATGAAACTTAAGGAAAATGCACATAGATATTGTAAAATTTTGGTTCATGAATCTCTGAATCCATTTTATGGGCTTTAGATAATTCCAGATAGTTCAGACACTTAAAAGGGATTAGTTACTTAATAGGTGATGGCCATCCTCCTTCCTTCCTTTCTTTCCTTCAATTCCTAAACACTTCTTTGGGGCCCTGCTTAGAATAATATCATTTGAATTTGACCCTTTAGTACATTGAAGCTATTTTTTTTGGTAGTAGTGGTCAGATGATTTTTTTTTTTTAATTTATCTTGATGAAATTTTGTGACTCTTCTGTGAGTGTAAAAGTAGGACAGAGTTCTTATATACCCTTCATTAGCTTCCTCTTAGGTTAATAACTTGCATAATCGTAGATCGTTTCTCAGAACTGAGAAATTAACCTTGGTACTAAAGCATAAGCTTATTTGGATTTCACCAGTTTTCCCACTCATGTCCTTTCCAGTTCTCTGATTCTTCACTGTATTGACTTATTTTTAACCATTATTCTGTAAAGTGAAACTACAGGCTCACATGATGTCTGTTATGCACAGGATTTGCACCACCCCCCCCAGCCCAGTGGTTAAAAAATGCAGGATTGACTGTCATTGTAATTTTAGGCTCACTCTACTCGATATTCCCTCAAGTGGCCACCCCACCTCCAGTTCTATATGCCTTTTATTCCATTTTATGTTGTTGGCAGAATCATTTTTCTAAAATGTAGTCTAATCCTTTCTGTCATTACTCTAAAATATGTATTGATTTTCCCCAGTGAGGAGTAAGGTGACTTGTGTTCGAGGTTCTCCATAGTTTGGTTTGAAGCTGGATTTTTTATGTGTTTCACTACAGTGTTTACCTGTTTTTTTTTTTTTTTTTTCTTTCCTTTTTTTGATGCTGTTACTTGCCTTAGTCTCTGTGGCCTTAATTATTGCCTTGCTCCTAATTTGTTTGTTCTTAATTAATGATTGTACCTATTATTCTTCCTTTTATATGGTCTATGTTATGGTCTATTCTTCCTTTTATTAGTCTATATTCTGCTTGCTAGACAGTCTCATAATTGGACAGTTTTATTCAAGGTTTTGGAAAAGGAATAGGTAAGGAGCTAATGTCTAATAAATGCTTGTTGTAAAGGACATGTATGTGGGGCTTTGTTTTTTTAAAATATTTGCTTTGATGGTTAGAACTGGGGGAAAGTGGTCTTTCTTCTGCTTTAGCTTCTAACCAGTTCTCCCTTGAATTACTGTGGTGGTTTCTCACTTGGTCTTTGCACTGAGTGTATATGTCGCCTCATTGTATTCACGCAGTTAACCTATGAGTATTTCGGAGATCTGTGCTAACCTGCTCATGAACATAATGGATTCTGTATCTAACACTCCAGGTGCATGAATTCCTAGAACTCATTTTCACATGCCTCTGGCTTCTACTTTCAAGTGTCCTCATTACACCTCAAGTACAATATAAATAATTTTACAGCAGAAGGATATTCTGGCAGTATTCTAGTTTAAGATAGAAATTTTCTTTTGAAAAATTATTCATTTGGGTGGTGACAAAAGAAATGTAAACGCTTCCTTAATGCAGTTGCTTTTTCACATACCACCCTCTTTTGGGGAAAGATTTCAATTATGTGCTTTCCTAAGGAAATTATTTCACTTCACATTGAAAGTATGTATTTCTGCTTGTACTGATTGATTCTGTAAATTAATTTAGCAAATACTTGGTGCCGTACATACTAGGCACTGTTGCAAACCACTGTGGATGTGGCAGTGAATTAAACAGTACAGATTCCTGCCTCATGAACATTAATATTTGGTCCTTTGTTGTTCAGTTGCTCAGTTGTGTTTGACTCTTTGAGACCCCCGTGGACTGCAGCACACCAGGCTCCCCTGTCCTTCCCCATCTCCTGGAGCTTGCTCAAACTCATGTCCATTGAGTCGGTGATGCCATCCAACCATCTCATCCTTTATCGTCGTCTTCTTCTCCTGCCTTCAATCTTTCCCATTATCAAGGTCGTTTCTAGTTAGTTGGCTCTTCACATCAGGTGGCCAAAGTATTGGAGCTTCAGCTTCAGCATCAGTTCTTCCAGTATTCAAGATTTCCTTTAGGATTGACTGGTTTGATCTCCTTGCAGTCCAAGGGGCTCTCAAGAGTCTTCTCCAACACCACAGCTCAAAAGCACCAATTTTTTGACGTTCAGCCTTTTTCATGGTCCAAGTCTCGCATCCAACTACTGGAAAGACCATAGCTTTGACTGTTGTTGGCAAAGTAATGTCTCTGGTTTTTAATTCACAGTCTAGGTTTGTCCTTCTTCCAGGGAGCAAGTGTCTTAATTTCATGGCTGCAGTCACTGTCTAGAGTGATTTTGGAGCCCAAGAAAATACTCTGTCACTGTTTCCATTTTTCCCCATCTATTTCCCATGAAGTGATGGGACAGGATGCCATGATCTTCATTTTTTGAATGTTGAGTTTTAAGCCAGCTTTTTCACTCTCCTCTTTCACTTTCATCTATAGGCTCTTTAATTCCTCTTTGCTTTCTGCCATAAGTGTGGTGTCATCTGCATATCTGAGCTTATTGATATTTCTCCCTGCAATCTTGATTCCAGCTTGTGTTTCATCCAGCCTGACATTTTGCATGATGTACTCTGCATATAAGTTAGATAAGCAGGGTGACAATATAGAGCCTTTCCTGATTTGGAACCAGTCCATTGTTTCATGTCCAGTTCTACTTGCTGCTTCTTGAACTGCATACAGGTTTCTCAGGAGGCAGGTAAGGTGGTCTGGTATTCCCATCTCTTGAAGAATTTTCCACAGTTTGTTGTGATCCACACAGTGCAAGGAAATGGCAACCCATTCCGGTATTCTTGCCTGGAGAATCCAGGACAGAAGAGCCTGGCAGGCTACAGTCTCTGGGGTCGCAAGAGTTGTACATGACTTAGCTTCTAAACTACCACCACAAAGTCAAAGGCTTTAGCAGAGTCAGTGAAGCAGAAGTAGATGTATTTCTGAAATTCTTTAGCTTTTTCTATGATCCAAGGGATGTTGGCGATTTGATCTCTGGTTCCTCTGCCTTTTCTAAATCCAGCTTGAACATCTAGAATTTCTCGGTTTAGGCACTATTGAAGCCTAACTTGGAGAATTTTGAGCATTACCTTGCTAGTATGTGAAATGAGTGCAGTTGTATGGTAGTTTGAACATTCTTTGGCATTGCCCTTCTTTGGGATTGGAATGAAAACTGACCTTTTCCAGTCTTGTGGCCACTGCTGAGTTTTCCATATTTGCTGGCATATAGAGTATAGCGCTTGAACAGCATCATCTTATAGGATTTGAAATAGCTCTCTAGAATTCCATCACCTCCACTAGCTTTGTTCCTTACAACCTTTGTTTTTGGATATTTGGTTCTTACAACCATTATTTATAAGTTAGAATGACTGTATAAATTCTTTTATAACATGATATAGAATTTTTTAAAAATTCAAGAAAGAAATTCACACACATACATAACTACTTCTCTTCTGATGTTCTCTTTTGATTGACTTTCTCACAAAGTTGAATCTCAAATGAACCTTAGGGCACATGGGGAAACAGTGAATACTTGGCAATCAGCTCAAAGTTTATGGTGATACAAGAAGTTTGCTTGCCTGCAGCACCCTGATCACAAGGTGACTTACTATAGTGTGCACTTTTTCTAACAAACTGTCTGCATGGTGATCCAGGAGTGGCCAATGCAGTTGAACTTCATTGTCATCACAAAGACATTTGTTAGAATTTCCAAAGGTGGGTTGTTGTTCAGTCGCTCAGTTGTGTTTGACTCTTTGTGACCCCATGGACTGTAGTACTCCAGGCTTCCCTGTCCCTTCACTATCTCCTGGAGTTTGCACAAACTCATGTTCGTTGAGTCTGTGATGCCATCTGACCATCTCATCCTCTGTCATCCCCTTCTCCTCCTGCCCTCAATCTTTCTCAGCATCAGGGCCTTTTCCAGTGAATTAACTCTTTGCATCAGGTGGCCAAATGTCACAAATATAGATTGGGAGTGGAAAGAATGAATATGTTGAATACAGTGGTATTTCACAGCAGAGGATAGTAACCAAGTCTCCACAGGTTTATAGTGTGTGTGAGTGGGGATGTGAAGATTTATTAGTGGGTCTGTATTGGCCAGCATTACGTGTAAGAATGTAATTGTGAGTGGAAGGGGATGGCATGGACAGAGGTGGAAACCCGCCACAAGAACTCCTGTGAGCTGGACTCTTACCATATGCAAAAGCCTTTGGTAGTCGCTTCAGTAGCATTATTGCGTTGAATTTGTAAGACTCTCAGAAGTAGCTGTAATTTTCCTCGTTTTACTGATGAGAAAACAAATTCAGGAGGGTGAAGTTGTTTGTCCCAAGATTGAGAAGTGTTGCCTCCCCTGGTGATGGGTGGAATTTTTTCTATCTGTTGCTTAGTATTGGAGAAACTTAACGAATGAATTCTACCAGGTATTGTTTCTTTAGCATTCTCTACTACCAACAAAAAAGTAATCAGTCCATCTAAGAAAGAAATGGAAAATTTTTATTGGAGTCAGATGTGCTAAGTCACTTCAGTTGTGTCAGTTTTTTGTGACCTCATGGACCATAGCCTGCCAGGCTTTTCTGTCCATGGGATTTTCCAGGCAGGGATACTGGAGTGAGTTGCCATGCCCTTCTCCAGAGGATCTTCCCAACCCAGGGATCAAACCCAGGTCTCCCGTGTTGCAGGTGGATGCTTTATAATATAAATTTTTATTTTATCATTGCTAATATATAGAACAGATTTTCACTGTCTGAGAAAAAATATTTTTAGGGTGCTCTACAATGGGTATTTTAGGATGAAGAGTATTTTGGTTCTGGCATCTGGATTGTCTTATTTCTCTTTTGATCTGGCTTAGTAGTAAAATTGGAATAGACAGTGGAGTCATTTGTGTATTTAATTTTTCAGTATTTTGTCAGAGCATCTTTATTTTCTCAATGTGCTTTGGTTCGCACATTTTTATTTAAGAAGTTAGAAGACAGTGGAAGATATTGAAGGTTTTTAAATTCATTGAAGTTTTCTCCTAACCCTTGAACGGTCACTAGATGGCCTGCTGGTATTGCATTTTCACTTGGCGGGTTATGACATAAGGAAGCAGGCTTCTTGCTGATGGTTTTAATCTAATGTGATATTTTAAATACTGTTTTTAAATCTACTAGGAACTCTAGATTTAGTAGTGCTATAAATTATTTAAAGGTTTGTCTTTTTATGCAATGGTGGTTTAGTGTTCTAAATGGATTTTATACTGTACATAAAACCAGACTTTGCAGCTCCGTTTTCAAGTGATGCCAGAATGTCATTTGGTGTTCATGCTTGGGATGCATGTAGTTTAGATAATAGAAATTTAATAGTTACATAAAAAAATGATTGCGCTCTAGTGTTCAAATCTGTTGAGCAGATTTGGCTTAAGAAAAAATTCAGAATATACTTAAAGGAAAAATTTAAAATGTGAAGTCACTCTGTTTATTAACGTGTTCACAGTTAGGAACATTAAAATGAGAAGGAAAGGACTACTATTTTCAGGTAGTGAATGTTCTACCAGCCAGTTTCCAGGAAAAAAAATGAGCAATTGTTTCTGAACAAAGATATGAATACAGCACGTTAGGTCTTAGATTGTATTTAGTCAATCAAATAAAAAAGTTTTGTGTATCTATGTTACATATTAAATTTAAATTAATATTTGAATATTTCTAGACCTACCTCATTAATGGTAGCATGTAAATCATTAGTCAGCCAGTTAGTCTGTCAGTCGTGTCTGACTCTTTGCAACCCCATGGACTGTAACCTGCCAGGTTCCTCTGTCCGTGGAATTTTCTAGGCAAGAATACTGGAGTGGATTACCATTTGCTTCTCCAGGGGATCTTCCCCACCCAGGGATCGAACCCAGGTCTCCTGTGTTGCAGGCAGGTTATTTACCATCTGAGCCACTAGGGAGGCCCCTAGTAAATTGTTAATTAACCGCCTATTCATGAGAACTCCTAGGAGTACCCCTGTTTCCTCTTTACCCTTAAATGGTGACTGTGGAGCTGTTAAGATCAGAGGTAACTTGGACTGCAAGGAGATCCAACCAGTCCATTCTAAAGGAAATCAGTCCTAGGTGTTCATTGGAAGGACTGATGCTAAAGCTGAAACTCCAATACTTTGGCCACCTCATGCGAAGAGTTGACTCGTTGGAAAAGACCCTGATGCTGGGAGAGATTGGGGGCAGGAGGAGAAGGGGATGACAGAGGATGAGATGGCTGGATGGCATCACTGACTTGATGGACGTGAGTCTGAGTGAACTCCGGGAGTTGGTGATGGACAGGGAGGCCTGGCGTGCTGCGATTCATGTGGTCGCAGAGTCGGACGCGACTGAACTGAACTGAACTGAACTGAAGGGTTTAGATGCATAAACACCTGTTCCTGACCTGGCTTGTGATCTATTTTTGTTTTAAAGGAAGCTTCCTGATGTAAAGGGTTTTATATGTACAGGTTGCAGAAGAACACATTATTTTCTGATAGCTGTATTTCTGGGAATCCTAATGAATCCCAAATAAAATGGATAGCTCGTGTGGCAGAGACTTCATGTTCTGTTATCCAGATACCTTGTCTCACTTTGAGGTGGTTTTGATCTTTTTTGATGTTTAATCGTGGTTTTGGAAACTAAAAATATTTCAGTAGAATGTGATAGAAACTGGCTGTGCCCACATTTTGAAAACAGTTTGTCTTTCTGATAGTTCTCTCCTCTCTACATGTTCAGTCTACAGAGAACCTGCTTCCTCCAAACATGTGTTCCATGCTTCTGTTGATTCCTGCTGTGTGTGTTAATTACAAAAATACTTGCTTTATGTACCTTTTGAAGAGAAAAACAGTGGCAACTTCTCGAACCTTTATTTTGCCATTGGTTAGGCATCAGAAGAATTTTATCTTTAAGTTATGAGGCTAAAATTCATCTTAAAATAATTGCTGAGTGTGAATTTTGAAAAGGAAAGAATTTTGTGATATGCTGTGTAATGAAAAAAATTAATACTTAAATTTTAAAGTTTTAATGATAAACATTAAAACTTTATATAATTTAAAATTATTTTCTTGATAAAAGAAAAAAAAATGCCTTCTTTCTTGGAGTCTTAACCATGGACTGACAGAGAAGTTCTAAATGCCCTCTTTCTTGAAAAGAAACTGATTATAGGGGAATTCCCAGGCCATCCAGCGGGTAGGACTCGGAGCTTCCATTGCAGGGGTCCCAGGTTCCATCCCTGGTTGGGGAACTAAGATCCTGTAAGCCATGTGGCGTGGCTGATTTAAAAAAAAAACAACAACATCACAGCCTCTATGTTCATGCAGATAAAATGGCTTGTTAATAAAAATGCGTTCATCCTAAAGCTATGGCATTATTAGTATACAAAACATTAAAAAAATAATTTGGCCAGGTTTATGAGAGAGATACTGGTCTTTCATGTTCAAATAAGTTTTCTTGGATTTGCTCACCAACTGTTTGTACCTTTTGGTTTTTCACTTAGGGTGTGGTTGCCAGGAAATGGACATGATATATAGAAACATTTGTTGATTCTCGGCTGTTATTTTGAACAAACTCTGTTTGGAGGAGGCAGATTCACATACTGGAGTGCATACTCCAGTGTGGTATGTGATACAGAAGGGGGATTCCACGTCCGAGGCGAGGCGAGGACAGAGCCTGCCTTGTGCTGGGAGCGTCCAAGTGGGCAACTGCTGCTCCTCATTAGTGTGTGTGGGCTGATGCTAGTGATGCTGGCTTAGGAAATCCAGCTAAAAATGCCCTGTTGTATCCAACAGAGATCAAAAGATTTAGTCTGTTGGGTGCGCTCCTCTGACCCTCCAGGATGGTTGACAACTGTTAGTGGTAAAGCGGGGATGAGGGTGGAGGAGAGTCATCAATACCCAGCATGAAAGAGACATCCCATCCTTACAAAGTAGTATGGGCTTCATAGATGCCAAAGAAAGCTTTAGGTAGAGTTGTTTGTATCAGTGAAATCCTTCTCTTCCCTTGAGTTGCTGTGTCATTTGTTCCCAGACTGTGGATTCTGTTTTTTAAAGTTTTAAGGGATCCAAAGTGGTGAGAATGGAGGTGTTTGATTTATTTACAGTGATGGGGCTTGAGAAAGTTTGTTGAAAATTATTCACTTGTTATTAATAAAAATGTTTAGGATCATTCACTTGTTATTAATGAAAATGTTTAGGTGTAACTGAAATGTTGAATATCTTTACTTTTTGTCTAGATCTTCATTAACACAGAAAGATCACATGCTGAAACCCTGGGAATTGTAAATGTTTAATAAAATCATGAAAATAAACTAAGAGCACTTTGTGTGACAAAATGTTTCATAACTTAGTTTTATGGGAGAAACAGTAAAGGTTTTATTTTAATTAAAAATTTTTTTTAGTTTTTTATTTGGAAGGGAATAATATTGGGACCTGAGTTGGAATCCGAGCTCCAGCACTTATCAATTAACTATATGACCTTGGAAAAAATAACCTAATTTCTTTGGCTTTGATCCTCTCATCTGTAAAATGGGAAATAAAAATAGTACCTATCTCAAAATTGTTCTGAGAATTCTATTAATAACTGTAGCATGCTTAGAACAGTTCCTGGCATGTAGCAAGTACACTGTAATTATTATTTATTGAGTATTTATCGTGTGTTAAGCACATTGGAAGACAGTGTAGCAGGGATTTGGGGTAAGTTATTAACCTCTTCTGAGCCTCAATTTCCTCATTTGTAAAAGAAGAATAGCAATCGTTTCTTTTACTTTCATAGGTAGGATTGCATGAAAATTAAATGAATTAATTCATTGGGCGCCCTTAAGGCATTGCTGGTTTTGTTGTTAGCATCCAGTAAATGTGAGCCCCCACAGACTACATACATTTTTCACACAGCCATGTAACTATATATATGTATATGCATATACTCACACACACATATATATATCATATACATACACACACACTCATACCCTTGTTGTTGTTAAACAGCTGAGAAAGAAACAAGTTGAGAAATGTAGATAACCTGTTCAAGGTTGCACAGTTAGAATTTGATCTCTGGCCTTAAGTAGCCAAATCAGAAATAAGTGACCTATAGACCTCTGTTGCTTTATTGTATCTTTTTGGTTTTGAAGATGATGTTCCTCTGATGTTTTTGTGATTCATATAAATATTTAATTTCAAGTGTCTTTTGTGAAATTTTATCATACTGTTTCTCTCAAAAGCCTTAGTGAATGTCTGACTGTGTAACTTTTAATTTTAGCATTTGTTGTGGAAGACTTGAGTTCTTTATTTTGCAAAAATGCATGTTTCTCAAGGCACCTTTGAGAGCTTTACACTTACCCAAGAAGCTAATTGAACATATAGGGTGCATGTGCAGTTCACTTAATGCACGTTATATTGTTCTGGGAAACATGGATTCTGAATTTTTATTTTCTGGTTGATGGAATAATAGACTTTGTACAAACTGCTCAAACTACCAGTTGCTCTAGGATACACCTATGGGTGAAGAACACTTCGAGGGAAATACACAAAAATGATGTTGATAACCATATATAAGGGTGATGGGCTTTTCTCATTTCCACATTTTCTTTACTACTATTTATTGAATTTAACTATTTATAAAATTATTATAAATTATTCTTTATAAAAATAATTAATTTATTATTTCAAACAAATGTATTAAAAATAATTCCTTGAGTTAGAAGTATAGAATGGACTACCTTAAGCTGTTTCTCTAGCTAGATTTTAAAAAGAGACTTTACCTTGTTGTATTGTGTTAATATCTATAAAGAGAAAATGGAAGCAGTAATAGAAGCTGTCTCTCTTCCTTCACCATTATTCTTTGAGGCCCTCATGTAGTGTTTACTGTTAGTAAACCCAGTAAGTAGTCTCCTGTTGTGGGTACCTGCTGCAGGCTTAATTGCAAAAGGAGGTGTGGAAGGTTTATGAAGCTCTCTGTGCTCTGCACAGTTTGTGTTTAACACACACTTTCTGCTTTCCCCTGAGCAGTGGGATTCTCGAAGGACAAAGGGCCCCCAGAGAGCTGGCTGAACATGGTATGGTAGCAAGCAGTGCTCCTTTATTTCTGTCTTTTAATTTCATTATTTCTTGTTTTTCTTTCTTCATATTCACTCTTCTCATTTATTCCTGAGTTTCTCCTGAGAAAGATCAGAGGCCTTGAATTTACTGGCAGGAGGAGCTTGGCTTTGGTGCGTGACTTAGCCAGTACTGCTCCATCTTTATGGGCTTCCGAGGTGGCACTAGTGGTAAAAAATCTGCCTGCAACGCAGGAGACGTGGGTATGATCCCTGGGTCGGGAAGATCCCCTGGAGGAGGGCACAGCAACCCACTCCAGTGTTCTTGCCCAGAGAATCCCGGGGACAGAGGAGCCTGGCGGGCTGCAGTCCAGAGTCACAAAGAGTCGGACACGACTGAAGTAACTTAGCACACGTCTTCCATCTTTGAAGGAACAAAATATCAGAGAAATGTAGGAGGATAATTCTTTCTAGATTCACAGGGCCCGTAAGGGCTGCTTGAGTGGTAGCATTCAGGCTTTCATGAAGTCATCTAGTTTTGAAACACATGTCTGACTCTGCTTTTTCCGTCTGCTGAAGGTATTAATAATTAAGTCTGAATATTAGTTGAAGTTTCTTCTCAAACTTTTTCCTCAGGAAAAGTAGTAGGTAGTGTCTTTAAACGCTTGGTTTTTCCATTAATATTTGTTTCAAACTGCCTTTTTTTTTTGTTATGCATTTTTAAAAATAGACTTTACTTTTTAGAGAAGTTTCAGGTTGACAGCAAAACTTGAGCGGGAAGTATAGAGAATGAACTCCTAGAAACTCCCCTCCCTGCCACACATGGGTTATCCGGCTGTCAGCATCCCTCACCAGAGTGGTACCTTTGTTATAATTGGTGACCTACATTAATATGTGGGTTCATTGGACTCATTAGAGAAGATCCTGATCCTGGGAAGGATTGAAGGCAAGAGGAGAAGGGGATGACGGGATGAGAAATGGCTGGATGGGATCACTGACTCAGTAGACATGAGTTTGAGCAAGCTCTGGGAGATGGTGAAGGACAGGAAGGCCTGGGGTGCTGCAGTCCATGGGATCACAAGGAGTGGGATGCGCGACTCAGCTACTGAACAACAACATCGATACATTGTTAGCATCCATAGTTCATAGTTTACTTTAGGGTTGAACATTCTGTGGGTTGTAACAACTGTGTAATGACATTTACACACCATTGTAGTATTCTACAGAATAGCTTAACTGTCCTAGAAAATCCCGTGTTCTTCCTATTCTTCCCTTCTCTCCTCCCCTGTAACCTTGGGCAACCGCTGATGTTTTTACTGTGCCCATAGTTTTGCCTTTTCAGAATGTCCTATAGTTGGAACTGTACAGTGTGTAACCTTTTCCAGTGGGTTTCTTTGATTTAATAATCTGCCTTTAAGTTTCCTTCGTGTCTCTTCATGGTTTGATAGCTCATTTCTTCTTAGGGCTGAATGACTACTATTCCATTGTCTGGATATACTGCCGTTTATTCATTCATCTACTGAAGGACTTCTTGCGTGTTTTCAAGTTTGGGCAGTCATGAGCAAGGCTGCTATAAACATCTGTGTGCAGATTTTTGTGTGGACATAAGTTTTCAGCTCATCTGGGTAAATACCAAGGAGCATGATGACTAGGTTGCATGGCGAGAGTATGGTTCAGTTCAGTTCAGTTGTTCAGTCGTGCCTGACTCTTTGTGACCCCGTGGACTGCAGCACGCCAGGCTTCCTTGTCCATCACCAGCTCTCCGAGCTTGCTCAAAATAGATTGTCTTCTGAAGCAGCTATACCATTTTGCATTCCCACCAGCAGTGAGTGAGAGTTCCTGTTGCTCTGCCTCCTTGTCAGTGTGTGCTCAGTGTTTTGGATTTTGCCCATTCTAGTAAGTATATTCTAGCAGGGTTATCCCACTGTGGTTTTGAATTGCATTTTTCTGATGATATATGATGTAGAGGATTGGTTCATATACTTATTTGTCATCTGTATAGCTTCTTTGGTGACGTTCTGTTCAGGTCTCTGACCCATTTTCTAATAAGGTTCTTTTCTTACTGTTGAGTTTTAAGAGTTCTTGCTATGTTTTGGATAATAGTCCTTTTTCAGATACGCCTTTTGCAGGTATTTTTTCTCAGTCCATGGCTTGTCTTATCATTCTCTTGAGAATTAATGTATTTTTAAATGAGATATTGCTTAGACATATATGAAAAACTTATCAGTGCCAGTTTTATATGCTTACGGAGATCAGTTGATTTGACTTTAAAAATTTAGAGTAATTAAACACATTTGATAATTATTCCTAGGAGAATGACAGGTGTGAACAGGCCTCGTGAAGGTCACTTGATGAGCAGTGTCTGAGAGCAGTGTGTAAGTTTGTGGTCATCACAAATAGATACTGGTGGGATGAATGAGAAAAAGCTTTGTCCCAGTGTGGTATAAATGAGTACTTGGAGTTGGGATAAAATTTCCAGAACGCACTTCATAGGAGGTCAGAGAGCGCTCTTTTTCAGACCGCAGTGGTGGGAATAGAGCTGACGTGCTCTGGAGTACTGTATTACATGACTAATAAGGTGGTGTTAGTGACGCTGGTGATAAAGATGTTTACGGAAGCTGGAATAAAATGGTTCCATAATATGTTGCAGATAATAGTGATTATGTTTAGAGTGCTTTTTTTTGTTTATTTGTTTCTAAATCCTTTTAATCATTATTCCTTACTTGAGGTCACCTCTTTGCAGTTGCCTGATTTTGACATACATGGTACACTGTGGGAATTTGTTTCATACTCAATAGTGGGAAGTTACGTGTGATGATTTCTTGTGTATGGGATGTTATCTGCTTGGGAGTAGACCAACCGTCATATGGAAGATTGATTAAATCCCTCTCATTTTTTTAAAGTCTCTTTTTGAAACATTAATTTCCTTCATTAACATATCCTTTGGAGAACTCTAAATTGTTGGATCAAACATTTAATTTTGCTTTTGTTAATGTATAGGATATTGTACCTGTGGATGCCTCTTATGAAGTGAAAGAACTGTATGTGCCAGAAAATAAACTTCATTTGGCAAAAACAGATGCAGAAACACTACCAGCATTGAAAATTAATAAAGTAAGTGCTTTGTCCTTTTTTCATATCAAGTGCTTTAATCCTAAAGATAGATGTTGGTTTGTAGAATTTGTGATTTTATTGATGTGTTTGGGGGCATGAGTGGTGGTGGTGGTCACAGTTGTATATATCACCATTTCCAGGGATGGGAAATATGTTTAATTTATAAAACCATATTCCCAAATTACCATGGCTTTGATTTTATTTTACTCATAATATTTATTTTGAAATACCAAAGAATAGAGGTTATATAAGATTTTAGGTCTATCAGAAGGGATGGATTCTAAAAAGTAAAAAGTCTTTAATGATTTAATAATTAAAATGAACATTTTTTTCCCTTAAACATGTTTCCTAATCCCTTGCCAAGACCCTGATTCTCCCTTTCTTATATTGTGAAGAATAATTCTGTTATGTATTGTAGCTCTAATAATATCATTACGTGTTTTTCCCAATAAGAAACTGCTTAAACTAGATATGATGACAATGGAGACTATAATTTATCACTTTCAAATCTTAGAGAATTTTAAATTATATCATTCAGATATACTTTAAAAATAGGTTTAGAAATAAGAACTTAAACTAGGAATAGAATTTCCCAGCTTTTCTTCTAGTGTAGTAAAAATCCCAGACACCCAGGGAGGTGCCAAATCTGAAAGTAAGGAGAAAGAGAAAAATAAAACCCCCAAACCTTCTGAGGCTGGAGAAAGACTCTTCAAAGACCTACTCAAATTCCTGATAGGAGTACATTGTCTAGGTGGTTTGTGTGATTGGGTTTCTAACCAGAAGCTAAGACATGTTGCAGGGAGCAAGGAGAAGGGGGAGTTGGGGAGCAGAGTCACTCAAAGCTGACTTTACTAAGGAACAACAGATTTTGTCACTAACAGACTTTGTGTCAGTTGAATAAACACACACACACACACACATTGGGGTAGGGAGAGAGAGAGAAGAAAGAAACTGAGAATGAATGGATCCGAATCCAGGTCAGTCAGACTCTGTAACCCAAAAAGATAGTAGCTTTTTCAAATGTGAACCTTTTTTTCAATACAGTGGTTTGTTCTTTGCTTAGCAGTATGAAAAATAATTAATTAAAAAAATGTGGGCTACGTCATGTAATGTATTAGCTCAGGCTGCCACAACAAAAACCATAGGCTGGATGGCATAAACAACAGACATTTCTTTTCTCATGGTTCTGTAAGAAAGAAAGTCCAAGACCTAGGTGCTGGCTGACCTGGTCCCTGACAAGGCTCCCTTCCTCTCCGGCCATCAGACACCTTCTCACCATATGCTCAGGGTGAGAGTCGAGCTCTGGTGTCTCTTCCTTCTCTTATGCAGGCACCAGACTATTGGATGAGGACCCAGCCTTATGACCTCATTTAAGCTTCTTCACCTCCTTAGGGGCCTATCTCCAGTTCCCATTGGGGGCTTCAACATATTTGGGGGGGACATAAACATTCAGTTTATAGTAGATACCATCTAGAATTAGATTCCAGTAGGGACAAACAGGGGCCATGTCAGAGGTTTAGGAAAAATTAATAAGAGGAGAACTTGAAAATGAAACAATTTGGTGCATGAGTATAATTTTTTCCTGTGAATTGAAGGAGGGGTGTACTTTGCCATTATTTGATTTTTCAGTGGAACATGCTGGCCAGCATACTTTGGGAATACATGGTAAGCCACATCTTAACTGCACACCTCTTGGCCAGGTGCTTTATCTTTTCTCTTTTGAGAATCATGGCTATATATATACATATATATACCAAGTTGAAAATGAGCATATCCAGCTTACATTGTTGTTGTTTTGTCACTAAGTTGTGTCTGACTGTTTTGCGACCCCATAGACTGTAGCCCTCGAATCTCCTCTCTCTATGGGATTTCCCAGGCAAGAATACTGGAGTGAGTTGCCATTTCTTTCTCCAGGGGATCTTCCTAACCCAAGGATTGAGCTAGCATCTCCTGAAATGCAGGTGGATTCTTTACCGCTGAGCCACTGGGGAAGCCCCCTGCAGTTTACATTAATTCATCATTAATTTATCAATTCTTTAATATTCTGATCAGATACACTAGAAATCTTAAAGTTCAAGAAATAATACAGTGTTTGTAAAATGAATGTCATTGGTGAGGGACCCTTTGGGTAAGTATTTTTATCTAAAGTTTGTTTTAGTTTAGAACAGTGGTTGTCAGAGTGTAGTTTCTAGAACATTATTGTTAACATTTTCTGGGTACCTATTAAAAATACAAATCTTTGTCCCCCATAGCAAACCAGCTAAATCAGAAACTGGTGTGGAGCAGTCTTCATTTAACAAGTCTTCCAGAGGTTTCTTATACATATTGAAGTTTGAGGAATGCTGCTTTAGGAGATGCTATTCTTATTAGAAATGTTATTTAAATTTATTGAGAAAAACGCATATTTTCTTAGTGCCGTTGTTTATTAGACTTGTATAACCTGTAATCATTCTTGAGAAGTTTGTTACCATTACTTTCAAAATGAAGCTCCAGAAAACCATTACTGCTTTTGCTCGTGAGTACATGAAACAGAGCATTGTTCTTTACTGTCCCATTTACTAGGTGGATATGCAGTGGGTGCAGGTTTTGGCAGAAGGCTGGGCAACCCCGCTGAATGGCTTTATGAGAGAGAGGGAGTACTTGCAGTGTCTTCATTTCGATTGTCTTCTGGATGGTAAGACTTTGGACATTCAGATGCATTGAGTGTGGAAAAGAAGGCACATATTTGCAGGGATTGGTCACTGTTTAGAGAGAGTATTGCTAACATCTTAATTGGAGATAGCATTTTAAGACTAAATTGTATCAGTACTGAATATTTTAAGTGTATCCGGAGATCGTCTTTCAGTTTCAGTTTTCCTGATTGTGATTTATTGTGCGGGAGAAGGACAATCTGGGGATTAGGGCTGAAAATGGATTTAAAAAACGAATGCAGTTTCCTTGTTTCGTATGTACCTGATCACAGTAGAAAACCTTTTCTGAAAGTGTACATAGTCACTAAATTGTGCTGCACTGAAGCCCATGCTTGCTTATTAAGCCAGGTGTTCTAACAAGGAATCAGGGGGTCCAAGTTTAGGAATCCTGAAACAGGTGGCCGAAAGGGTGGTTCTTCTTATTTTAAAACAACGAAGCAATTGCCAAAGAAATCTATATTTAGAATATTGTCATTACATTCTAGCTACCTTAAACTTTGTATAGTGTTGGTAACATTAATTTACTACAGTAAAGGAGATATTGCTAAATTGTAAAGAACTCTAGTGCCATATGATCTGGCAGTTCCACTTCTGGGTATTTATCTGAAGAAAACAAAAACACTACAAAAGATACATTCACCTATATGTTCATTGCAGCGTTATTTATGATCACTAAGACATGGAATCAACCTAAGTACCCGTCAGTTGGTGAATGGATAAAGAAGATACACACACACACACACACACACACACACAC
>NW_024070187.1:17800782-17959243 GCF_014754425.2 Oryx dammah
TAAGTGTGCAGTAAAATGACCTGTTAAATTACAGAGGCCTTTATCATGGTCAGCATATTTAGTATTTTAGACTCAGGCTCTTCTGGCTATTCATTCTTTGGTATTGATGTAGCATTGAAAAGAGTTACAGTCTTATTTCTGTGATTTCCTGATGGCCCTTTTAAGTCATTTTGCTTCATTATACCTCTAGTCACTTGTATTCATCTATAAAAAGGTGATAAAGCTACGCCTAGTTAATTATTTAATCATTGAAAAGATTTATGCATATTTATATTCCTCTTACAGTCATTTTTAAAAAAATCTGAAGCAACCTCCCCAAAAAACAAAATTAATAATAATAGATAGATTTTTGTGTCATGTAGCATTGCTTTAAGATTATATAGAAATATGTTAATATGGAACATAAAACAAAAATTTAGTATTACTGTTTAAGGAAAGCAGAAGTTAATTTTTTTTTCTTCATCTGTCCCCGCTTTACTTTCCAGGAATTAGAGAACGATATATTTTTCTCTAATAGTTGTTTTTTTGGTTTTTTATTTTTCAGAATAAATTCTCCCACACACAGAGGTCAACTGATATTAAAATATGGGTTTTTTTTTTTTTTGATAGGAACATCTGTCCACAGGAGGAAAGTCAACATCCAAATATTTTAAATAGTGGCTTCCCAATGAGTCTCTCATGTTAACAATTTTGGGTCACTGCTCACTTCTTTGGGTTCAAAACAAGAAAGGAAAACCATGAGTAAACACCAATGTCTAATCAGAGTCCTTAGGGACAGTTCATCCTGTAAATCCTTGTCTTTGTAATGGTAAATTAAATCAGAAACCATTGAGGGAGAAGCAATTTCAATATCAGATATAAATTGCCGTATTTTAACTCAGTTTATGCAGCACTGAAACCAGAATTAGTATTTTAACTTTTATCCACAACCAGTGAACCTGATTAGGATACTATATTTGTGGAATTTTAATAGTAGCTTAGATTTATCTATGTGCTTCATTGTAGGAATAAAATCAGCAAAACAGAAAAGTAGTAAATATTTTAATAAGTTACTTATCTCTTTTCCACAGTCAGATAAAAGAGATAGATGTGCATCAGATATCTTTTGAAATATATTACAGGGTCTAATTTACTTGGTTGATTCTACTTAAGTATTATAATTTTGGCACATACAATAGCTTAAATTTAAATATTTCATTATCATACAACATTTTAACTATCCCACCCTGTCTAAAGCAAGAAAATAAATAAAAGCAGTGAATGAATATGAACATTAATTAGAAAAACAAAGCATTACAATTAGGGAGAGAGACTTTTTGAAGTGTTAGATTTATCCAAATATCTCCTAAAAATTATACTCTCTCTGTTATGCTTTATCATGTAGAATAATAACGTTCTTCCCAGGACTGGAAGACAAGAGTGGCTTTCAGATATCATTTTCTTAAATTGGCTTGCAAGTAGGTATAGGACACATAAAATTATAGTAAGAGGTTCCATTTGTTACTTATTTACTCTGCCAGGCATTGCTTCAAATACTTCATTTGAATTAATTTTTTCATTCTCTCAGTAGCCCTTTGAAGCGAGTAAGTCCTAATATCGCCCTTATTTTTATAACTGATAAAGCAATAATTCTCCTGGGACACAGAGAGGTTTTGCAATTTGTACAAGTCACACAGCAGTAGGTGCAGAAAGCCACAACATGAACCTAAGTGAGGTAGTGTTGGTGCCTGAATATTTACCTACCAGGCTGTACTGCCGTAGAATCCAGCCAAATGAAACATGGGTACACTATCTATACAGTATGGAGTTAAGAGGAAACATGGTCCTTTATTTTATTCTTCCCTATTCTATTTCCAACTCACACAGGTATGACTCTAGGTTCATTAAAAATCATAGCAAAACCCAAACCCTCTGCTGATGCCAACTGCTACTCTGAGTAGCCAGAGTATGAGAATAGTTTATGGACTCAAAAGCAGGCACATAGTAGTACATGAGTGTCATCTCTGCCTTTACTTGCCTCCCTGACAGAGAAAATTCACTATCAACAAGGTGCGCGCGTGCGCGGGTGCACACACCCCCACCTTTCTTTCTCCTACTCTTCTCCATTAAATTATTGCATTGCCACAAGTCAAAAGGAACGCTACTGCATAAATCCTATTTTGCTCTCGGTAACCACCACATAGTACCCATCCCCCTGCCTTTGAGTGACACCGTGTGCCCACCAACATCAGCAAAGTGGGGGCCTTCCCCGCGGCCTCTCTACAGTGACTTTCCTTCCGTTGGTCTGGCTGGCATCCATCACACTCTGATCAGAGAGGGAGAAGCCATTTAGAACCTGCTATTGGCTTTGTTTTTCCTTTACTTTTGACCTCCTCCTAACTGCCTTTCAGATAATCAGTTGATTTGTAGCAGCACTAGAGTTTCATAACAGAATTCCTAGGGGAGTTTTTCTCAATTGCATCTGGCTAGCTTAATGGCTTTGGAAAAGCCACTTAATCTCTGGTCCTTTTTAAAAAATCTGTAAAATAGGATAATAATAACAATAGCAACTATAATAATAATAACACTCAACTGACTGGGCAACAGGGAGGAAGAGGAGTCGTTTAACTGATGTTACTATTTCTATTACCATTACAGAAATATGTAAGGTCAAGTGCTCCCTTGAAAAATAGAAAGTGGCTACTTAATTTTCCCCACCAAGATGGGCAAGAGTAACTAAATGAATGCATATGATATACATGAAGGAAACAAATGAACTCAATTACACCAATGCCAAGAATTGTCAATCAGAAGAAAACAAGACAAAAACCATACATGTACACATATACATATGCTGTCATGTTTCGTGTACTGCATGTCAGCATTGAAAGTGATAATAGGTCAGTGTTCTAAAAGAAAGCAAAATAGTACATAATTGAATAATTGGTGAAATTACACAGACGCAAGAGTGTACCAGACATTAAAAATACTACCATGTTAGGAGGGGTTCCTAACAACGATGGCAATATTAGTTATTTAAACATAGGAACCAAAACAGTTGAATAACATGTTAGAGCCAGCTGCCAACAGCATTAATTTGATATTCTCCAAAGTAAGACAGCCTGTGTAGAGGCAAACTTCTTGACACTTTATGCAGAGTGCTTGGACCCTGAAGAGCTTGCTAAGAATTTGGAAGACTTAAAACCCTCTTTGAGTGTCAGCCTGTTATATACAAAGCGGACTCAGAGATTTAGAGCTCATTATTCCCATTTCATCCCCTTGTTTGTTTTGAGTTCTTTTTTTTTCAAGATTCAGGTAATCTGGAAATATTTTGATAATGTTAAATTGAGAGTGAAAGACAACTCACTGGAGTATGTAATATACTTCTTTCAATGTACTAGATATAAACTGCCAGTAAGAGTTTCTGTCTGGTAATGAACTAAAAAACTTCATTCCGATGGGGAAACTGTCATTCAAAATCAACTGAGATGACAGCTCACAATCAAATAACAGTGCTCACTTCTCATTCTCATTTCATCTCAGCCTTTTGAAATTTGGCTCAACGAGCACTGTGTTAATTTGTCACTTGAAATCCAAAGTCTGTTTTCTAGTAACCATCCTGTATACTCTGTAGCCTGTTATATCTCTCTTATACCTGATATATTCCCCTACTTCTGTAATATTACAAATTTCTCTTTTCCTCTCTGGTTCATTCCTCTTTCTAGTTTTCGCTGATTCCTCCACGATGTTGTGCCTATAAATGTGGACATTCCTTCACATTCTCTCCCCAATTCTCTTTTCTTTCTGTTCCATGTTCTTTTCTTTCCTTGTGTGCTGGTGTGCTGTGCTTAGTCACTCAGTTGTGTCCGACTCTTCGAGACCCTTTGGACTGCAGCCTGCCAAGCTCCTCTGTCCATGGGATTTTTTCAGGCAAGAATACTGGAGTGGATTGCCATTTCCTTCTCCAGGGAATCTTCCACTCAGGGATAGAACCTGGGTCTCTTATGTCTCCTGCATTGCAGGCAGATTCTATACTATCTGAGCCATTAGGGAAACCCATTATTTCCTTATTTGAAATCGTTTGTCACTTATGGAGGTATGCTTGTTTAAACTACTGAGCCTCCTTGCCTGCTCAACTGTTTTGGAAGTCCTTCCAGAAACAAACAAATCTCCATATCAAAATTTAACCTTTTATGGTTAACATCAAATTGTCAGCAATCAGGCAACCAGGTCTTTTTGATTTCTAAATGTTATAAAAAAGCCTGCTAGAAAGTTCCCAGGGTCAGACTAATGCAGGTCGTAAGAATCAAATCTGATTACCCCAACTTCTTATGCTCTGGTCTGTTTCATCACTCACTGCTGATGAAAGAAAGCTGTGTACATTCCTATCCATGCTTTTGTTTCTTGACCTCTGTGTATTTGAATCCTTGGGATTTAAATGGCCTCCAATTTTTTTCCTCTATGATGAACTTGTTGCATTAATATCTGATGAGAAGATGCAAGTATCTATTATTTATGCTCATGAAATGTTACATATTATAATATGCACACAAATATTTTAAGCAATATGTAATGTTTGTTTTTATAGCTTGAACCACTCACTAAAGAGTCATTTTTTGCTACTTCCAGTCTTATAAATAACTATTAATTTTTAGAGTGAGAAACCTCAACATTTACATAACATTTACCTCAATATTTACTCAACATTTATCTGATACACTCTTAAAAGTGCTTGATATTTAATAACTGAATAAGAAGATTCTTAAAGTGTGCTTAATCACAATTAATCAAGATGGAGAGTGTTAAAGAACCAAGAAAAATTTTTATCACCTGCAAGTTTCAAGAACTTGTATAACAGACTAAAGTGGGCATGCTTAGAGCTGGGATATACATTAGAAATCACCTAGTTTAACTCAGCTTATTTTACATAAGACGGAAGCAGTTTAGGAGATTGTTGTGACCTGCTCTAATACTACAAATAATACTTTGCCTGTGACAAAGAAACTTCTGCTGAAACTTGTATCTTCTGACTTTTAACAAGGGCCTTTCAAATAATAACAAAGCTCTGTAGACGAATTAATTTCAGTTGATTAAAAAAACTAATGGGAGATAAATTATATGTAGAACCCCCTTTCAGCTCTCAATTTGTGTGCGTCAAAATGTATTAGCAAAGAATACAATACTACGATGACAACTGTGTCAGTAGGATTTAAAGAAAATTAATGAAAGGACAGGGCTTTGGCTATATTATCCCTGCCTGCTCTTTTAGCCATGATACTTTAATAATGCATTTAGCAGGAAGCCTGGCTGAAGAGTCTCTACCAAAGAAAAATATTTTCCCTTGTAATCAAGAACATGCACGCACGCACGCACAGAACCCTGATAGAAGTTTCAACAAGAAATACTCTTAAGAGGCAGTTGTTGTTCAGTCGCTCAGTCATGTCTGACCCTTTGTGTCCCCATGGACTGCAGCAGGCCAGGCAAAAAAAAAAAAAATTTTTTTTCTTTAGTCCTTTCCTTGTATTCTGCGCTGTGGTACTCTCTTGCTCTGTTCTCTTTGCTCTTTATCTTTGAATACTGGTCATCACTATAGGATAGACTGACCAAAACCTGTTGTTTGAAAAGCCACTGACCTATCTGCTATTGCCCTTGCCTTGCAGCAAACTCAGGGCATGATGGTTGAAGATCAATAGTATTTGAGGAGTCAGCCCCAGTGAGGGAAGGTAGACGGCAAAGGCAGGCAGGTTTTCATGGAATGAAGCATCCATCATCTCAGACTGCTCCCACCTTCCCTTCTCAGCTGCCTGTCAGCTTCTGGTCTCGACGGAGGGGAGCTCTCCACCTGGGATGGACCGAACCTCTGCCTCTCTATTTCAGGAGTAACTGAGTTAAAACCATGCTGTGTTTGGTACTTGGATGTTTCAGACCCCTTAATGTTGGTCTGTTATCCCACATTAGTATTGTTCTTTCTGGGTGTGTGCCCAGAATATGTATCGTCCTACTTTATTGCTACGAGTAGACAGTTGAGCATAGGATAGCAGGGGAACGTGGCACAGCCTGGGATATAGATTGAGAAGCCCTGGTTAGCCTATCGTCTAACAGGCCGGACAGGAGAAATCATCCGACACCTTCAAGCCTTAGTGTTCTCATCAGAAAAGCAGGGCCTGTAATGATGCTGTTTTATCTTATCTGTTTGCAAAATACAAAGCATTGCTTGTTTACATGCTATCTTTAGAGGCTGTTTTAATGAAAAAACTAAGACTTTTCCACTCTGAATTTATGAACAATAAACCTGAATTAGCGTTAAACCAAGAATAAGTTATTCTAGATGGATTTTATGATTCCGGAATTATAAATTCAGTTTCTGTTTTGATAGACTGCCTCTTTTTTTTTAAAAAAGAAAGACCGAGTGTGGAAGGTGTTGCTTTGCTTTTGTTTTCTTTCTTTGCCTTTTTGTCTTGATTCTCTAGGGTTTCTTGGGAAAAAATAAGTGCCAGTAGTAATACTTCCACATTTCTGATTAGAACTTGGTGATGTTATAATGATAATTATTATTTTTATTCCTGCAGGCTACAGACAGCCTGCTATTAGAATATCCTGCCTATAACTTCAAGAAGAGCCCTATGCGTTTTTATTCTATCATGTATAAGATATGTTACTGTTTATATATTTTTAAAATGTCTTGGAAAGGCATAATAAGGGTCTCAATAATAGAAGTAAGTGTATTTTAAAGTTCTGGAACTAAACTTGAGCATCATATTTTGGGCACATTTTATGTTATAGGGTTCACAAAGCATACATTTCAGGGAAACAGCCAATTGTAAAGTCAAGTTGTATGGCTGTGAGATCACATGAACTGTGACAGACAAAATATATTTTTGCCACAAACCCTTCAAACAGGAAAGTGGGTATTTTTCAAAGCTGGTGAAAACATACTATTGTGTTGCTAAGTTGGCATTTCCTAGTGAACAGTGTAGTAGCTCTGATCTTTCATGTTACATGTGCACGAATCTCACCCAAACATTTGTTCAGGCTATAAACAGTGCAGGTTTCCTGCTTGCCGTTCCTGCTCCTAAGTAATTATCCTCTAATTTAGAGGATTCTTCTTCTTCTTCAATAATGATTGCTCTTGTTGTTTTATTGTCATCCCAACTGTCATGGCCTTGATTCAGACCATTATCATTTCCCTGGGGAACATTACAATATTGTGGTAGTTTTTTGCTTCTCCAAACCATCCTCCACACTATTTCAGAAGTGAGCTTTCTAAAGTAAAAACTCTGTTAAAGCTGTTCTAGAAATGTTCACTTCTAGGGCATGAAGTCTCCACTTCTCCACTTTGGCACACAACATTGTCAGCTACCTTATTTCTCATACTTTGGCCCTGAGACCACCCAGCTGATGAGTGGCAGAGCTAGGCTTTAAAGCCAAGCAGTTTTACTTGAGTCTACTTAGTCATGCTATGCCGCAGCCTCATATAAATTGGAGGTCAGAGAATCTAGCTAAAGACTTTTTATTGGTATGTTTGAGAATTCAGATGTGATTAAATTCTTCTGGTAAGCCAGTCAGCTTGCTAATTGCTTACTTCTTAGAGGTATTAGATGCTACGGTCACAGTCAACAAACATTTATTGGATACATATGTTCTACGGGGTCCTTGGTATAAATAGCCATGAAAACAAATATAGTGTATTTGAGGAAGCCGGTTGGAATTTTAAGGTTGAATGAGACCCCCAGATATTGTCCAGTTCAAGCCTCTATTTTCAGTACAGTATGAGAGCTGAACAGTTTGATGAGTTTTCCTTTTTATGAAGATTTTTAAGAGGAACACTTGTATCTCTTAGTTATCTGGTTATCCTGACTTGAATTATGTTAAGAACAGGAAACTTCTCTGTGCTACTGTAAGTGAAACTTGAATAAAATGAAGCTGGATATCGATCTCTATGTAAAAACACTTCCTCACTAACAGAAAAAGTATCTACTTATTTTTGCCATTTTTCACAGAATATACTCTGGTTCCTTTGACCGATAGTCAGGCTGTCCTTGAAGAGTTATACTGTATTCATCAACCCGTTAAGAAAAGGTCTGAAATACTGCACATTATGTGATCATGTTAAGAGGTGGTGCCTGCCTGCCTTTTTTGTTCCAAATATTTTGGAAAGAATTAAATTTTTATTATCTTTTCCTGTTTGTCAGTGCCTCACTGCTCCTGGAGGAAGTCGGATCTTAATTTTATCATTTACAAAAGCATTTTGGAAACATAAGTGGGAAGAGGCAGTTGTTGCTTAGTAGCTCAGTCATGTCTGACTCTTTTGCAACCCCCATGGGCTGTAGCCCGCCAGGCTCCTCTGTCTATGGGATTTCCCAAGTGAGAATACTGGAGTGAGTTGCCGTTTCCTCCTCCAGGGATCTTCCTGGCCCAGAATAAGGCAGGCTCACAAGGAATTAGAAGCACGGTAAGAACCAACAAAATAGTACTAGTAGAAGGTAAGAGTCTGGTGACTTCAGAACGGATGGTAGAAGGGTTGTGTTAATTAAAGTGCGCAAGTTCTTACAAACTGGGTGGAGGAACAGGTGGACTGAAACGTATCAAAGAAAGAATGTGGTAAACTGCAAGTTTAAAATGATGTCATACGTTTATTTAAACGAGCACACTCAAGCATTTATGCTTCCAATTAGTCACTGCAGAAAACTCATTCCTTTGATATTGTCATGTAGACCTGTCTTTTGAAATCAACTTCAGAAATAGTTGACATGTTTATTAAAGGCCATAACTTCATGACTATAAACAAGTGGTCATATATACTGGTGGTTATATATACTGATTAACATACCGTATTCAAAATCCTTGATACTGAGTGCCTTTGTGTTGTTTCCATAAACAGAATATCCCACGGAAGGTGAGATCATCGAAGAAATGTGGGACACTGGGTGAAACCAATTCCAAAAAGCTCCAAAAGGCATTCGGAGTCACAGAATCAGTATTGTAGTTATAATTGTAAAGAGTTCAATGTTGATTGCTTTAAGGTGGTATACCCCAGTTTGGTTGATAGCCTTAAACAAATCTGTCATGTCACCTTGTAATCAAGTCCACTCTAGGAGAAAGAACCTGGCTGGAATTTATGTAATATGGTTACCATTTCTCAGGGAAACAGGAACTTCAGAAAGCAATTAATGAGTGCAAGCCACCAGTATGTTCCCCACCCAAAACCCACTCTTTCTGTGAGAGGAAGCAAAAGCAAATCACACCAGTGCATTTCCCTAGAGTCCAGTCTGATGACACTAGTTACTTCATGTGCCACTTTTTAGTTAAAATATATGCACTGAGGTCAGGGGAAAAAAAAAAAAGACGGTCTGTCAAAAGTTATTTTTTTAATGCAAAAACATCCTATTAAAGTTTCACAGAAAAGACTAAACAGCTTAACTCAGTAAAAATGTTTTTCAATTGTTCAAAATTAATCCAATGCTTCCAAAATGCTCTTTGGAAATCCTTGTAAATTTCCTTGCCTATGTGCCCTCCTGCTATCTTCCCAACACTCTTTAGAAGGAAATTGTTTTTTAACAAGAAAAACTCTTCTTGAAGTCACATCTCCAATGGGGTCCTGGCCACACCAGCTGCAACACATTGTGACTAAACCATTGTCTATTTTGGTTCTCATTGTGAAAAGCGCAAGTGACCAACACTCAGGTCTTGTGCCGTAACCACCCCAGTGATTGATTACAAATTGGATTTGAATGTGTGCTGTGAATTTTATTGTTAAAAAAATACAAGCTTTCAACACAAAAGAACAGCTATATTTGATAGCCTGTCACTAAAAAGTAAGACCAAAATACAATTCTGATTCTTAGTAGACAGCAATAAAAAAATGTAGCCCAACCTCACCAGTAATTCTGTTTTATAAAAAAGTCCATTTCTGGGAGAGTCAGAGACTAGCTGGAGAAAATGCTCTAACTGTGGGAGTAAGATATTCCTAATTTTTAAGAACTCTTTAAAATATCTCAGGGAATCAAGGCAGAGTGGCCAGAGCCTTGGACAAATTATTAATTTTAAATCCCTGATGGCAGATTAAAGAATGGCATGTTCAATGAAGAGCTAGTATCAATCATCATAATAAGATTTAATATGAGAAACTGAAGGAGTGATATTCTGAAGCTAAGATGCATGGAAAGGAGAGGAAGATCATAAATGATAGCTACTTGTGTCTTAAACACAAAATTAAGCAGGATAAACAGGCCAATCTCCAAACTTTAGTCATTGCCTGCCCCATGGATAATGTAGCCTGATGTTAACCATGTTGTGACTGTACCTCTCCAGCACATTTCTACCAATATCCTACAAACAGCATCAGTGTGGTTGGTACTGTGGTTGGATTCTAAGCAATATACAAGTCCTTGCTTCTAGAAGATAGTGCAACCAGCATTTGTTGAGAACCTACTTTATGTCAAGAAATTTCTGTTAATTTCACTATATTAATACCATTAGTTCATCGTCTCAATACCCTATAGCACCTGCCATGTGCAGAGCCCTCAGTAAATACTTGAGGGAGGCAGTCAGGCAGGAAAGAAAATGCTAAAAATGCTAAAAAAGTGACCAAATGCATTGTAAGCGAGCTCAGTATTTGGTATCTGTGGTCCCATGATGGATCAGCTTCAAACTCAGAGTTATTTGAGTATAGTTTTAATACAGAAAAGTTTTGTCTTGATGAGTGCAGTGGAAAGAACACACTTTTTTTTTTTTTTTTTGGTAAAAGTGAATGAGACTTTTCCATATTGGGTTTTATTTATTTTTTTTCAGGAATTTAACAGCTTTATAGAACTGTGCATATAAGCTCTAGAAACTATACTGAACTTTGTTTTCTCATCTCTGAAGAAGAAATCACAGTTGCCACAAGCTTCAAGTGGAGTAGAGTATATATATCCATTAAAAGAAATACAAACCTTTTAAATATATAATCATTACTAATGGGCACTTAAAGATAACAACAGATTGCTAGGTAAGAACCTAAAGATAGACTATGGGAAATTCAGATCCCAAGCTGCAAATAGTTTATACTATTCTAGATGTCAGTTTTAATGGGGAAGAAAAAACAATTAATACTAATTGTTCAATTGCTCTGGATTGTCCGCCATGTTTTCTCTGACCAGAATTTCATTAAAGGTTAGTCAATCAAGGTAGGGGCCAAATGTCTCTTTACAGCTTAAGGGAACTAGGGAAGAGAGAGAATTCCTTGCTGGTCTGATTGTTGCAAACCCGGTGACAAGAACACAGAGTATTTTTGGAATTTGCACATGCTTAACACCTGGAATATTCTGAGAGTTATAGTCATACTTCATCAGTCACCAGAATGAAAAGCCAAATGCTGATCTGAAGGAGAACTTCTGAGGCAATTCTTCTGGAGCTTACTATATACTCCACTTGTCATCTTTCAGACATAAGCCTTTAATCCCCTCTTCCTAAAATTGTTTATTTTAAAATGTGAGAAAGGCTAAAGATGTCACAGCCGAGTGGTGAGCTTTCCCTTTAAAGAATCCCATCCTTCAAACCCATCTTTAGCAAAGAAACTGGCATTTCATGTGCTGAGCAGATGACGTCCCGCGGCCCCGGCCAGCCCGCCTGTGCAGCTGCGCCTGTCTGGCACACAGGTGTCCTGATTTGGACCTTCTTGAAATTCTGACACCACGTTTTACTCCACTGGGAAGTATGACTTGGCTATGCTGTTTTCCAGTGACAACAGATATAGCGGGCTAACAATAACAGCCCCAAGTCAGGTGATAACATAACCCTCTAACTCATACTTAGCTGGGACCCAGGGTACAGGGTTTGTTCTAGGAGTCTGGGCCAACTTTTTGGTTTTGATTTCCTCTTTTATATTGTGTTTCGTCATTCGTGTTCCCTCCTCTCACCTCTTAGGATTTGGGAGGCATCTCAGAAGGGTGGGAAAGTTTCTTAGAGAAGGAAAATACTGCTGTAATACATAAACAAAGCTAAAAATTGTACATACATAGTACGGGAGTCTTCCAATCATTAGTATATATTGAGCAACCACATTCCAATGTTAAATAGTCTTCAAGGGTTTAAAAATAAGCAAATCTAGACAATTTCCTAAATACTTTTCATAGTATTTTCCAAAAACGACTGTGAAAGTAAAAGGAGATTTTTTTAAAATGCAGGCAACAAGGAAGAAATTTAGTTGTTCTTTTCTGCATAATCTTTTACATAATCATTTCAGTTTCACCAAAAATATTTCCTAGTGCAGTACCCAGATGTTCTAAAGTTTTTTTTTTAAAGACAGCAATATTTAAGTACTTTCTCATTCCTTTCCATCTTAGTAACAGCTGCTTCTAACAACCACTTATAATGAATATGTCTAAGTAGGAAAAACATAAGTGGGAATAATGAGGGAAGTAGATGGTAACATAATTTACTGCCATAGATTGTGTTCCTGCCCTGACTCTGATTCTCTCTCACAAAAGATAATTCTGAAAATGATGTCTTCTTTACCAAAAGCTATTCATCTTTACGCAAATATGTCCTACAAATCTGATCAGCTTTGTCTTTAGATAAGTAAACATAATTACTCGCTCAGCTCAAGAAAGAAAAGTTTATTACTCAGAAGTGATTTTATCCCACTGCTTTAAGATAATTCAGCTATTACCTTTGACCTAAAAGGAATGATATAATATGGAAGAGATATGCTAATTTTCAAAAAGTGATGGTTTATTCCATAGAATGATGAGTTTGATACTGATTGTGGCCTACATTACAAAGCAGATTGTAAAATTAAGTACTTATGGAAATAGATTTACCAAAGGAAAGACACAGGTTTACTTAGATTAAATCATGACAAGCTAACTTTATAATTTCTTGAACATGGGAACCAGTCTGATGACACTATGATGCCATTTATAGCCATTTTCTTTGAGAGGAAATTTGTCTTTAAATACCACTATATGCCAGTGACTCTCATATTTGTATTTCTTAGCAATACGTCTCTCTTGAACTTCAGAATAATAAATGTCAACCTAACATTTCCGCTAATACATATTTCACACTGACCATATCAAAATCATCTTTTCCCTTTTCCAAAGCTGTAGCACCCATGGATTTCCTCAACCCATTTGATGGTAAATCTGTTTTTCTAATTGCTCAACCAAAAAGGCTTGGATTCATCTGTAACTTCTTTTTTTCCCCCATACATTCATGTTCACTTCCTCAGGAAAGCCCCTTAGCTCTATCTTAAAAACATATCCATAGATCAAAACAGGCATTTCTGCTTGTGAATTAACAGTGGTTCATAGAAAATTGACTTAGGAATTTAACTTAGGACAAGATCAACCCTGAATATTCATCGGAAGGACCAATACTGAAGCTGAAACTCCAATATTTGGCCAACTGATGTGAAGAGCTGACTCATCGGAAAAGACCCTGATGCTGGGAAAGATTGAAGGCAAAAGAAGGTGTGGCAGAGGATAAGATGGTTAGATAGAATCACCGACTCAGTGGGCATGAATTTGAGCAAACTGTGGGAGATAGCAGACAGGGAAGTCTGGTGTGCTGCAGCCCAGGGGCTTGCAAGGAGTTGGACAGGACTTAGCAACTGAAAAACACCACCACCACACAGGGCAGAGCAGAACTTCCCAAGAAAATACCTTCATACAAACATGAGAAACACATTTGTTTTATAGTCTAGAAAGTGTTATATCTGTATAACATTTAGAGTATTAAAAAATCTGGTATCCTAAAAACCAGTTCAATCATCAAGTCTGCATTGCCAGGGCAGGAAAAATTACTCAAGTAGCATTTACTGACCATAGCCTATAAAAACAAAAACATTTTGAAAATCCTGTTCTTTGTTATACTGGTTTCCTCAGTAATTTTTTTAGTGACCAGACAGCATCAAAACCCATGTCTTAGTTGTGTTTTCTTGACAGTTCTCTTTGGCTTTTTGGGGTCTTCTTCTTTTGGGTTTTTATAGCTCGCAGACAAAGAAGAATGATTTCTTAGATTGGCCATTGGGTTCTCTAATAGTCTTATAGGGACTTCCCTTGTGGCTCAGGTGGTATTGAGATGTGACTTAGTTCTCCAAACTCAGACTTTTGAATAACTTTTGCTCTTGTTTGATTCTTTGAAAGAGCAGGCCTAATTTATTGTTTAGAAATAGGGGAAATGATATCATACAAAAAATGTTATGATGTTATTATGCCATTTATCCTGGTCTCAGTTTTTATCATAATTATTCAATTTCTCTTTTTTAGTGTTCGCTTATATTGGAGAAGGAAATGGCAACCCACTCCAGTACTCTTGCCTGGAGAATCTCATGGACAAAGGAGCCTGGCGGGCTATAGTCCATGGGGTTGCAAAGAGTTGGATACGACTTGGTGACTAAACCAGCACCACATTACCAATAAATGATTTATCTGTCATAGACACCTGAGGAAAATTGTATTTCATTTTAACTACAAAAAATATTTTATTTTGCCAAATTTTCGGGTTATTCTGTAATCTCGTTTACAGGAATTAGTATTTATGTCTTGAGATATGAAAAATATCAGACTGTGTTAGTTGATCTTGTGATATTGACACATTAACCAATGAAACAGATTAGAGAGTCAAGGAAAAGATTGAGACATGGATCATTAAGAGAAAGAGGAACTATTTAAAAACTGGTCCTGGAAAATTGAGTATCTATATGGAAAAATCTGGTATTGTAACATTACCATACTAAATACAGAGATCAACTCTAAATGAGTTAGTATTTTCATGCAAAAAGAATAAAATGAAAAACATTTAGAAGAAAATATAATAAATATTTTTTGAATCTTGAAAAGGAGGATTTTAAAAAGCAAGGCACCAACCAGAAAATAGATGATAAATTTGACTATGTTAAAAGTAAGAATGCTGGCCTACCCAATGATACCATAAAGGAAAAGTATATCACTAACTGGAATAGTACCTGGAACTGGATAATAACTGGAAGCAGCACATGTAGCCAACCCAAATCTTGTATGACTAAGGATTAGTGTCTAGAATATTCAACAAATTTCTGTGAGTTAACAAGAAATTAAAACTAGGTTAAACATTCCATAAAAATGAAAAAAAAACAAAAACATGAAGAGGCACTTAACAGAAGAGTAATAAAATGGCCAATGAAAATTTGAATAAAGTGTCAATATTAATTAGTAATAAAGAGAATGCAAATTAAGATACTGACTTTCCTTTTAATATATGCTGGATGATGAAAAATTAAAAACTTGGTAATACCAAGTGTGTAAGAGAATATCTGGAATTTCAGTATATTGTTCATGAGTGTGTAATCACTATATACACATAAGCCCCTGGCTACGTGCTTGTGTGCAAAGCCACTTCAATTTTGTCCGACTCTTTGTGACTCTGTGGATTGCTACCAGTCTCCTCGGTCGATGGAATTACCCAGGCAAGAATACTGGAGTGGGTTGACATTTCCTTCTCCAAGGCTCTTCCTGACCCTGGGATTGAATCACAAACTTTTGACAGGCAGGTTCTTTACCACTAGTGCCACCTATGATCAGTTGACAGTGCCTTAGTGTAATTATGAATGTAATTATGTTCCTATAATCTCTGATCTAGTAGTTCTAATCCTAAGACTCCTGAGGATATAACCCAGAGGAATGTTTATTTATGTGCAGCAAAAGATACATATCAAAAGGGCTATAGCACCATGGTATGTAGTATAAAAAAACAGGAAACAACCAAGCTCATAGACAAAAGAATGTTATACAAATTATGGTATATTAATGCTGTAGAGTGTTATGGAACAGTGAAGATACATAAATGAGCTATAGCTAGAACTGAGCACAAATGAAGCTTTGAAATATAATGGTTAGTGACAGGAAATAATATATAAATAATATGGAAGACAGTGTTAATTTTGGAGAGTCAGGAGGGTTGGGATATAGGAGATATACTAAATTGAGATGAATTATTGATATTGTTCTAGTTCTTAGGTTGGATGGTGTGTTCATAGTTATGCTTTATAATATACACATATTTAAATATATTTTGCATGTACCAAATATGTTTTAATATATTTTAAACATAAAAATTAAAAGGTAATAAAAAAGAGAGATCTGAGAACCTCTGTATAACTTGGGGATGATCCACTAAGGTGAGATATTGGCAGATGAGTGTTGAGAGAGAGGTAAATATCTCTGCTGCTGCTGCTGCTAAGTCACCTCAGTCGTGTCCGACTCTGTGCGACCCCATAGATGGCAGCCCACCAGGCTCCCCCGTCCCTGGGATTCTCCAGGCAAGAACATTGGAGTGGGTTGCCATTTCCTTTTCCAACGCATGAAAGTGAAAAGTGAAAGTCAAGTCGCTCAGTCATGTCCGACTCTTAGCGACCCCATGGACTGCAGCCCACCAGGCTCCTCCGTCCATGGGATTTTCCAGGCAAGAGTACTGGAGTGGGGTGCCATTGCCTTCTCCAAATATCTCTGAGCATACCCTTTAAGAAATATTATCATTTTAAAAGTGATGTTTGGAGGTCATATGTTGACACTATGGTAAACAGATTAAGGAGAGTTGAATAAAAGTAGGACTCAGATCTTAGAGAATGTAGTTAAAGCCTTTATGAGTTTCCTACCCAACCAGGAATGAGCCTCTTTTTCTCTCACATATTCCACCTTTTGGCATATTCCCCTGATCTATGAGCCTAGATATCCCTCTGCTTACTCACCATCTCTGAAAGTATTATGATTTGGGGGTATTTTCTCCCTAACCTCTTTCCTAATCCTTAGAAAAGGATTCATGGCTTCAGTAAGCAACCCTTTCTACAAAACATGTCTCTATCCTATTACTGCAACTTCTTAGGCGATTTGATAGAGATTAAATTACTTATTAGAGATGAAGAGAATATTAATGCTAAGGCCTCAGTGCTGAAGCTGATATGAATTCTGGATGGATTTAATTACATGTAGAAAAACCTTTTGCTGAACTCTTCTATTGGGAATTTTATTAAATCTATTTGCTTTGTGGGTTCCTTGCTTGTAAAGTAGGTGATAATTCTTAAGCTGTAGTAAAGCAGATTGAAATATCTTTAAAACCTGTGTTTAAACTTTTGCTTCAGCAAGATTGCTTGTATGGGATATGAGATATTTCAGCAGTTCAGCTTTGGATGCATTTTGCCTGTTGCATTTGGTGAGTGTGATTAAAGTGATTTTTATTACATGAATGGTAGGGTATATCTGGTTAGCTACTTCCTGTTCTAAAGAGAATAGAGGTTAATACTAATTCTTTTCTTTAAGAGTAAACATTACTTTTTCTAATTTATTAGCATGAAAATATTGCCTTACATAAGCGGTTCTTAACGTTTGGTGCATGGACTCTTGGGTATATCCAGGACTTACGATGTTATTTAATATGTTATCAAAAACACAGTGCAAAAAAAATGGTGAGCAAACTTGCCGGTGCCTTAGCATGAATCAATGTAATGGCACCAAATTGTGCCAATAGCCGTTGTGTTCTTCACCAATATACTCATAATAAAGTTATACTTACATACATGCATACAAGCATATGTATTTTACCTTAAGAATGTTCTCGAAGAAGCGGTAAAATTTAATTGTGCATATATTCAAACATTCTGTGTGATGAAACAGAAAATATGTATAAAATATCTGTTGCACCTCATTATACAACTGCAGTACTTGAGTTGCAAGTGGAACTTGCTGCTGTTTTTCAGTGACAGCAGGTTTTTTTTTTTAACCTGAAAAAATTATTGAAAAACAAGCTGTAGTTATTCAGACTTAGCAAGTATTTAGCAAGTGTTTTCTCAGAAATGGGCAAAATGAACCTGTTAATTCAAGGAAAACAGCTCATGATATTTGCTGCCATGATAAGATATGATTTTTCAAGGTCTGTATAAGTCTGCGAACCAACATTTCCTAAAAGATCAATGGATGATGTTGCAAAGGACAGCAAAGGATTTTAATGTAATACAGTATGAAAGATTCATTAATATGGCCTTGGGTTCTATATTGTAACTAACCTTTAAGAAACTACCATCTATTGAGTTTTGGTATAGTAATCAAAGAAGAATATTCATAATTATATGAAAAGGCTATTAAGATACTCCTCCCCTTTTGAACTACATATCTAAGTTAAGCCAGATTTTCTTTATCTGCTTCAACCAAAACAACATATCACAAGAGATTAAATGCAGAAGGAGATAAGAGAATCCAGCTGTCTTCTGCTAACTCAGACTTTAAAGAGATTTTGAAAAATATAGAACAATTTCATGCTTCTCACTACAGTTTTCTCCTGTTTTAGAGAATATAGTTATTTTTCATAAGAAATAATGGGGTTAAGTTATTCTTTTGAAATGAACTATTAAATATTGTGCCTTAAAAAGCTTTAATGTCTGATGTGGTCATTATTGATAGCTGTCACAAACATAAAGAAAAGCTTTTGGGGGCCCTCAATAGTTTCGAGGATTCTAATAGGGTTCTTAGACTCAAAAGTTTGAGGGTAATTCTCTTTTGCAAACTCTTGGTCTTTCTATTTCAGTGGTTTGGAGCAAAGTAAGTAGAAAACTTTCAGGAGTTTTACTACTTAACAGGAGAACTAGAAAGGCAACTTGATCCATTCTCTTTAGTTTTAGGTTCTGAGACTTGTCACCTCTTACTAAAATTGAACCCAACATTTATTCTGTTAACCACAAATTTTTGAGAACCTTTTATATGATAAGTATTGCCCTAGAACTGGGAACATAGAAAGAAAAAAAAAAAAGACAGATGTCCCTGTCATCTCTTAGAAATGTTCTTTAAATTAAATACTGGATTTAGCTTAAATTGATAAGAGTGAAAGATTGTGTGAAGGTACTTCATGTGTATTTTGTCAACCAAAAAATAAGACCATTGCTGTAAGGCAACAAAAGCATTTATTTGGGGCCTTAGGAATTATAATTCTGGAGACACAGAATCTGGCAGAAACCCAAATGTACTCTGAGGAGAGGTGAAAACCAAAAGGTTTTTAATGGAAAAAGGAAGAATCTAATATAAGTCGTATTGCAGAAATTATGATTGGGGCTGGCTGACTGGAACCATTTTTGTCTGTACTTGATTAGTTGCTAAGGTTGTTATTATTCGAGAGTCTGCTGTGTAAGCCTTCTTTCAGGACACTGTGGCCTAGTTCAAAGTTCATGTTCTATCCAGGTGCAGTGTTCATAGGTCTGCTTACCCGGAGGTCTTCTGGCTCCATTTTAGTGCTCTCTTGGCATTGTAGTTAGTTAGTTAGTGTTAGTGGCTCAGTTGTGTCCGACTTTGCAGCTCAATGGACTGTAGCCCACCAGGCTCCCATGTCCATGGGGTTCTCCAGGCAAGAATAACGGAGCAGATCGCAACACCCTCCTCCAGGGGATCTTCCTGACTCGGTGATCAAATCTGGGTCTCCTGAATTGCAGGCAGATTCTTTACCATCTGAGCCACTTGAGAAGCTTTGGCATTGTAGACTCCATTTTATTCATTCCTTCACAATTTAGTAGATGACTTCAATTTTAAAAAAGGAATAGAAGTATTATCTATTTTTATTGCCTAACGGCTCTCATGTTTATGTATTTTAATACATTTGAATCCGTTCTAATGAGGTGGATGAAACTGGAGCCGATTATACAGAGTGAAGTAAGCCAGAAAGAAAAACACCAATACAGTATACTAACACATATATGTGGAATTTAGAAAGATGGTAATGATAATCCTGTATGTGAGACAGCAAAAGAGACACAGATGTATAGAACAGTGTTTTGGACTCTGTGAGAGAGGGAGAGGGTGGGATGATTTGGGAGAATGGCATTGAAACATGTATACTATCATGTAGGAAACGAATCGCCAGTCTAGGTTCGATACAGGATACAGGATGCTTGGGGCTGGTGCACTGGGATGGCCCGGAGAGATGATATGGGGAGGAAGGTGGGAGGGGGGTTCAGGATTGGGAACTCATGTACACCCGTGGCGGATTCATGTCAATGTATGGCAAAACCAATACAGTATTGTAAAGTAAAATAAAAATAAATAAATAATAAAAAAAAACAAAGTTAACCTATACTTTGAAAGGGAATCATGGAATAGTGTATAGTCTTTAGTTGATGAGGGTTTAATCAAGACTCGTGGCTGTCATCTAACGCAAAGCACACACACGAGTATAGATGTTATTATATCATTGTTGGCTTCCCATCAGTAAATAAAAGCTCTGATAAGCACTGCAATAAAAGGATCTGTTTAAGGTTAAAAAACAAAAAACAAAAATCAAGACAGCCTACTTGATTTACTTGAAGGTAAATCAAGTCATTTAAATGGGAGAAATAAAAAAGTATACTTTTTTTTTAGTGTAAAAAACAGCTCATTTAAACCGATAAAGTGATGGTACACTTCACAGATGGCAAAATGCTTTGGGATCCTTAGAGGAAAATAAATTCTTTTGAGGTACGAACTTGAACAATTGAGGAACAGTCAGTCACCTGGGGCCAAAATCTTATTCCTTGTAATTCGAGAAGAATTCCCACAGAATTACAGAGATTTAGAAAACTGGTTAGCAAGTATTCATTAAAAGAAAAATCTGTTGTCCAAGGAGCCTAAAACTGTTTTTTGTTCGCATAAGAAAATGCCTTAGTCCACTTTGATACTGATTCAAGAACGTCCCTTCCAATGCTGTCAAAGTGAGGGTTTGCATATTTTATTAAAGTGACTTACTTGAAAAATATTACTATCCCTTTGCCCTCCCCCAGCTGCAAGTTCCCTTGTTGAAGCATGATTTCATAAATTTATTCTGAAATAAAATTTCTTTTTTCCTTTGCTCTACCCCTTCCAGCTGCAAACTCCTACCATGCTTTGTTCAATAATTAATACATATGTTGAAAACAAGAACTCATCTCCCCCCCTACCCTTCCAGCTGGAGATTTCTAGCCCTTTTATGGTTTTTTCCAGCTTCTTGTTTGTAGTAATATTTCATAAATACAGAACAAGTTCAGATTCTCTGGTTCCTCTTTCCAAACCCACACTGTTCTCTGGACTCTCAGTGGTTCTGATTGTTGCCAGTGGAGATTAGCCCAGGCCCTTCCTCAGCTGCAACATTACTTTTGAATTCCACTATTTTTATTTTACTTTTGAATTCCTCAGTCCTAAAAACATTACTGAATGAGCATTAGCTAAGAAAGGGCATATTATAATTTTCTAGTATGAAAAGTGAGGAGAATTTTCTTTCTGTGCTTGAAGATGATGGACATGGACTTTTGAACTGGTCCATTAGTAGGTCATCTAGAATTCCTTTATATGAGTAATGTTAAGTATATGAAAAGATTTCAGTTGTTGAGAAGATTTATTTGGTTCTACTTTGAAAATCTTTGATGTTCATGTTCATTTTCGTTTATTTATCAGATTGCAAACAGCATGTTCTGTTATTTGGCATTTTATGAAAAGACATTACAAATAATGAAATATTCCTGATAACAGAGTGACAAATTGATACTTCTGTTATATAATCCAGTTTTGATTATATTTGTTCATCATCTTTCTAAATATTCTTGAAAATATCTGTCTAGTAAAATGTCAAGTCTAGGAAACCATTCTATGTTATTACTACTAGTAACAATTTTATTTGACTTTTAATTTTCTTAGAATATTAAATCTTAAAACTTGGAAACAAGTATGTCTTACTTGGCACTAAATAAATAACCTGAATTGTACAGAATGTTCAGTGTGTGTATGTCTGTGTGCATGCGTAATATATTGTGTATGAGACACTAAAAGAGGTTTGGCCTCTTGCTTTGCTATTCAATGTTGTGGCTGGAATGAACTTTCTAAATTGCATATCTGATGGTGTCTCTCCCCTTTAATATAAAGTCTAACTGCTTTACCATGACTTACAGGTCCGTGACGTTACAAGAGTGTTTATTTTTGCCTAACGTGTAGGCTTCTTCTTTTCCCCATTACACATTTTACTTGGATAACTCTTGCTCATCCTACAGGCTTTCCCGAACTTCTCAAGAGAAAGTAAGACTCCTAGGTGTTCTATCAGTTCAGTCGCTCAGTCGTGTCCGACTCTTTGCGACCCCATGAATCGCAGCACACCAGGCCTCCCTGTCCATCACCAACTCCCGGAGTTCACTCAGATTCATGTCCATCGGGTCCGTGATGCCATCCAGCCATCTCATCCTCTGTCGTCCCCTTCTTCTCCTGCCCCCAATCCCTCCCAGCATCAAAGTCTTTTCCAATGAGTCAACTCTTCGCATCAGGTGGCCAAAGTACTGGAGCTTCAGCTTCAGCATCATTCCTTCCAAAGAAATCCCAGGGCTGATCTCCTTCAGAATGGACTGGTTGGATCTCCTTGCAGTCCAAGGAACTCTCAGGAGTCTTCTCCAACACCACAGTTCAAAAGCATCAATTCTTCAGTGCTCAGCCTTCTTCACAGTCCAACTCTCATATCCATACATGACTACTGGAAAAACCATAGCCTTGACTAGACGGACCTTAGTCGGCAAAGTAATGTCTCTGCTTTTGAATATGCTATCTAGGTTGGTCATAACTTTTCTTCCAAGGAGTAAGCGTCTTTTAATTTCATGGCTGCAGTCACCATCTGCAGTGATTTTGGAGCCCCCCAAAATAAAGTTTGACACTGTTTCCACTGTTTTCCCATCTATTTCCCATGAAGTGATGGGACCAGATGCCATGATCTTCATTTTCTGAATGTTGAGCTTTAAGCCAACTTCTTCACTCTCCTCTTTCACTTTCATCAAGAGGGTTTTTAGTTCCTCTTTACTTTCTGCCATAAGGGTGGTGTCATCTGCATATCTGAGGTTATTGATATTTCTCCCGGCAATCTTGATTCCAGCTTGTGTTTCTTATAGCATCCTGTATTTACCTTCATTATAATTGTTGCTGCTGTGAATATTTTTGGTCAGTATTACTGCTGAGCCCCCTTTCCACTCAGACTGAAAATCTTATTTTCACTATTGTTTATCCGTCCTTCATTTAGCACAGACACAGAGTGGACATGTAGTAAATATTACTTAAATGAATGAATAAGTGTTGAATTGTAAATCTTTTAAAGTACCTCTTAAATATGGAATGTGATTCCATATTGCTTTTTTATGTTGTCTACTTAGTTTTTATTACTGGTAATTGGAGAATACCTATTTTCTTTTATTCTATTTTATCAAAGGCTGAAACATTAAGTAGGGAGATTACTAGTAAAGAATATTGGAGTTGAATCAAGCAAGGTACAGCCTGGAAAGGAGTAAAAGTCAGGAGATGAGATGGGGGTCTAGTTTGGAAGTTTCTCATTCTGAAAGTAGGTATTTCCCAAGGAATCAGCCACCACGTTTAATGGCATGTACTCGCCTCCCACTGTTCACAAGTCTTTCCAATATCAAGTATGTCATTATCTATCTTTGCCTAAAGCGTGACTTCATCCACTAGTATACCAGCTCCTAAACTTAGCTACATACTGGAATCATCAGATTCCCTAGTTGCCCCTCAGAACAATGAAGTCTCCTGGTGTAAAATCCAGGCATAGTTAGTTTTTAAAGCTCTTAAGTGAGTGCAATATGCAGCCAATTTGAGATGCAATGTACTTGAAGGTGGCAACAGAGCTGCTGCCTTGGAATTACATGAAACTCCATGAGCATACTCAAGGAAGGGCATCTTTGGGTTAGAAAATCATCTCGAGTTGTGAGCCATAGCACCACTTCAAGTCTTCGATTTCTTCTCAAATCATTTCTTATTTTGTTAGTGGTATAATTTAAAACTGTATTTGTTTGTGCTAATGGAGTCACTATATTTTCAGGAATGCTGAAATAAATGTCTACTTTGTCAAGAAAAAAAATACATATGAAAAAATAATCTATTTTCTTACCTTTCTGAAACCTGTGCCACAAATTTTTCATGACCGTATAGTCCAGATAAAACAGAGCCTCCGTTACTCTTGAGTCCACTGACACAGAGGTCATATTAAAGTTTCATGCAGGAGCTTAAATTTAAGCACAAACTTAAAGAAAGAACAAATCTTCTGTGTGGTTTTTTTTTTTTAATGAATTCAGGATCATTCTATCATTAACCTATAAAAGCAAAGTTACTATGATAGGTGCTCCTTCAGAATACATGTGCTCACTGATTTTATCCATTATCTCTGAAAATGTAAAGTGAGGTTCTGTTTTAAAGAATGTTTCTCTTTATAACATCTAAAATACTATCCTTTTGAAAGGTTTACAGTTTATCAATGTTTGACATATTTGTCATATTAGCATTCCTTATTTGCCTTTACTTTCTCCTCCAAAATAGCTGCATTTTACTTACAACCAAGGAAGATTAAAATTTTCTTTTAATTTGCTCTCAAAATTCTGTCCTTTCCAATCAAAATTTGAGAACAATATTTTGCCAAAAGATTCTTACTTAACATCCTTAATTTTCACGTGATTTGCTTTGTCTAGTAACAGGACCTAAGCCAGAGATTGTCACCTGACTTTTTACTTCTTTCACTTAAGTCAGATTGGGAGGTGGGAAGTATAAGTGAGGGGAGGGGATGAGCAGAGCATAAAAAGAAAAGAAAACACCTGCACTCTATTCAGCCATCAAATGAATCACGTAGAGCTGAACACTTGACCAATAACTGTGCACTTAACATGATCTTGGAGTCACTAAAGATTTCAACCAGACTCTAGAAATTTTATTCAAACAAACAAACCTTCTTGGTTACCCAAAGATTGTTTGCTGAAGGTATGCTTTTCCCCCACAACCAGGTGCTTCTAAGCATGGAGAGAGGAGCTGAGAAACCAGGGAGGATTCCCTCCTGGGGTTTAGTTAGGTATACAGAAAAGTGGAGTGCTTTGAAATGTTGTTGAGATGTTGGAATTCTGAATCATGCTGTAACATTCTATCTACTTTACCAAAATTGTATATTCAACTTTATGATAATCATTAATAAAACAGAAAAAGCTGCTTTTTTTTTCATTTTTTGAGTCATTTTAATGTGAGCCTCAAACCATTACCCTCCAGCCCTTTTCCAACATTTACCTTCCAGCTCATTAGTGACATTCTAGTCTTTGATTACCTTCTCAGCTCTTTAGTTTTTATTTCCAAACATTTTCTTAAATGAATTGTGACTGGGTTTTACATAGAAGGGTGTTATTTACTTTAAACCCCCATTACAATTCTAGTTTCTGTATAGATGTGCTGTTTTAAAACAGGAGAAGACCAGCATCTTCGTTGAGGAGCTTGTCCAGTGATTCTGGTAAGCTGACAGATTTAGGAACTCATTGCTCTAGGAAACAAAGTATTTACTAAGTGAGATTTAAAAACTTCTGTTGACTAGTGTAGCGAAGTCAGTGAAACTACTGATAATTGTAAGATCAAAATGTAATTTGTCTAAGTGTGTATGAGCCCATAGGATATTAAAAGAATAGAAACTTCAAATCTGTGCATTTTATCCTCCCACTTAAAAAAAATACTGGAAAATAGCTTCTACCTCTTAAATTGCAAGTTTGGAATAATAATGCAAGTAGACTACAAGAGATGTGGAGGTGAATTAAGAGAATCGTGGTCATCAGAGACCATAGAAAACACCAAAACTGCCGTGATGTTAGAATATCATCCAAGTATTTCTATGTATTTTGGGGAGGCATCAAGAAGGAAGAAACAGATGTTCTAGGTCTCTCTGCTGTTTTGTTTCACATTTTAATTTTTTTCTATTTTTTGTTTTCTCTTGCTGCCATAACAAATTACCACAAACTTAGTGGGTGAAAGGAAGTTTCCGAGGAACTTCAACACCCTCTTTCTCGTGGAGATACTTCTTCTCCCCTCTGGAAGGCCTTAAACAGAAGATGAAGAACTTGTATTGCCCTCTAGCACCCAGTGGAAGATTCTTTTTTTTTTTTAATTTTACTTTACAATACTGTATTGGTTTTGCCATACATTGACATGAATCCGCCACGGGTGTACATGAGTTCCCAATCCTGAACCCCCCTCCCACCTCCCTCCATATCATCTCTCTGGGTCATCCCAGTGCACCAGCCCCAAGCATCCTGTATCCTGCATCAAACCTGGACTGGCACCAATGGAAGATTCTTAAAACTCTACATCAAACTTTCCATTTGGTAACTGAAAATACTTACCAATTTGCTAAGAGTCTTTTCAAGAGTAAAGGATTAATAGAAACTATAAGTCAGATTGTTAAAGGATGTGAAGTCTGTCAAAAGAATAATCCCCGTAACAACCAGTCAGCTCTTCCAAATTTACAGCGTACAGGAAGATATCCTGGAGAGGACTGGCAGATAGACTTCACTCATGCCAAAAGCGAAGAGACATCAGTGCCTACTGATTTGGGTTGACTGGAGAAGGAAATAGCAACCCACCCCAGTATTTTGACCTGGAGAATTCCATGGATGATCTATGGGGTCACAAAAGAGTTGGACATGACTGAGTGACTTTCACTTCACTAGTGGGTTAAATCAGCCATTTAAATCAATCAAATTAATTATTTTATAGATTTATATGTCAGAAATTCAACACTAGTCTCACTGGGACTAAAGTCACAGTGTCAGCAAGCCTGAGTTCCTTTCTACAGCCCTAGGGGAGAATCCATTACCTGGACTTTTCCACTTTCTAGAGGTTTCTCACATTCCTTGGCTCACTGGACCCCTTTCTTCCATGTTCAAAGCCAGAAACAGAGGGTTGACTCATTTCACACTGCATCACTCTGGAATCTTCTCCAGTTTTAAAATCTGTGTACCCCAATATTCCAGACTAATCTCATCCCAAGGGATTTACTATCTGCAGAGTCTCTTTTGCCACGTGGAGTCACACATTCACAAATTCTAGGGACTAGAATACGGTCATCATTGGGGGGGACATTATTCTGCCTACTGTATGTGTGATCTTTAGTCACACATTGTGTATACCGCATCTTCTTTAAGTTCATTGAGTTATATCATTTTAGTACAGTGAGATACATTTTAAAACTGTAAAACAATATTTTGGCAAGTGCAGATGGCTTGTGGTTCATGGTAGAATAGACGTTAATAAATTTTTAACTGGGGCTTCGGTCCAGACCACTCTCACAAATTTCTTAGGAAGTCATCATTATGGACCCCAGCATAGGCCTATCAATAATAACTAATACAGTCCATTTTTCTTCATGATTGGAAAGGATCACTAGAATTATGATCTGTATGAGCATCAGACACAGTAGTTAATAGGTTGAAAATGTAATTCTCTAAACATCTGAGTCACAGTGAAGTGAAATACCATGTCATAAAATATAAGAAGCATTTTGAATAATTCAGTAGTATATTCATATACCCAAACCCCATTCACTCTGATCACACAATTTGGAATGGTGGACTTAATGTAAATTATTCTCTCTCTTGAATTCTGTTTTGTGGATTTTGCTCTCTTTCAATCTACATAGCATTATTAATAGGTTATGCTGAACAATTAGTTGCTTTATCACTTCTAATTTTGACCATCACTCATAAGAAAATAAATAAGTAAAACAAACAGAGTATATGAATTCCATCCCTATGTGTTTTTCCTCCATCCTGTAGTTCAGTTTGGAATGCAAGACTTAACTTCTTAGAGCTGGCTTAGTAAATCATAATGAGCCTACAGATTACCTGGGAATTTGATTAGAATGCAGATTCTGCTTTAGTGGATCTGGGGTGGAGCCTAACATTTTGCATTTGAAGAGCGTCCCCGGTGATGGGCTTATGGTAGAGAGTCCACCACCCAGTGCAGGAGATACAGGAGGCCTGGGTTTGGTCTCTGGGTCAGGAAGATCCTGTGGTAGAGGAAATGGCAACCTTACTCCAGTGTTCTTGCCTGGAGATTCCAATGGACAGAGGAGCTTGGCGGGCCACAGTCCCTGGGGTCACAAAGAGTGGGCCACAACTGAGCTTGTGCGTGCACACAGGTCACCTGATGATGATGGACCCTGACTGGGACCGATTAGTTGTACCCTAATGACTTAGTTGTACCCTGATGATTTGTTGTTGCCATGGTAACACTGCCAGCAGGAAAGGAAGCTGCTAGTTGAGGCATTTGGTGCATATTCTTGGCCAAGAAGCCAAAAGGGCCAAGCTACTATCGTGGAAGTATATGAATGCCTCTAAGTCAGCACTCTGCCAAGGCCAGCTTTAGGGCAATGCCAGCGAGCCTGAGCCTCCTGTATAGCCTTTGGCTCAATGAGAGTGAAGGTCACTGGGCTGGCATCCCGAGGCCTCTCCAGTCCGCTAAGGGAATTCTGGGAACAGGAACACATTTGTTAGGATTGGAGTGATGGTAAACTTGCCTGGGCCGAATGAAGCCTGAGGAGACTCTGGTGGAGATCCATAGACATCCTGTGCTGATCCCTCTTCTGACTTTGGCTGTAGGAGAGGAAAACTGAGCCATCCAGTAGCTAGTTCCCTCTGAAGATTCCATCAGAGTAGCAGGCACACACGGAGAATGCCGTGTGAAGAGGAAGGCAGATATCTACAAGTCAAGGATGGCTAAAGACTGCCAACAGCCCCACTCAGCACCCTCAGAAGGAACTAACCTTCCCCTACCCGTTAAGTAACAAGGTTTTGTGGACTTGAGCTATGGAAGAGCTCACTTTCAGCCTCTCCATAATCCTGTAGGAGGTGCCCTGAATTATGTATTATTAACCATTTATGGAATGTGATAACATCTGATACTATGTGTGTGTGCTCAGCTCAGTCTCTCGGTTGTGTCCGACTCTTTGTGACCCCATGGACTATAGCCCATCAGGCTCCTCTGTCCATTGGATTTCCCAGGCAAGAATACTGGAGTGGGTTGCCATTTCTTCCTCAAGGGGATCTTCCCAACCCAGGGATCAAACCTACACTTCCTCCATTGGTAGATGGGTTCTTTACCACTGCACCACCTGGGAAGCCCTATATGATACTATACTAAGCATTTTACTTATGTTATTTAATTTAATCCTCACAGTGGTACCAAGGAATGGGTATTATCCCCATTTTATAGAAAAGGAAGTGAAAGCTGAGGAAAGTCAAATGATTTGTTCAAGATTACATAGTTTGTAAGTGGCACAGTTGAATTCAAACACATTATCTATGTTATTCTAGAACCTGGGATTTTAATCACTGTGTTATGGTAAGTATTTCAACAGAGAGTATACTCTGAACCCCAGGTCCAGAAGTTAGAATATTAGAATGAAACTGATTTTTAATTTTTTATACCATTTTTAGAGCATGCCAAATTTGTTTTTGACTCAACATTTGTTCAATGACTAGTGGTTTTTCTATGCCTTTTCTTTCTTTTTTCCCTTCCTTTTCTTTTTGGCAATCATTGAGCCAGCAAAGCAGATGCATGTGAAGCCCTCCAGCAGATAAACATTTTCCATTCACATTTTGAAGAGAATAAAAAAGCCAAATAAAATAACCCAAATGGCAAACACTGTAAAGCCATTGCTTCATAAAAATAAATTTTTGGTAAAGAGGTCTTTCATTTGGAAATGAGATCCAGCTTCTGATTATGGAAAAAGCAAGTAAAAGGCAGGGAGAAGACCAGTTGGTCTGCTAACTATAGAGCCACACAGTGATACTCTGAGTTCCAGAATACAAAAATGTAGACTTAAAAGATTTGAACAATTTGTTTGCATATCTGTGCACTGTGAAATCAGGCATTATGAATAAACAGCATCCTGTAGCCAGTTCAGAATGATAAAATTCAGGACAGATTTTTATTTCCCCCTCCAACACATGGTTTTAAAATCAGAGATTTTTTGAAGGAAGATGGAAAAGTCATCATGTACCAAGTGCAAAAAATTACGTACAGAGTAAGTTTCATGGTATGTAACATTTCACTTTCTGCTTATTTTTGATTGGGTGAGTGCATTTCTTGTCAGCAAAGACCATAGTGCTTTTCAGGGCTGAGGTCTGCAGTAGCCCACGGAAGGTAATGATGTAATGATAAGGCTTTCAGATCCCAAAGGACAGTGATTTTTCTCTGTTGTGAATTAAAATGTTTATTTTTTCCTAATTGTTACAGAAGATTTCTTTAATACATTGTTATGCGCCTTTCTTATGGAAAACAAATAACTTCTCATTCCTTTAGGTTAAAAAAATAACAGTTCATTCTTTTGTAAACACAACATATCATACTTTATGAGCAAGACAATGCACCAAATGGTGTGAGAAGTGGCAAGCCATAATTCTCTGCCCTGCATGACCTTAAAACTTGCAGATAATCTGAGATACAAAGGAAGAAAAAGAATGTACTATTTCTCACTGAGCAAGAGATACCACCCAGGTCTGGGGCTAAGAGCTTTAAATTTCATTTAATCCTTACAGCAATCAGTGCCAGTTATTTTTAAACCCCAGTCATGTTACCTCAAAAAGCTATTTGTTAATCTAGTCTTGAAGGCATGAATTTCATCATATAAGGGTTAAGTTGTTTATTTAGAAAATTCTTAGAAATGGAAAGCCTTAGGATTACCAAGATCTCTATTAATTTCCCAGGGTTGCTCTAATGAAGTGAGTGGCTTGAAACAATAGAAATTTAAATATGTAAGCCAAATCAATTGGTTTGAAACAACAGAAGTTTATTCACTCTCAGGTCAGGATAGGAGAAGCCTGAAATCAAGGTGTTGGCAGTACCATTATCCCTCTGAAGGTTCTAGGGAAGGATTCATTCTTGCCTCTTCTGATATTATTGACAATCCTTGGCATTCAGAAGCTTTGTATGTTGTATAGATTGATGATGCTAAAAAGTGGTAAAGCTTGGCCTCACTGAGGCTATATATTTCTAAACAAAGGGTTGTTGTTCAGTTGCTAAGTCATGTCCAACTCTTTGGGACTCTGTGGACTGCAGTCCACCAGACTTCCCTGTCCTTCACTGTCTCCCAGAGCTTGCTCAAACTGATGTCTATTGAGTCAGTGATGCCATCCAACCATCTCATCCTTTGTCATCACCTTCTCTTGCCCTCAATCTTTGCTAGCAGCAGAGTCTTTCTAGTGCTCATCAAGTGGCCAAAGTATTGGGGCTTCAGTTTCAGTATCAGTTCTTCCAGTGAATATTCAGGAATGATTTCCTTTAGGATTGACTGGTTTGATCTTCTTGCAGTCTAAGGGACTCTGAAGAGTCTTCTTCAGCACCACAGTCCAAAAGCATCAGTTCTTTGGCGCTTAGTTTTCTTTATGGTATAACTCTCATATCCATACCTGACTACTGGAAAAACCATAGCTTTGACCAGATGGTTCTTTGCCGCAAAGTCCTGTCTCTGCTTTTTAATATGCTGTCTAGTTTTGTCATAGCTTTTCTTCCAAGGAGCAAGTGACTTTTAATTTCATTGCTACAGTCACTGGACACAGTGATTTTGGAACCCAAGAAAATAAACCATTTTCATTTTTTCCCATCTATTTGCCATGAAGTAATGGGACTGGATTCCATAATCTTCGTTTTTTTAATGTTGAGTTTGAAGCCAGCTTTTTCACTCTCCTTTTCACGTACATCAGGAGGCTCTTTAGTTCCTCCTTGTTTTCTGCCTTTAGGGTGGGATCATCTGCATATCTGAGGTAGTCGATATTTCTCCGGGCAATCTTGACCCCAGATTGTGACTAATCCAGCCCAATATTTTGCATGATGTACTCTGTATGTAAGTTAAATAAGCAGGGTAACAATATACATCCTTGATGTACTCCTTTCCCTATTTGAACCAGTCTGTTGTTCCATGTCCAGTTTTAACTGTTGCTTCTTAATATATAGTTTTCTCAGGAGGCAAGTAAGGCGGCCTGGTATTCCTTTTCTTTAAGAATTTTCCACAGCTTGTTGTGATCCACACAGTCAAAGGCTTTAGTGTAGTCAATGAGGCAGAATTTATTTTTGGAATTCTCTTGCTTTTCCTATGATGCAGTGGGTATTGGCAATTTGATCTTGGTTTCTCTGCCTTTTCTGAATCCAGTTTGTACATCTGGAAGCTCTTGGTTCACGTACTTTTGAAGCTTAGCTTGAAAGATTTTGGGTATTACCTTGCCAGCATGTAAAATGAGTGCAATTGTGGAGTAGTTTGAACATTCCTTGGCATTGCCCATCTTTGGGATTGGAATGAAAATCGACCTTTTCCAGTTGTGTATCCACAGCTGAGTTTTCCAAATTTGCTGGCATATTGAGTACAGCACATTAACAGCATCATCTTTTAGGACTTTCAATAGTTCAGCTGGAATTCCACCACCTCCACTAGCTTTGTTCATAGTAGTGCTTCCTAAGGCTCACCTGACTTCACACTGCAGGGTGTCTAGGTTTGCAACCACACCATCATAGTTATCGATGTCATTAAGGTCTGTTTTGTATGGCTCTTCCATGTATTCTTGCCATGTCTTCTTAATCTCTTCTGTTTCTGTTATATCCTTACCATTTCTGTCCTTTATTGTGCCCATCTTGCATGGAACAGAGTGTAGGTTTTTTGTTTTGTTTTTAGCAGAGAGAAGAATCCTGTCCATATGATATGGAGAAAAGTTAAAAGAGGTTACTCCTTCAACCAGTCATACCTGGGTTTTCCCTCTCAGGATGCTTCAAATCTATGATTTTAGAACCAGCTGCAGTTAGTATATTTCAGGTAGTTGTGACACAGAAAATAACTATTTACCCCAACTCTCACAGATTTTCAAGGTGGTGAGATCTAAACTTCCTAGCTGTATTGTCCATGGACAAGAGACTGAACTCAAATGTCAATTTCCTCATCTGTAAAGTGGAGATAATATTCATTGCAAGAGGATTCTATGAGACATTACATTTGAAGACTTGGCATCCTGTCTTGCATATAATGGACCATCTGTTCTCTTTGTCCTTTGATATATGTGGGTGCACTATATCTCAGAGGGGTCACAGTTTAGGAAATCTGATACAAGCCTCTTCTATTAGCATATGAAATAGAAAAAAATAGGAAGATAAAATTATTAGCATTGAGAAAGACACTGAATAGTTACCAAATAACAAATTGAGGTATGCAGTATAATGCCCTTTTGCTCCTTGAATAAAAGCTTCGAATCTGAGTAAAAGCGTCTGGTACTGAAAGCAGTTTAGTGTTCAATGTTGCAAAATCCGCAAGTTTTGCTTAGATTAAAAAATCCATAGTCATTTTGTCTAAATCTTATAAACAACATTGTTTATTCTAATTGACATGAGTGTTATATTTTTGATGAATTAAACAGAAACACTGGAATTTAATCTCTAGCTATTAACATCACTTCAAAACTATTAGACTGGTTTTTCACACTGTTAACAGTAAAAAAATAAAAATCCATGGTAAAAGCAAATTTGCCGTTAATCAACGATCATTCTTCTTAGAAGTAAGAATTTATTAGATATCTAGCAAATTTTAAGTCGAATAAGTAAGTTTTATTTTTATCTTTGATGATTTTTAAAACTCTGCATTGTTTTTAAAATATTTTGGCCCGTTGACGTTTATATTTTCATTTTATCACCCTTTACACACTTTCCTTTTATGCAAATATATCTACTCTTATCACCTCTTTGTGTATTTCTTTTCATATTACATGTTTCATTATCACATTTATTCTTTTTCATAGTGATAAGGTTTCAAAACATTCCCCTTCCTTTCACAGGCACAGTTCTTTCTCCTAGAAATATCTGAAGAGTTGATCCCTTACCATTTTAAAATATTCCAGTTTATACTTAAAATTGACATTATGCATATGTCTACAAAATATTAAAGTAAAAAGAAAAATACAAAAATTTGACTTAGATTTTTTAACAAGTTATTTGTTTTTCATGTAGCCGAAACCTTTCTAACTAAAGAAATAAAGGCTGAACTAGAAAAAGAAGCCCCCTTAAAAAAAGATATATACATACATATGTATGTGCAGACACACACACACACAAAGGTTTTCTTGATAAAGTAGGGTCGCTTCTAATGTATTCTTAAAACCCTAGAATATGCAGTGACCCAGGCCTTGTGCTAGGTGATTTACATACTTTAGCTGTGATTAGTATAGTAACTCTGGAAGGTAGGTTTAGGATTATCACTGGGAAAATAAAATAATTTTGCCTAAGGACGCAAAAGTAAGAGGTCAGGATATTAACCCAGGTCTTTCTATCTACAAAGTCTGTATACTCTCCCTGAAGCTAACTCCTACCTGTTTTTTCCCCTAAAGAAACTTAAAGTAGATGTCTCTGTTGTTGTTCAGTTGTCCAGTCGTGTCTGACTCTTTGCGACCCCATGGACTGCAGCACTCCAGGCCTCCCTGTCCCTCACCATCTCCCAGAGTTTGCCTAAGTTCATGTCCATTGCATCAATGATGCCATCTAGCCATCACATCCTCTGATGCCCTCTTCTCCTTCTGCCCTCAATCTTTCCCAGCATCAGGGACTTTTCCAATGAGCTAGTTGTTTGCACCAGATGACCAAAATACTGGATCTCTAGCTTCAGCATCAGTCCTTCCGATGAGTATTTAGGATTGATTTCCCTTAAGATTTATTGGTTTGATCTCCTTGCTGCCCAAGGGACTTTTCAAGGGTCTTCACCATAGTTCAAAGGCATTGATTCTTTGGTGCTCTGCCTTCTTTATGGTCCAGCTCTCCATAACTATACGTGACCACCGGGAAGACCACAGCCATGACTACACAGATCTTTGTTGGCAGAATAATGTCTCTGCTTTTGATACACTGTCTAGGTTTGTCAATGCTTTCCTGCCAAGAAGCAATCGTCTTCTGATTTCTTGGCTGCAGTCACCATCTGCTGTGATTTTAGAGCCCAAGCAAAGCAAATCTGTCACTGATTTCACCTTTTCCACTTCTGTTTGCCATGATGACTCTAAGGAGTTACCATACTACGTCTTGGTTAAGTCAGAGACACTCAGTTTTAATGTTTCAGTTGTTGCTCTGCTTTTCACATATTATTCAGGAAGCTGTTTGTATCAGCTGCAGAATCACATCCTTATAATCAATCTATGTGATTACTTGTGATTTAGTGTCTCAAATGTAGGCTTTCTAATATGGTCATCAATTTAAAGTATTATTTCATGTTTTCTGTAATTAGCACAAATAAATAAGATTGCTCTCTCAAAATAAGACTTAGGACTATTTTTTCTGATTAGCTATAGCTATTTGTATATGGCTCATTTGGGGTCACAAAGAGTCGGACACGACTGAGCGACTGAACTGAACTGAACTGAAGGAAATTTGACAATAAATTATTTGGACATACATTTATGAAAGTATTATTATTTTGTAGAACTATTCCCTTTATATGAGAATACTTTAAAGATTAAAAAAAATTATATCAGTGTTCTCTTTTGACTAGTACTACTGTGTTAAATGAGATTTATTGTAAATCCTTGGTGGCATTCATTTCAGAGAGTGCTTCTGTAGGGAAGACTGACTGGTTGCCCTTACTGGAGTAAAGGAACAGACGTAAATATACCTTTGTGGGCGTGCTAACTTGCTTCAGTTGTGTCTGACTCTTTGCAACCCTATAGAATGTAGCCCACCAGGCTCCCCTGTCCATAGGATTCTCTAGGCAAGAATACTGGAGTGCGTTGCCATGCCCTCCTTCAGGGGATCTTTCTGACCCAGGGGTCAAACCCACATCTCTTATATCTCCTGAATTGGCAGATGGGTTCTTTACTACTAGTGCTACCTGGGGGCCCAAATATACCTTTATGCTCCTGCAACACCAAAGAGGTTACAGTAATTTGAATCCAGAAAAACCTGGATACACTTATTTTACTCTTCTTCCAGAAGAAATTTAAGCAGAATAACTTATTTGTGGCCAGATGGAGGCCTACAATACTGTGAGATTGAAACAGAATGGACAGAAAAACTCAGTGCATTGAAAATAGAATAGAAATATGATTCATTTATTTTGTGGAAAAACAGGATATCTTGAAAGCTGAGAAGGAAAAAAAAGTCCTTTGCTTGAATATTTCAAGTTCTCTTTGCCAGTTGTTTCGCATTCTCGTGCCTCACCTGCTTAAATGTTCAGAAAATGGTGTTTCATATGCCGAACAATTTCCTGATCATCCCTGCTCTTAAACAGTCCTGACAGCTTTAAGACTGTAATTCTGGAAACAGGAGCCTGATATGACGCATCTGCCCATGCTCTCCATTATTTCCTCCTGAAGAAAACAATAGTTGGGTAAGGTTACACTCTAATGGACTCCATTTTCAGATGTAATTTGGTAGACTATAAAAGAGAGAAAAAAGAAAATGTTGAAATTGAGAAGGGCAAGTATAATGCCCATTAAAAAGTGTCTGAGTAGCTGATTACACATACATGCATAATTGTGGACCTGAATATTTGTTTCAATACACCTGAGTCTTGGAAATTGAAAAGAAGTATCAGTATTTAAGTTACCATGTTTATCATGGATGTTTTGGTTTGTAGACTTACTATTAATATGTTCCAGTCTTCCAATATCTTTTTTTAGATGAAATTACATGCAGTATTTTTCATTGGCATGATAAAGGAAGAATTAAGCACTAAGAGAATTAAAAATAAATCTCTTGAGTGCCTGGATAGCTATCCAGGCACTCAAGATAAACTTGTTGATACTCTTAGTAATTTCCTGTATTTCAGGAGGAATTGAATCTATTTGCATATTTATATTATAAGCATAAGTATAATCTAAATATTCTGACCAAAACATGTGGCACTTGGCTGATAAAAAATCTGAAAATCATTTCATAGGATGAACAAATAAAATAATTGAAGCTTTTAACCTGGAAAGAATATCTAGCAGTATTCTAAGTGCTGGTATGGAGTAACTATCCATTCACTCAATTATTTATATAACAGACATCAAAAGTCCACTGCATGTTAGGACCTGTGCTAAATACAGGAAGAGTTAATGCACTATATAGCTAGTATGGTGGAAACAGTTTTTCTTTGTAACTGGAAGAAAGAACTGGCACTAATAGGCATTATAGGCATTATAGAGATTACTTGAAATTTGATTAAGGTCAAATTTTTTAAAAGCCAGAGAGTTTATGAAAGTAAGTAGGCTGTTTTGTGTTATAGAACCCTCTAGGAATGTTCTAGAGATAACTGTGCCAATTTATAGGGAATATTTAATATATACCATTATATATATTAATATAGGACTTTCCCGGTGACCCAGAGGGTAAAGAATCTGCCTGCAATGTGGGAGACCCAGGTTCAATCCTTGGGTCAGGAAGATCCCCTGGAGAAGGGAATGGCACCCCACTCCAGTATTCTTGCCTGGAGAATCCCATGGACAGAGGAGCCTGGTAGGCTGCAGTCCATGGGTCACAGAGAGTCAGACACGACTGAGTGACTTTCACTGTTATATACATTAATATGGGAAACTTCCTATGCTTCCTCTCAACTCAATGATTTCTTTTCAAAATTACATGTAATTTATTATTAGCCAGAGTTAACTCAAAGTTAACCTTGGCCTACAGAAAAAGGCTAAACTAGGTATCAGGCATTTTTCAGAGAAGCAAGGAAGTCTACTAGCTGTATTCCTGTCACAACTGCCTTAGAAAGCAGAGGCCTAATCTGTGCAGCTGTTTTTCGTCACCTCACTGGTTTTTAGACTAGTGAAACGGGCCACTAAAGGAACTATAAAAACCTGTCTGCATCCCATGGCCCAGCCATTTTGTGTGTGAGATTAATCATCAGATCCTGTCCCTTTTTTGATGTCTTGGAGGGTGAGGGTGGTTGTAGCCTCCGAGATCTGTCAGCTTCAACATCCATGTGACTTCATAGTTTACCATAGAACTTTGGGCTCAGAAGAACTTCATTCAAAACCCTTTCTTGACATCATATTAAATTTGCAATGGTATAGTTTTAAAATAGGAGGGGTTCAGTTACCTTTCCTAGAAACAAAATAGGATCCTGATCAGAACACCTGAAATAAGAAATCTCTAAGTTTATACTTTTTCCCTTAATAGTTGCATATTCTATGTTGTCCATAAATTGATTCACACTTAAAAAAAATCTGATCTAGAAATTATTGCAGTTGGGGCCAGTTTTGTATCTGAGCACTTATCAATTAAAAGAGACTCTGTGACTCTGAAGGTCTAAAATGACAACTATAGTTTGTATGCATTCTGTTTGAATTTTCATTACAGTTGAAAGTTTTCTAAAGTCGGCTTTTTTGGTTTTTATTCTCCAGCACTTTTCTCCACCTTAAGGATTTCTCAATATCACAGAATTGAGTTTGGGGCAGATAGCTGACTAAGTAAAAATATGGAAGTAAAATTTCTTTTGGATTTCTCTTGGTGAATGGGTACCTAAAAGTACATAAAGTCCTGTTCCTTAGTAACCTTATGATTCACTTTCCCTCCTACATTATGTAGCATCTTGAAAATTCATATTGCTGAACTTATTTTTTAAAGATTTCTTCAATGAAAAATGAATGAATGAAATACAAATGAGGAAATAAGTCCTACTGTGTTCCTGAAGCTGTTTGAGCAGTTAACAGCATGTGTCCACATGTTGGTCAAACAAGAGCCATTATTGTATTTTCTCTTATGTCGGGTGTATAAGGCAGTGCTCAGAGGAGCATTGGGACTTCAGAGGAGAGTGGCTGGGCCCAGATGGGGCAAGTGGTAGCCATAAAAGGGTTAGTTTGGTAAGTTCCTTAGCAAAGTTTCTTCTTTCCTGGTGACTTTCCTGTTATTTACACAAAAAAAGCCATGGTGCTGAATTATAAGATAAAAAGAATTGGTCTCTAACCCTCAAATTATTTTTCTTTTTCAGTGTCTGGTTCACTTAGTATAACCTGCTTTTTGAGTTATTCAATGCAGAATTATTATCAACTTTAATTAAGAACTGGTTATGAGGAATCATCTATGGGAGGGTGTGTGTGTGTGTGATTGTTTTGGAAGAGGGATGGATGCTCCTAAATCATGGACTAAAATCTGAAAATTTATCCTAATTGAATGTAAGCAAATCTTCAGATCTGTTGTGGCCATACAGAAATAGTCTGTGGCATATGGGCATTGCATTGCAGATTCTGAAAGCTTGGCTTCTGTCCTCAAGAGGTCTTAGGCTGGTAAAAATCCAGAGATAAAGATAGTTAAAGGGCCCCACTTGGAGAGAGGAGAGAACGGTATGTGAGTTAATAGTGGCGAGGCTGCTAAATACAGTGTCTGCTGGGTGTTTTCACAAACCACAAAATGCTCTTTAAGTTCTTCAAACCAAATTACTTCAACCACTAGATAAGGTTTCAATGCATGATATTATTATTCTGCAGGCTTTTTTCCCCCTTCCAAGTTAATGTCTTTGTTTTGATTTTGGCTGGGGAAGTTCCTTTGTTGGTCAGCCACAACATTTCCATTAACTCACATAAAATCCCTATCTCACAATGCTTGCCAGTTTTCTCCCTGCCCAAACAGGATAGATAACATTAGCAGTGTTGCATGAAATATCTAAAATTAAAAGTATGTTTCCCACAGCTTCTGACCACTGGATTGTGAATAGCTTTGATACTATTCACAACCTTCCTAATCAAACCAATGAACTTGGAAATACTTTTTTATTTTGCCTAGGAACTAAATCTTTATGATATTAGAAATTGTTTATAGGTTTTTAAACATAAAGAGGTACCAGAGTTCCTTCAGAGATTATTTTTCATCTTGTGAAAAAACCAGTTTGGCCGTTTTAGTTGCCCAGGACAGTGGTCACTGAGCCTTATGGCATCCCCCTTCAATTCCTAATGGCAGGGAGTTACCCAATAGGCTTCAGGAATCTAATCCATCAGTCCAATCAGTCAGCAATTCAAGAGGCCAATATATTTACTAAATACCTAGCAGATGTGAAGCGAATAGGACTCCCCTGAGAGCTCAGTTGGTAAGGAATCCAACTGCAATGCAGGAGACCCTGATTCGATACCTGGGTTGGGAAGATCCCCTGGAGAAAGGAAAGGCTACCCACTGCAGTATTCTGGCCTGGAGAACCCCATGGACTGTATAGTCCAAGGGGGAACAAAGAGCTGGACTCGACTGAGCAACTTTCACTTTCACTTGTGAAGCAAATTGGTCCCCATAGATACTGTGGCAATGATTACCTGGGCCACTGAACTACTATCTCACAGTTTAAATAAACTAGAGAAATCATTCTGTTAGTGAGATAATTAGGAACCTCCACTTACTGAGCATTTCACCATGTATCACTCCGCTATTCTTGCCTGGGAAATGCCATGGACAGAGGAGCCTGATGCAAACAGTGCATGGAGTCGCAAAGCGTTGGGCAGACTTAGCAACTAAACAAATAAAGCCATCAGTCACGGGCTAAGTACTTCACAGGCACAATCTTTTAAATTACTAACAACAACCCAGAGAGATAAAAAGATTTAAAATAATTTTACAGAGTTTTTGGCACCTTTAATCAATTTGTCCAGTGGTATATGGTCATTGGTGGAAGAGTCAAGATTTAAACCAGACTCTGGGCTTCCCTGGTGGCTCAAATGGTAAAGACTCTACCTGCAATGCAGGAGACCCAGGTTCGATCCCTGGGTTGGGAAGATCCCCTGAAGTAGGCAATGGCAACCTCATCCAGTATGCTTTCCTGGAAAGTCCCAATGGACAGAGGAGCCTAGCAGGCTACAGTCTATGGGGTCACAGAGTTGGACATGACTGAACAACTAACACAACACTGAAGGCTATACTCTAGACCATTATTCCATGCAATTTAATTGAACCCAGGTCACCCAGGCTTTGGGAAGAATGGGAAAGAATCAACTTCCTTGCACCTGAACCATTTTCTGATTCAAAGGAACCCAAAGAGAGATGCATACTTGTTCTATGCAGTATCTGTATGAGATCTTCATAACTCCTAAAAAGAACTCATTCAATCCACATGCAACTCTTTCTCAAGAGCACAGGAACACCAGTGAGGTCTAATTTAAACCGTGTCATGTGATAACAATGGCAATAATAAGCCCAAAGAGCACTTCTGTCAGGCACTGTTTTAAGTGCTTTCCATGCAGTAACTCATTTCCATCTTCACAACAACCCCATGAGGGAAATTCTCATTTCCTGGGGCCAGAGTTTAGGTGGGGGTCAGGAGGTGATTTTTTTCTACTCAGATATACATGTAAATGCTTCCTAGTATATCTCTTTTTAATGATTCACAGTTCACATGAGCCCAGTAAAAGCTTTGAGAATCCCTGCAGCAAAGAAGCTTATCTTTCTTCTAGCCAGGGTATTCAAAATTTATTTTATTATTCACTCCTGTTGCCACTAACACCTATTAATGTGCTACAGAGTACAGATCAAGATTGCTGTTCCTGATTTCAGTAACAGCCTGAGTTCAGAAGCAACCCCCTGGACAAATCTTAATGGCTAGGAGGTGAGGAGTGGAGCAGCAGGGGGAGAGGGGCATTACTCCAGCAATTCTACAGACCACACCAGAGACACTGGGCTCTGGCGAGCAAAGCTACATTCCATGTGCCAATCAGAGAGTTGTTTGCCAGTGCAGAACTATATAGAGGGAAAGTCTGGCACTTAACTGCAGGTCAGCACTTAACCCAAACCTTTTAGCATCTCTGCTTATTTCCTCGGAGAAGGCAATGGCACCCCACTCCGGTACTCTTGCCTGGAAAATCCCATTCACGGAGGAGCCTGGTAGGCTGCAGTCCATGAGGTCTCGAAGAGTCAGACACGACTGAGTGACTTCACTTTCACTTTTGACTTTCATGCATTGGAGAAGGAAATGGCAACCCACTCCAGTGTTCTTGCCTGGAGAATCCCAGGGACGGGGGAGCCTGGTGGGCTGTCGTCTATGGGGTCGCACAGAGTCGGACACGACTGAAGTGATTTAGCAGCAGCAGCAGCAGCAGCTTATTCCCTAACGCAAATCTCTCATCTAATAATCTGGTGATTCCATGGCTTAAGGCAGATGACAAGCACCATGAATGTAACTGATGATAATATGATAAATCTGTTCAAGCAGAGATACTCTTGGTACATTTACATGCGATAATGGTTGGTATTTCCCAACCTGCTGCTTAACTCAGGCCTCTGAGGGAAGGCTTTAGCAAGTGACCTGGATTCAAAATCTGATCACATTTCTGGCTCCATGGGATCACTTAAGAATTTAGCATTAGGATGGAGACAGAAGGGAGCAGTGCAAGGTTGGCCATGGAAACAACTGGAGGTAGAAGATCCAAGTGGCAAATGAGTGAGGGAATGGACTCTTGCTGGAGCTCAGGGTTTGAAACTGAGGATGTAGAATGAATGGTTTACCAGGCTTCAAAAGTTTGAGCCCCAATGAGGAACCTCACTGATGGGTGGGATTTGGAAAAATTCAGAAGAAAAGTAGTATTCTGATGTGCACATATGTGTACATGCATCTGCATATATGTGTATTGGAGGCCAGAAGAAAATGAGTTAGTGTGGGAAAAAGAATTGTTGTAAATTGGGCCTGTATTCTAAAGATTGCAATAACTTGATCTGGCTGCATGGAAATGCTTATAGGAGACTTTTGAAATGTAGGTTAAATTCAAGTGATGGAGTTCTTTGAAGGCCAGGCCAAGGGTAGGCCTTGTCTTGGTAGAGAAGAGAGAGCCCTGAAGGTTCTTGAACAGTGGGATGACAGAAGAAGTGGTATCTTAAGAAGACGAACCCAGCAGTGCCAGGGGGGATAACGAAAATACTACACGTTTTAATTGCTGACTCATTTATTCTTAAAAACATCATCTTAGAAAATGACATTAGGACTGTATGAATCTCAATATTCAATTTTATGAAATTCTGGCAACAAAAAAGGAAACAAGTTGGATTATAGGAAATTAATCTTTTAGGTAATAGTTTTAGTTTACACAAGATTAGTACTGTTAATGGATTAGTACTGTTACAGATAATAATAGTATTATCTATAACAAATGAAGCCATGTTTTTAAATAAAATAATACACCAGTCCTGAGGAGTATTACATATTTTAATAGAATAAAAGCATAGTATACTTTTTGGTCCCTCTGTACTTGGCCATCTAGGTTGGCAATGTACCTTAACCAAAGGTATGTGGAGGACATTTTCTCCACATAGCAACACTGTTCAGGTTTCTGCCACCACCACTTCTTCTTCAGGCTTAAGAGAGATAATGGTTTCCTTTATTTCTCTAAACCTGTACCATTCGATATGGTAGCCACCAGATACAGGGGGCTATTGACCACTTTATGGTATGATTAACATAATAGTGTAACTGATGACTTGAAATTTTTTTTTATTTACTTAAAATTAATTAAATTTAAACTTAAAATCCAGAAATAATATAAAACTAAACACCAAACTTACTTTGGTAGGGCTATATTTTACTTCAGAATTTATTATTTAAACTGAGATGGACTGTAAAATACACATCAGATTTCAATGATTTAATATGAAAAAAGAAAAATATCTTACTGAACATTTAAAATATTTATTAAATAAAATAACTGGGATAGGTTGGGTTAAACTAAGTATATCATTAAGATTAATTTTACCTGTTTCTTTACACTTTTTTAATGTTGTTAGTAGAAAATTCTGAATTACTATGTGGCTGCCACTAATGAACATTCCTGCTATAAATATTGCCCACATCATTGTAAATAGACCCTTTATACTCTTCAAATATACACAGTTTAAATATGCTACCACTTTCTGGCTGGTAGGACCCTAACCGATTCCACTGCAACCAAAAAAAAACAAAAAACAAACCTATGACCAATTAACTTTATTTCTTGTGAACTAAATCACCACTCTGTTTTTAAATAGAAAAAAAAATATAGACTTCTTTGGAGGAAGATACACACACACACACATATATATATGTGTACATATATATATATATATATTCAGTGGGCATTATATGAGTAGCTAGGCAATATGTAGCTTCTAAAGATGTTTCCTAAACAATGTTTACATTGTGGACTAGTAAAATAATCTTCAAAAATGTTTTCTGAATGGAAGTACTGGTATTAAGTAGCTATCATATGCCAGAAATTTTTTGACAGATTACCCAGTCTATCCAACTCCTAGACCGCTTTCTACGTCTTCTGTAGCCTCATGGGTAACCACTTTCAAACAAACCTCAAGTCGTCTCCCAGCAGTCCTTTGAGGTGGGAATATTTTGAGTTGCCCTCATTGTACAGACCGGGAAAGTGAGGCATGGAGAGGTTACTTGTTTAAGGTCACACAGCAGGCAAACATAGAGGCCAAATTAAGTCCAGATTTGCTTGACTTTATAGCCCAGGATCATCCTAGCACACCAAACAATAAAATATTCCTTACTCTAAGACATTTTAAACAAAATTTAAGGGGGAAATTTGTTGACTTTACCAGGTATTGATTTTAAAACTTTCCTTGCGATGTAGGTGGTCTTTAGTGCTGTGTTTCTCTGCTACCCAATCTCTCAGACCACATTCCACCTCTTCAGCAGCCCCAAGGGTAACCACTTTCAAACAGACCTACAAAAGACCGTAGCTCACAAAACTTCCATGAAAAGGAGCTTCTAGGGAGGGCTTGTCAGGTCACTAGCCAGAAGGGAGAGACACAAGTTTGGTAGAATAAATCAGGCCAGTCTGGGCAGGCTGCATTCTGTGAGCCCGGCCCCAGTCCCCGCTGCAGCCTCACCCTATCCTCAATCAGAGTGCCGTGTGCACCCTTAGATAGTCTTGCTTCCATTTAGTGACATTGGGGAAGGATGTAAACAGCGTCTAAGTCACAAAAGGGACAAAGGTCCTTGAGCCTGGGGTTGAAGACATCATAGTGCTGCCTCCCATTCTTGTTTTCAATCTATGCATAGTCTGATCCTCCAGCATTTGATTCTGACTTCTGTAATTTCTTCATGGGAGTTTTAAAGTAATGTTTACAGATGTTAGCACATGTTGCTTTGGACTTCACTATATCGTCCCTAGCTAAATGGGTGTGAAATAAAAATGTGGTTTTAAATGCAGGTAGCAACTGTGCTTGAACCCATGTTAATTCTGGAATTGTGTACAGCTGTGTCACAATAAACACTAAAAGGAATTACAGGAACGTCCAGATTCACTGCAAAATCGGTCATGGTTTTGTACTCTTTATTTAGTGCAAGGCATTCTTCAGGTGCACAGTGATTAATATTTAATACTTAAACATTTAATAGTTAAATGTGATCTGATTAAATGTAACAAAGAAAGGGATGTTTCCTCCTCTATTCATTTTATATTCTTGGTCTGACTTAATATTACTGTGTGACCTTCTAGATACTCTCTCATCTAAACTCTTCTGAAACTGAAAACAGAGGCAATGTTACTTGGGGTTTAAAAGAGAGGTTGAAGCAGGCAAGGTTTAGCTGTGTTGTCTAAATGTTGTATGGGTGTGGCCTGGCTCCTTCACTTCTCTACACCTCAGTTGCCTTGTCTGCAAGAAGGTAGCGGCATAGCAGGTAGAGTTCTTCAGGTGTAAGCAACAGAAATGAACTCTTGACTGCACAAAATTATTTTTAAAAAGGAATTTACTGTAAGGAATATGAGAGAGCTGAAATAATCAAATGAAAGAATGAACTGAACATCAGAAGAGCTCCAGGGTTCTAGAAAACAAGAGCTTTTGGGCATTATTAGGGCACCTCAGCCAAAGTAAGATTTCTTATCAGATTTCATCCTTTGGCTCTTCTACTCAAGAGGCAAACTCCCAGAAAGAGTCAGTGAACTGACTTCATTTCCTTGATGAAGGGAAGGCAGGAAAAGGAAGTGTGGCCCGACTGACAAACTGTAGTAAATGAGGGAGGCTGAGTTCCTAAATAAACATCAGGGTGGTGTTACCCAAGAAAGAGATATGGGCGTTGGGCAAGCAAAAGAAATGATGTATTTTACATGCTCTTTACCTTATAGAGTGATTATGCTGTTAAAATCAGATCACTGACATAGGTCTACACAGTAACAGTATACATATAAATTATCAATAATTTAAAAAAGTTATCAGTAAAACAGAATTTATAATTTATTCTTCCCATTATGTTTTCAAAGAGTGTATTTCAAACACACACACAGAGAGCAGTCCCTCAGATTTTACTAATGGGGGTATTGTAACAATTTACTATCTAACTAGATAGAGATATATGGAAAACAAAATAAGTAGGAATTATGTCTGAAATAGTTTGCATGCAATTATTTAACTTAAAAGTATGCCTTTGGTTTTTCAAACATAAGCCAACAATAAATCCCACGCCATCTATTTTAGTTATGGTAAATCATAGTCGTATGTGGTCATGATTATGGCTAATTGTGGGATAAAGGATTTAATTTTAGAGTATGAATGAAATATACTGTTTTTGACATTTATGCATGACATTCTGGGAACAATAGGGGAAGTGCTAACAGCTATGTGATATAAATCCCCCTACAAAGAGAATATTAAAGAACATTTTTAAATCAAGGATTCTGATTCTTAATGAAGGTACTGATGATTCTAGAAGCCTGGGCTTTCCATATTTAGAATGTACCAACTGCTTCAAATTAGAGAGGCTATAAACTCTTCTGACATGAGTTCACTGATGGGGTGTGTGTGTGTGTGTGTTGTGTGTGTGTGTATGAATAAGTCTTTTCAGCTAAGTGCAAACAGAAAGTCTAGAACACTTCCCTGAACTGTTAGTTTTTAGAGAAATACATTCTGTGGTGGGCTTTCCTGATGGCTCTGTGGTAAAGAATCTGCCTGCCAATGAAGGAGACACAGGTTTGATCCCTGGGTCAGGAAGGTCCCCTGGAGTAGGAAGTAGCAACCTACTTCAGTATTCTTGCCTAGGAAATTCCATGACAGAGGAGCCTGGCAGGCTACAGGCCACGGGGTGGCAGAGTTGAACATGACTTAGTCACTAAACCACCACCGATGTTCTGTGGTAAACTGCTATCCCATACTAAGATCGCCAATCTACATTGCAATTTGTAACTGTATAAAGAACATTAAGATCAGAGAGTCTACTTACACTTGGCCTGAAACTGCTTATGAACTGAATGCTAATACCGGAAACTTAAAAGGAACCATCTCTATTTTTTTGTCAACTTCTGCTTTCACTTGACGGTGTCTTCCACTAATACTAAATTATTAGATCAGAGAACAAGATGGCAGAGGAGGAGTGCATCTGGATGGGGAGTGCTTCTCTCTCCACAGATACATCAGGAGTACACCTTCAGACACAGAAGTGCATGCAGAAACCAGCTGAGAGCGGACAGGAGTACCTGACCAGCAGAAAAGAATATATAGAACCAGGCACATCTCAGTAGGATGAAGGAACTAGGGGGGAAATCAGGAGTGTTAGTAGGAATGGACCTGCCCTCAGCAGGTGGGGGAACTGAGGCAGGGATCTGATCCCCACATTGGGGCAACTGTCTGAGTCAGAGGAGAAACATTTAAGGCTTGGACACAGACAAGGCTTGGAGTGAAACAGCTGATCTGTGGCAGCCTAAATGGAATGAGAATCTGACAGTCTTTGCCGCAGCCATACATACCCCAGATGTATGTGGCTGGGAGCTGGAGTTTAGGGATTGTGGAGCAATCCCCGGGCGAGGGCTGCTTCTGACTGCAGAGAGGATTGAGAGGATGTAAGGGAGGCCATTGTGGTGGGAATGCCTGTGGAGGAAAGCTGGGCAGCCTTGGAAGCAAGCCAATAATGCTGAGTCACACATAGCGGGTGGAGCCATGCCATAGCCTCCCTCTCCCCACATGCCGGCATTGGCAGCTGAACAATAGAGAGGCTGGCCCATCAAATGCCTGAGGCACTGAACTACAGAGTATGACCCCCCCCAGGGTGCTCCTTTAAGTGACTGATGCGCCAAACAACAGAGATGGACACCAGGCAAGGAAGCCCTCTAAATGTATGAAGGGATGGGGCTATGGAGAAAGACTGGCCAAAGAGGCCTTCTGATCGCCAGCTACAAGAGGCTGGAAAAGACTCTGATGGGGCCAGAACTCCTGCGGTGGAGGCAGTCCATGTCCCTGCACACTTGGTGCCGCCAGGGTCCCTGCAAGCCAAGCGGCTGCGCCACCTTCACGGTCAACTCTCACTGGGGCAGAGCTGCCACAGGCAAAAAAGTCTTGTGCCTATGTGTGCAGGATTGCTTTGGTAGTATCTGAATCTTTGCGACCCTGTGGACTGGGGCCTGGGGCCTGCCAGGCTTCTGTCAGGGAGGGGGTTCTCCAGGCAAGATTATTGGAGCATATTGGCCAATACTGGCTGCTATACCCTTCTAGAGCACTGTATTGCCTGCTGCCCTAGCCGCCAACCCCCTGAGTACCTGGTGCTGCCAGAACCCCTGCAACCCAAGCAGCTGCACCACCTCCACACCTGGCCCTCACAGGGGAAATCCCAAGTCCTCCAGGGCAGCCTCAGGAGCAACCCTCAGTTGACGACCCACATGCAGAGGTGGAGATAAAACCACAGTTGAAACCCAGGGGTAGTGTGACTAAGGAAGAAGACCCCAAACCCTCCCACCAGCTGTACAAGCTGCAGATTAAATCCACACGATCAACTAGGCAGACTCTGTGTCTATGGAATATATGAAAGGTCCTTGAGAGCGCCCACAAAAGAAAATGCACTAATTCTGATAGCTGTGTATGTTGGAGGCAAGAACACAGAGGAGTAGGACCAGATCAGAATCTGAGCTGCCCCCAAAGCAGGTCGAGAGATCAGCAAAGGGTTAGAGGCCATCCTAGGGAAGTGAAGTGGACTGTGACTCCCAGAGAGGGAAAGGAGTCTTGGCAGCAGCGACTCAAGAAAAACATTTATTATTCTTATGTTTTGACGTGTTCTGTAGATTCTTTTGGATTTGTTTTTCTTTTTTTTTCCTTTTTCTCCCCACTCTTGTAGTTGTCGATTTTATTGGCACTATGAAATCTAATTAAGCTTTTGAGCTTTTTTTTTTCTTTTTTTTCATCTCAGTCACATTTTTTATTGTTATAACCTCTGCCTCTGTGTTGGGCTTTTGCAGTTCTGGGGAGTTTTTTTTTTTTTTTTCGTCTTTTTTAAATTTTAATTTCTAATTTTTAAAACCTATTATTATTTTTTTCCAAATGTATTCCTTTGTTTGCTTTTCCTACTGTACTTTTCCCCTTGCAGTTAATCTTTAACATATATAAATCTTCTTTGTCTACCTCTGTTTAACTTTGCACATCTATTCTTTCTTTCTTTTCTTTCTTTCCTTTATCTCAACATAGTAGTTAGTTTTATTTTCATTGCTTTATTTCCAAATTGGCACCTTGCATTAGTTTTATTTTCCAATTTGTGCTTTAGTTAGTTTTATTCTGGTAGACATACTTTTTGGTTACCTTTGTTTGCTGGGTCAATCTATTGTACTTTATTGGACTGTTTAGATTTTGCTTATGGGTGTATATGTATATATGTACATTCAGTCACACTTTTTATTGTTGTTATAAACCTCTGCCTCCATGTTGAGCCTTTGCAGTTCTGTGGAGTTTTCCTTTTTATCCATTTTTCTTTCTTCTTCCTTTTTTTTCTCTTTTTTATAATTTTAATTTTTTAAACCTATTATATTTTTTCTACATGTGTTCCTTTGTTTGCCTTTCCTACTGTTCTTTCCCCTTGCAATTAATCTTATATAAATCTTCATCTACCTACTTAACTTTGCATATCTATTCTTTCTTTTCTTTCCTCTTGACATATTTGTTAGTTTTATTATCATTGCTTTATTCCCCAATGGCACCTTGCTTTAGTTTTCTTTTCCAGTTTGTGCTTTAGTTAGTTTTGTTCTGGTAGATATAATTTTTGGTTTCCTTTTTTCACAAGGTCAATCTATTGTACTTTATTTTTGTTGGGCTGTTTTGATTTTGCTTATGGGTGTATTTGTATATGTGTATATTCAGTCACATGTTTTATTGGTCTTATAAACCTCTGCATCTACACTGGGCTTTTGTAGTTCTGTGGAGTTTTCTTTTTATCTTTCTTCTTCCACTTATTTTTCTTTCCTCTTTTTATAATTTTAACTTTCAATTTTTTAAACCTATTTTATTTTTTCTACATTTATTCCTTTGTTTGCCTTTCCTACTGCTCTTTTCCCCTTGCAGTTTATCTTTAATGCATATAAATCTTCTTCATCTACCTCTTCCCTGATGGCTCAAATGATAAAGCATCTGCCTGCAATGCAGGAGACCCAGGTTCAATACCTGGATTGGGAAGACCCCCTGGAGACAGAAATGACAACCCACTCCAGTACCCTTGCCTGGAAAATCCTATGGACAGAGGAGCCTATTAGGCTACAAACCATGGGGTCTCAAAGAGTCAGACAGGACTAAGTGACTTCAGTTTCACTTTCACTTTCATCTACTTCTATTTAACTTTGCATATCTATTCTCTTTTTTTCTTTCTTTCCTTTCCTCTCAACATATTTGTTACATTTTTTTTTGTTACATTTGTTTTCATTGCTTTATTCCCCACTCGGCACCTTGCTTTCATTATCTCCCCCCCCCGCCCCCAGTTTATGCTTCAGTTAGTTTTGTTCTTAATTTTTGATTTCCTTGGTTCACTGGGTCAATCTATTGTACTTTTATTTTTGTTGGAATGTTTTGACTGTGCTCCTGGGTGTATATGTATATGTGTATATTCCATTATTTTAATTATTTGCCTGATTTGGTAACTGCCATTTGTCTGGGGTTCATCTTTGGTTTCTCATTTTGGATATTTGTTTTAATCTCACTTAATGCTATAACAAACCTCTTGTGGAATATTTGTTCCTGACCAGATATCAAGCCCTGAACCTTTGGAGTGGGAGCACTGACTCCAAGACCCTTGAGTAACTAACCCTAGGGGGTATCAAATAGTGAGAACTCACACACAGGCAAGCGCTGGAATACAAGACCCAGCATCACTGAACCACCAATAGTACCCTGTACAGGACACTTCATCTAAACAACAAACTAAACAAAAATACAAAGGGAATCATCAGCAGACAGGATTACCTCCTCACTCAGCCTTGTCCAACAGAGGAAAAACAAACAAACAAACAAACAAACAAAAATAGCACAAATCTCACCTTATAAGAAGCTTACACAAACCACTGGAAAAACCTTAGGAGGGCAGAAACCACAAGGAAGAAAGAATTCAACCTGGAAGCCTGGGAAAAGGAGACCTCAAACACAATAAGTTAAGAAAAAAAAAAAAAAATGGAAAGGCAGGGAAATACTACACAAATGAAGGAACAAACTAGAAACATAGAAGTCCAAATAAATGAAGAGGAAATAGTCAAACTACCTGAAAAATAATTCAGAATAATGATAGTAAAGATGATCAAAAACCTCAAAAATGAAATGGAGAAAATGCAAGAATCAATTAACAAAGACCTAGAAGAATTAAAGAATAAACATACAGAGACAAACAACACAATTAATGAAATTAAAATACTCTAGAAGGAACCAATAGCAGAATTTCTGAAGCAGAAGAACGAATCAGTGAGCTGGAAGATAAAATGGTGGAAATAACTTCTGAAGAGCAGAATAAAATAAAAATAATGAACTGAGGATAGTGTCAGAGATCTCTGGGATAATATCAAACACACCCACATTTGAATTATAGGGATCCCAGAAGAAGAAGAGAAAAAGAAAGGGTATGAGAAAATTTTTGAAGAGATTAGAGTTGAAAATTTCCCCAACATGGAAAAGGAAAGAATCAATCAAGTCCAAGAAGCACAAAAGAGTCCCATACAGGATAAACCCATGAGAAACAAGCCAAGACACCTTCTAATCAAATTAACAAAGACTAAACACAAATAAAGAATATTAAAAGCAGCAAGGGAGAAGCAACAAGTAGTATACAAGGGAAACCCCATACACTTAACAGCTGATCTTTCAGCAGAAACTCTGCAGGCAAGAAGGGAATGGCAGGATATTTAAAGTACTGAAAGGGAAAAATATACAACCAAGATTACTCTACCTGGCAAGGATCTCATTCAAAATTGATGGATAAATAAAAAGCTTTTCAGACAAAAAGCAAAAGTTAAGAGAATTCAGTACCATGAAACCAGCTTTACAACAAATGTTAAAGGGACTCATATAGTCAAGAAATAGAAGAGAAGAAAAAAGATCTACAAAATCAACCCCAAACAATTAAGAAAATGGCAATAGGAACATATATATCAATAATTACTTTAAGTGTAAGTGGATTAAATGCTCCAACCAAAAGACACAGAGTGGCTGAATGGACACAAAAATAAGACCCATATATATATATGTCTACAAGATACCCACTTCAGACCTCAAGACACATAGACTGAAAGTGAGAGATTGGAAAAATATATTCCATGCAAATGGGAAGCAAAAGAGCTGGTGTAGCAATCAATCCTCACATCAGACAAAATAGACCTTAAAATGAAGAAGATTACAAGATATAAGGAAGGACACTACATAATGATCAAGGGACCAATCCAAGAGGAAGACATAACAATTGTAAATATCTACACACCCAACATGGAAGCACCTCAATACATAAGACAAACACTAACAGACATAAAAGGAGAAATTGACAGTAACACAATAATAGTAAGAGACTTTAACACCCCACTCACATCAATGGACAGATCGTCAAAACAGAAAATTAATAAGGAAACACAAGTCTTAAATCATACATTACATAAGATGGATCTCTTTGATATCTTCAGGACATTCCATCCAAATGCAGAAGAATACAACTTCTTCTTAAGTGCACACAGAACATTCTCCAGGATAGACCACACCTTGGGTCAGAAATCAAACCTCAATAAATTTAAGAATATTGAAATCATAACAAGCATCTTCTTCGACCACAGTTATGAGACTAAATATGAATTACAGGAAAAAAAAAAACTAAGAAACACAAACATGTGAAGATTAAACAACACATTTCTAAATAACCAATAGGCTACTGAAGAAATCAAAAGGGAAATCAAAAAATTTCTAGAAACAAATGACAATGAAAACTCGACATGTTTTCACGGGATGAAACCTATGGGATGCAGCATAAGCAGTTCTAAGAGGGAAGTTTATAGCAATACAATCCCACCTCGAGAAACAAGAAAAACATTGAATAGACAACCTAACTTTACACCTAAAACAACTGGAAAAAGAACAAAAAAACATATAAGGAAAAAAATCATAAAGATCTGAGCAGAAATAAATGAAAAAATTGAAAGAAACAATAGTAAAGATTAATAAAATTAAAAGCTGGTTCTTTGAGAAGATAAATAAAATTGACAAACCTTTAGCCAGACTCATCAAGGAAAAAAGAGAGAAGAATCAAATCAACAAAATTAGAAATGAAAAAGCAGAAGTTAGAACAGACAATGCAGAAATACAAAGGATTATAAGACACTATTATGAACAACTATATGGTAATAAAGTGAATAACGTGGAAGAAATGGACAGGTTCTTAGAAAAGTTCAATCTTCCAAGACTAAACCAGGAAGAACTAGAAATTTTGAACCACCCAATTACAGGCACTGAAATTGAGGCTGTGATCAAAAATCTCCCAAAAATCAAAAGCCCAGGACCAGATAGCTTCACAGGCTAATTCTATCAACCATTTAGAGAAGAGCTAATGCCTATGCTTCTAAAACTCTTTCAAAAAATTGCAGAGGAAGGAACACTTCCAAACTCATTCTACAAGGCCACCATCACCCTGATACCAAAACCAGACAAAACAACAAACTAAAAGAAAACTACAGGCCAATATCACTGATGAACATAGATGCAAAAATCCTCAACAAAATTTTAGCAAACAGAATTTGGCAACACATCAGAAAGCTCATACACCATGATCAAGTTGGGATTACTCCAGGGATGCAAGGATTCTTCAATATACACATATCAATCAATGTGATACAGTATATTAACAAATTGAAAGATAAAAACAATATGATAATCTCAATATTTGCAGAAAAAATACAGCACTCAAAAATGGGCATAGAAGAACCTACCTCAACATAGTAAAGGCCATATATGATAAGCCTACAGCAAACATTATTCTCAGTGGTGAAGAACTGAAAGCATTCCCCCTAAGATCAGGAACAAGACAAGGGTGTCCACTAAGGTCCTAGCTACAGCAATAAGAGAAGAAAAAGAAATAAACAGAATCTAGACTGGAAAAGAAGAAGTAAAGCTCTGTTTGTAGATGACATGATACTGTACACAGAAAACACTAAAGATAGTATCGGAAAATTACTAGAGCTAATCTCAAACTACTGCACAATTGCACTCATCTCACACGCTAGTAAAGTAATGCTCAAAATTCTCCATGCCAGGCTTCAGCAATACATGAACCGTGAACATCCAGATGTTCAAGCTGGTTTTAGAAAAGGCAGAGGAACCAGAGATCAAATTGCCAACATCCGCTGGATCATGGAAAAACCAAGAGAGTTCCAGAAAAACATCTATTTCTGCTTTATTGACTATGCCAAAGCCTTTGACTGTGTGGATCACAATAAACTGTGGAAAATTCTGAAAGAGATGGGAATACCAGACCACCTGACCTGTGTCTTGAGAAACCTATATGCAGGTCAGGAAGCAACAGTTAGAACTGGACATGGAACAACAGACTGGTTCCAAATAAGAAAAGGAGTACATCAAGGCTGTATATTGTCACCCTGCTTATTTAACTTCTATGCAGAGTACATCATGAGAAACGCTGGGCTGGAAGAAACACAAGCTGGAATCAAGATTGCCAGGAGAAATATCAATCACCTCAGATATGCAGATGACACCATCCTTATGGCAGAAAGTGAAGAGGAACTGAAAAGCCTCTTGATGAAAGTGAAAGAGGAGAGTGAAAAAGTTGGCTTAAAGCTCAACATTCATAAAACGAAGATCATGGCATCTGGTCCCATCACTTCATGGGAAATAGATGGGGAAACAGTGGAAACAGTGTCAGACTTTATTTTTTTGGGCTCCAAAATCACTGCAGATGAAATTAAAAGACACTTACTCCTTGGAAGAAAAGTTATGACCAAACTAGATAGCATATGGAAAAGCAGAGACATTACTTTGCCAACAAAGGTCCGTCTAGTCAAGGCTATGGTTTTTCCAGTGGTCATATATGGATGCGAGAGTTGGACTGTGAAGAAAGCTGAGTGCCAAAGAATTGATGCGTTTGAACTGTGGTGTTGGAGAAGACTCTTGAGAGTCCCTTGGACTGCAAGGAGATCCAGCCAGTCCATTCTGAAGGAGATCAGCCCTGGGATTTCTTTGGAAGGAATGATGCTGAAGCTGAAACTCCAGTACTTTGGCCACCTGATGCGAAGAGTTGACTCATGGGAAAAGACTTTGATGCTGGGAGGGATTGGGGGCAGGAGGAGAAGGGGATGACAGAGGATGAGATGGCTGGATGGCATCACCGACTTGATGGACGTGAATCTGAGTGAACTCTGGGAGATGGTGATGGACAGGGAGGCTTGGCGTGATGCAATTCATTGGGTTCAAGGGGTCGGACACAACTGAGTGACTGAAATGAACTGAACTGAACTGAATCAGTGAATTTAGCAAAGTTGCAAGATACAAAATCAATACACAGAAATCACTTGCATTTCTATATACTACCAATGAAAAATCAGAAAGAGAAATTAAGGAGTCAATCTCATTCACCATTGCAACAAAAAGAATATAATGTCTAGGAATAAACTTACCTAAGGAGACAAAAGAACTGTACACAGAAAATTATAAGACATTGATGAAAGAAATCAAATGTGACATAAACAGATGGAAAGTTATTCCATGTTCCTGGATAGGAAGAATCAATATTGTGAAAACGTCTATACTACCAAATGCAATCTACAGATTCAATGCGATCCCTATTAAATTACCAATGGCATTTTTCAGAGAACTGGAAAAAAAATTCTCACAGTTCGTATGGAAACACAAAAGACCCTGAATAGCCAAAGCAGTCTTGAGAAGGAAGAACAGAGCTGGAGGAATCAACCTTCCTGACTTCAGATTATATTACAAAGCTACAGTCATCAAGACAGTATGGTACTGGCACAAAAACAGAAATATAGACCAATGGAACAAGATAGAAAGCCCAGAAATAAACCCAGGCACCTATGGGTCCCTTATTTTTGACAAAGGAGGCATAATATGCATTGGGGAAGAGACAGCCTCTTCAATAAATGGTGCTGGGAAAACTGGACAGCTACATGTAAAAGAATGAAATTAGAACACTTCCTAATACCATACACAAAGATAAACTAAAAATGGATTAAAGACCTAAATGCAAGGCCAGAAACTATAAAACTCTTAGAGGAAAACATAGGCAGAACACTCCATGACATAAAGCAAGATCCTTTATGACCCACTTCCTAGAGTCATGGAAATAAAAACAAAAGTAAGCAAGTGGGACCTGATTAAACTTAAAATCTTTTGTACAGCAAAGGAAACTATAAGCAAGGTGAAAAGACAACCCTTAGAATGGGAGAAAATAATAGCAAATGAAACAACTGACAAAGGATTAATTTACAAAATATACAAGCAGCTCAAACAACTCAGTACCAGAAAAACAAACCACCCAATCAAAAAATGGGAAAAAGACCTAAACAGACATTTCTCCAAAGAAGACATACAGATGGCTAACCAACATGAAAAGATGCTCAACATCGTTCATTCTTAGAGAAAAGCAAATCAAAACCATAATGAGATATCACTTCATACCAGTCAGAATGGCCATCATCAAAAAGTCTACAAATAATAAATGTTGGAGAGGGTGTGGAGAAAGGGGAACATTCTTGCACTGTTGGTGGGAATGTAAATTGATGCAGCCACTATGGAAGATGGTATGGAGAGTCCTTAAAAAACTAGGAAAAAAACTGCTGTATGACTCAGCAATCCCACTTCTAGGCATATACCCTGAGGAAACCAAAATTGAAAAGACACATGTATTCCATTGTTCATTGCAGTACTATTTTCAATAGCTAGGACATGGAAGCAACCTAGATGTCCATCAACAGATGAATGGATAAAGAATTGTGTACATATGCACAATGTAATATTACTTAGCCATAAAAAGGAACACATTTGAGTCGGTTCTGATGAGGTGGATGAACCTAGAACCTATTATACAGAGTGAAGTGAGTCAGAAAAAGATAAATATTGTATTCTGATGCACATATACAGAATCTAGAAAAATGGTACTGAAGAATTTATTTACAGGGCAGCAATGGAGAAGCATACATAGAAAATAGACTTATGGACATGGAGAGAGGGGAGGAGAGGGTGAGATATATGAGAAGAGTAACATGGAAACTTACATTACCATATGTAAAATAAATAACCAACCAGGAATTTGCTGTATGACTCAGGAAACTCAAACAGGAGCTCTGTATCAACCTAGAGGGGTGGGATGGGGAGAGAGGTGGGAGGGAGGTTCAAAAGGGAGGGGATATATGTATACCTATGGCTGATTCATGTTGAAGTTTGACAGAAAACAACAAAATTCTATGAAGTAATTATCCTTCAATAAAAAACAAATTAAAAAAAAAAAAAAACTAAACGATTAGCACCCTCCTGGCAAAGCCTGCAACAATTAACATGGACTCAAAGTTATATCCCTCATTGGAAATTTTCAGTGATAAGCAAAATATTCATTCAATATGAAGAGGAACCTGAGTATGCCCTCTGCTTCCATGAAACATCTCTAGTAAGAGAAACTCCTACTGAACTGAAGGTAGTAGCTACATAGTGTCAAGATATAATGCCTGTCAAAACTTTTTTTTTTGAATATTTATATTTATTTATTTATTTATTTTTAAAATTTATTTATTTATTTATTTTTTATTTTACTTTACAGTTCTGTATTGGTTTTGCCATACATTGACATGAATCCACCACGGGTGTACATGCGTTCCCAAACATGAACCCCCCTCCCACCCCCCTCCCCACATCTCTCTGGGTCATCCCCGTGTACCAGCCCCAAGCGTGCCGTATCCTGCATCGGACATAGACTGGCAATTCGATTCTTACATGATATTATACATGTTTCAATGCCATTCTCCCAAATCATCTCACCCTCTCCCTCTCCCTCTGAGTCCAAAAGTCCGCTATACACATCTGTGTCTTTTTTGCTGTCCTGCATACAGGGTCATCATTGCCATCTTTCTAAATTCCATATATATGTGTTAGTATACTGTATTGGTGTTTTTCTTTCTGGCTTACTTCACTCTGTATAATCGGCTCCAGTTTCATCCATCTCATCAGAACTGATTCAAATGTGAAAAGACAGCCTTCCGAATGGGAGAAAATAATAGCAAATGAAGCAACTGACAAACAACTAATCTCAAAAATATATAAGCAACTCCTGCAGCTCAATTCCAGAAAAATAAACGACCCAATCAAAAAATGGGCCAAAGAACTAAATAGACATTTCTCCAAAGAAGACATACGGATGGCTAACAAACACATGAAAAGATGCTCGACATCACTCATTATTAGAGAAATGCAAATCAAAACCACAATGAGGTACCACTTCACACCAGTCAGAATGTCTGCGATCCAAAAATCTGCAAGCAATAAATGCTGGAGAGGGTGTGGAGAGAAGGGAACCCTCCTACACTGTTGGTGGGAATGCAAACTAGTACAGCCACTATGGAGAACAGTGTGGAGATTCCTTAAAAAATTGCAAATAGAACTGCCTTATGACCCAGCAATCCCACTGCTGGGCATACACACTGAGGAAACCAGAATTGAAAGAGACACTTGTACCCCAATGTTCATCACAGCACTGTTTATAATAGCCAGGACATGGAAACAACCTAGGTGTCCATCAGCAGATGAACGGATAAGAAAGCTGTGGTACATATACACAATGGAGTATTACTCAGCCATTAAAAAGAATACATTTGAATCAGTTCTGATGAGATGGATGAACCTGTCAAAACTTTTTGAGGGATTCTCTAAATAAGCATGAGTTGAAGGAAATTTTAAATTGTGCCACTTTATAGTTGTACTTTGTGTAGTATACACTCTGGATATTTAATCACTCTTTCTATTCTGGAAATATCTTAGTATTCACACAGTGTCTGAGCTACCATTAGTGGGCAATGTGGAAGAAACTTGACTAGCTGGGAACCACTGATTCCTTTTAGTGTATTTTTTTCATTTCAGTTATGGTATTTGTCATCTCTGGTTGTTCTTTATATTTTCTAATTCTTTGTTTAAAAAATTCTAACTTCTGGCTCTGTACCTCAATTCTCTTCCCAAATTCTCCGGTCATCTTTATGATGATCACTCTGAACTCGTTCTCAAGTAGACTGCCTATCTACACTTCACTTAGTTCCTCTTCTGGGGTTTTATTTTGTTCCTTCATCTGACCATATTCCTCTGCCACCTCATTTTGTCTAAGTTGCTGTTGGCATTTTTATGTATGTGGTAGGTTAGTTACATTTCTCAACCTTGGAGAAGCGGCGCTCTGTTGGAGGTGTCCTATGGGTCCCAGAAATGCACCCTGCTGTGGTCACCCAGGCTATGGGCTCTAGGGGTTTCCCTGAACAGGCTGTGTGGGCCTTCCTTTAGTGGCAGGCTGGCTTTGTGGGCAGTCTGTTAGGCTTGGTTGGCTCCTAGTCTGGTTGGCTGCCAGGTCCTGTCTTGTGTGGATGCTGCTGGCTGCTGTTTAGTGGGGTCTGGTCACGAGGTGGCTGGTTGAAGAACCCTAGGGGCCCTGGGGCTAGTGCCATCTCACCAGTGGGCAGAGTCAGGGTCCCCAAAGACTTGGGGGCTGTTGCCCACTCACTGGCAGGTGAAGACAGAACCTGGGGTTGGTGCCAGTCTACTGGCAGGCAGAGTTGATTCCTGGAGTCTGGTTATAGGATCCATGAGTCCCAGAACTTTCTTCCGATCGTTGGGGTGAGGCGTTCCTGACACAGCTGGCTATGAGGTCTGGAATGTCCTGAAGGTTGTGCTGGCCTGTTAGTGGGCAAGGCCAGGGCCCAGCTGGTCACAGGGGACAGTCTGGCCTGGGTTGGAGGATCACCATTTTCTTGCTTCTGTGTCTGTCCCCTAGTGGGTGAAGCTGGTCCTGAGGCTTGTGCAGCTTCCTAGTGGAGGGGCTGGTGCCTGCCCACTGATGTATGGAGCTGGGTCTTGGCCCTCTGGTGGGCTGGACCATGTCTAGTGGCATGTCTGGGAGCAGCTGTGGGCTCTTTAGTCTTTAGGCAGCCAGTCTGTTGGTTAGCCAGTTCGTTGTTTGGTGTGGTGTCCCCTGCAGCACTGAAGCCTACAGGCTATCAGCTAGGGCCAGGTCTGGGTACTAGTGAGCCAATATGTAGCTGCCAGGGGTTTTTTTGCATTTGGATGTCCCAAGTATGTCTCCCACTGGTGTCTACATCCTATGGGTGAGCTGCAGTCCCCACCCACTCCCAGTACAGACACATCCCTCTCCAGGAGACCGAGACCAGCAGGTATGACTGGCCCAGGTTCCTGTCAAATTACTTGTTTTGCCCTGGGTGCTTGTGTGCATGAGATTTTGTGTGCACCCATTAAGACTGAAGTCTCTATTTTCCCCAGTCCTGTGGGGCTCCTGCTATTAGGCCCTGCGGGCTGGCATCTTCCTGGTGCCAGACCCCTGGGCTGGGGTGGGGGTGGGGGGCTGACATGCAGCTCAGAATTCTTACTCGTTGGAGAACCTCTGTAATATATTTATTCTCCAGTTTGTGGGTTGCTTACCTGAGGGTATGGGATTGGATATTACAGGTTTGCCTGCCTGTCTTGGGCTGTGCTTCTTTACGACTTTAATGGTAGAAGATCTTTTCTAGGAGGTTCCAGTCTTTTTCATCAGTGGTTATTCTGCAGATGGTTGTAGGTTAGCTGCACTCATGACAGAAGGTGAGCACAGTTTCTTTCTGCTCTGCTATCCAGCATCAGCTGGGATCTAAATTGAGTCGTGATCAAAGATCCAGGTTGATTTTGTATCGTATATTTGACTATCTGAGTGAAATTCCTTTCCTTCATTCCCTCCCACCTTCCTCCCCTTCTTCTCTCCTTTCTTCAGTCAAATATTCTGTGACAGTTAGATTCACAAGCAGTAATAATAAATGAGAGATCTACTGTGTCCTTTACCCAGCTTCCTTCAGTGGCATCATAAAACCATGGCATAAGATCACAACCAGGATATTTCCATTGACACAGGTCAAGGTACAGAACATTTACATCCCATGGGGATCTACTGTGTTCCCTTTATAGTCAGGCTCGCTTCTCTCTTGCCTAAATTCTACCATTTCAGGCATGTTCCATAAAGGAATCTTTCAGTATATAATCTTTTGAGATTGGCTTTTCTCACTTAGCATACTTTTCTGGAACTTCATTCAAGCTGTTATGCGTATCAATAATTCATCTTTTTTATTGCTGAGCAGTATTCCATGGTATAGATATACCAGTTTGTTTAACTATTATTCACCAGTTGAAAGACAACTGGGTTCGTTTCCAGTTTTTGTTTATTCAGAATAAAGCTGCTACAGAAGCTTGTATACGAATATTCATAGCAGCATTATTCACAGTAACCAAAAGGTAAAAACAACACAAATGTACATCAACAGATAAATGGATAAACAAAATGTGTATATATATGTATGCATGTCTGTATATTAGCATGGAATATTGTTCAGCCTTAGAAAAGAATGAAGTTCTGTATATGCTACAACACAGAGGAACCTTGCAAAGATTATGCTAAGTGAAATAAGTCAGACACAAAAGAACACACTGTACAATTTCACTTACTAATATGAATTTCCAAGAATAGGCAAATTCACGAAGATAGAAAGTGGAATAGAGGTTAGCAGGGGCTGAAGAAGAGAAAGAAATGGGGAGTTATCATTTAATGAGGATGAAGTTTCTGTTTGGGATAATGAATACTATTGATGATTGCATGATATTGTGAATGTACTTAATGCCAATGAATTGTACACGTCAAAACTCTAAATTTTATGTATATTTTCCCACAATTAAAAAAAAAGAATATATAAGCATTTGTGTGTAGGTTTTCATATGAATAGAAGTCTTAATTTCTCTGGGATAAAAGTCCAGAAGTGCAATTGCTAGTTTGTATGATAGTTACATCTGTGTTTTTCAAGAAAATGCCAGAGTACAGTACATTTTAAATTCCCATCACCAATGCATGAGTGGTCCAGTATCTCTGCATACTCACCAAAATGTGGTGTTTTCACTAATTAAAAAAGTTAACCATTCTGATAGATGTGTACTGGTATCTATCTCACTGTAGTTTTAATTTGCATTTCTCTGTAAAGCTGAAACTCCAGTACTTTGGCCACCTCATGCGAAGAGTTGACTCACCAGAAAAGACTCTGATGCTGGGAGGGATTGGGGGCAGGAGGAGAAGGGGACGACTGAGGATAAGATGGCTGGATGGCATCACAGGCTCGATGGGCGTGAGTCTGAGTGAACTCCGGGAGTTGGTGATGGACAGGGAGGCCTGGCGTGCTGCGATTCATGGGGTCGCAAAGAGTCGGACACGACTGAGCGACTGAACTGAACTGATAACCAGTGATGTTGAATGTCTTCTCAGATGCGTTTTGCCAATTTTATATCTTCCTAGTTGAAGTATCTCATCATGTCTTTTGCCTACTTTCTAACTGTGTGGTTTGCTTTTTCACTATTGACTTTGGAGAGTTCTTTACATTGTCTACATACTAGACTTTTGGCAGAGGTATAGGTTGCAAACAATTTCAACTACTCTTATCTGTCTCTCAATTGGTCTAATATCATCTTTCATACAACAAAATTTTTAACTTTTGACGAAGTCTGATTTATCATTTTTTCTTTTTGTGGATTATGATTTTTTGTGTCAGATCTAAGAACTCTTTGCTTAGTCCTAGATCCCAAAGTTTCTTCCTACTTTTTTTCCCTAAAAGATTTATAATTTTACATTTACATTTAAATGCATGATTTAGTTTGAGTAAATTTTGGTATAAGATGTAGAATTTAGGTCAAGATGATTATTATTTCCCTTGCTGCTGCTGCTGCTAAGTTGCTTCAGTCGTGTCCGACTCTGTGTGTCCCCATAAGACGGTAGCCCACCAGGTTCCCCCGTCCCTGGGGTTCTCCAGGCAAGAACAGATTATCCCTTAGGGATGACCAATTTCTTTTACACCATTTGCTGAAAAGACAATCCTTTCTTCATTGAATTTTAAAAATTACCCTAAGATAATGCTTTATCCTTTCTTCCTTCCCTCTTTCTCCTTTTGGCCACTGCTTTATATAATCTACACTGTCTTCACTGTGGCTATAAACAGAGATTGGCACCTTCATGCTATGAAGTTTGATGATAAGTGTGTATTTGGAAGGCGCACCTTTATATTTTCTAAATATTTATAAAACACATAAATCAGTATTATGCTGGTCCATTTTTGCACTTTCATAGCCCTCATTTAATTAATGAGCAAAAGAGAGATGGAGACAGGTAAGACCTTTCAGTCCCCTCTTTCTTGTACAGTGTGCTCAGTGTCAGCAGCCTCAGTTCATCTGGGTTTATTTTTATCCTGGTGTACTGGGAGCAGCGGGGACTTGGGAATGAGGCACAGGTGTCTCTGTAGCAAACGTGGTGATTTATGCAAACAGATCTTATACATTACTTCTTCCCTTCCTCCCTGTCTCCTTCCTTCTACAAATGATAAATAACTAGGAGTAATATGTTACACAAAGGAGACATTTTTTCTTTCATAGAGATTTTATTCTGGTGAAGAATAAAATTTTATTCTGGAAGAAGATAAGCAAATAAAGTGAAAACAGAATGAACTACACTCATTCTGATAGTAGTTGTGTTGATTATAATGTTAGAATTACAAAATGTGTCATTAGAGTGATATGTTTTGATTCATTGACAATGTTTTACTGATTTCCCAATATTTATGGCATTTACCAGTAATGTCCTAGTTGCTGCAGTTAATCTGAAAGAAAAAAACTGTATAAGTTTTGATTTCCAAGAATTTATAATTTAGCTGAGGAGGTAAGAATATACATAAGCACAAGTATTTTCAATTAGTGTCATATAAAGAGAATGATAAATAAACATAAAAATAAAAACACTAAAATAGTCCAGTGAAGAGGAAAAGTCTCTTCCCTTGGGAATAATCATGGAAAAGCACCACTAAGTAACATCATAAAGCTGGGCTTTGCAGTCAACAATAACAGGCAGACTCGATGGACATGGGTTTGGGTGGATTCCGGGAGTTGGTGATGGACAGGGAGGCCTGGCGTGCTGCGGTTCATGGGGTCGCAAAGAGTCGGACACAACTGAGCGACTGAACTGAACTTCCTGTTGTTGCTGTAATGATAAAATGAGATCATATATATGGATTTAAAAAATGGTATATAGTGCCAATTTAATATTATTAGGTAAGAAACTTCATGATGGCTTAGACTACTCCTCATATACCTTTGCATTCTCCATGTGCCTGTACCCAGCACACAGAGTCTACCTACAATCAGCAGCATTATTAAAAGTAGCAATGATTCCACAGTACATTTATTTGCCTATACACATAGAATCTGTTTAATATGTCTGATAAATGAATGTTCTGTGAACTTGTTTACAAAGAATTTAGCATGTAATTATTCTGTTTAATCACAGTGAATCCCTCAGAAGAGAAAAGTCCTATTACTTGTGTCAAAAAAAAGAACACCCAAAGGATTATTACTTGTTACACTTCTGTGATGATATATCTAGTGTGATGCTGAATAAAAGTCAAATTATATATCTTCCACTGGCTTCACTTTATGTAAGCAGATTTATAGTCACACTATAGCATGCAAAAAAGTTTAAAAGGTTTGAGCCTAAATATTTAAACATAATTTTTAATAATATATGATTAGATATATACATATTAACATATGTATATATACAAACAGATATCTAGAAGTATATATCTATATATGTAAATATATAGATGTATAGCTATTATAAATATACAACCATATGGTCTATATTGAAATTAATATTGCTAGTGTCTCAGAATGTGCTAAGTTTCAAGTCACATTCATAGGGAAACAAAATCAGAAATTGTGTTGTTAAAATTAAAACTTTATTCTAGAACTCTTACAGCATCCTATATGGGAGAAGCTGTCTGTAATAAAGATTGATGTAGCAGAAATTGTAACATATCCACCAAAATGAAATTTTACGGTCAGCTTTGTGGATGAAAAATTTAAGACTTGTGGTAGTAAAGTGACGAGTTTTATGTATTATCCCCTTATGAATCTTTTTGACCATTTGGAAAAGTCTTATGGGGTTAAACATCCAGGTTCAACAAACAAACAAACACATAGGCACTGTGATGGATGAGGAAAGACAGAAACTGCATCTGTGCACGAGTAAGGCAGTCTGAGTAAGTCAGTAGTAAGGACGGGAACAGCATGGTTTCTGCCGAGTGTGCTACACACTTAGCAGAGCAGATCCTGAACACGTGCAAGGCCTCATGGTTTGGGTCAGCAACAGTGTCTAACAGTGATGTGGAGCTCCTTCTAGGATAAGTCACGAGTGTGTAATTTACCATGGAGGGGCCTATTTATGGTACACAGGGGGATACCTCGCTGGTTGCTTTTTCACACAGTTATTAAATCTTAGTGGCAGTTAAAATCCAGGATACTGTATGACTTTGCACAAGATGACAGGATGCTTCCTACATGCCTCTTGTCTTTGGAAAAATGCTATTAAGTATAAGCTAATCAGAACTCAAGGAATGGGAAAAACGTGAGTTTTCGAGCCAGATGAACTTGCCTTCAAATCCTGGCTCTTTATTTAGCTTTTGTTGGCCCAAGCTTTATGTTTTTTTTTGTACAACAGACAGAACAATATGCACCTTGTATGATTATTTTGAGTATTAAATGAGATCAAAGTGAGTGAAAGTCGCTCAGTCAGGTCCAGGCTCTTTGCGACCCCATATAGCCCACCAAGCTCCTCTGTCCATGGGATTTTCCAGGCAAGAATACTGGAGTGGGTAGCCACTTCCTTCTTCAGGAATCTTCCCAACCCAGGGATCGAACCTAGGTCTCCTGCATTGCCTGGGAGACCTGGGTTTGATCCCTGGGTTGGGAAGATACCGTGGAGGAGGACATTGCAAGCCACTCCAGGATTCTTGCCTGGAGAATTCCACAGACAGAGAAGCCTGGTGGACTATAGTCCACGCGGTCACAAAGAGCTGGACACGACTGAACGATTAAGTACATTACAATGCAAGCTCAGCAAGAGGAAAGCAAGTTTAACTGCCTTTTGTTTTAATGTTATTCTGTTCTGCACTTAATACGTAGTCAGGAAACATTAGCTGATTTCTTTCCCTTGAGAACTTTCATTGCTAAACCCAGAAAGATGACAGCACAAAGACTCTGTTTCACTGATCTAAGTACTAATCAAGAAGCTCTAGGTACCTAGGTAGTACAAGAAAAAGTATGCTGTGTAATTTGTGAAGAACCTTGATAAAATCCAAACCTTGTGATTTGGTCTGTTCCTTTACATAAACATAGTGTGGAGGGGTGTGGGCAGAGAAAGAGAGAGGGAGGAAAGGAGATGACACAGTTTTCTACATCCTCAGGTATGAGAAATTACTAGCAAATTACTCTTGGAAATACTCAGATTGTATTTCAGGAGTTGCACTGAAAAAGGTATTTTAGCTAAAAATTTATTATAGCATTACCAGTCTGAGACCCTTACTTCTTTGGATCTATTAACTAGCATCACAAATAATGGATGCTCCTTACAACAGATTTAGAGTACCGAAGGGAACAGCGTCAGGTTGCTACATCTGGATAATTTTCAGGGGTGGAAAATATAATAATGAGGATACCAACTGGGCCACCCACTGCAAACTGTGGGTGACCAAATAAGCCAATGGAACCTCTAATGAGTATTTACTCCAAAGGACTCTGTATGTAAACGACTTCCAGACTGATGTGGTGCCAAGCTTAGAGGATTAAGTCTTTCAATGGCTTTTGTTGGTCAGCAGCCAAGGCATCTAGGAACAAAGGAGGGGGTCTCCTTGTTAAACATATCAAGAATATTACTTTCAGACAAGAAGAATGCAAAGAATGGATCAAAGAACACCATAAAATAGATGGAAGACAGTAGAAATAAGTAATAACAGCATCATTCATACTCTGAGTTTAGGGTGATTATGTTTAGTTAGGGCATTATTTTTCAGAGGACTTTAAAGCACTGCTTAGCATTTATGTGGTCTGGCCTACATTATAGGTAGTTGTGTACATGTCTTAGGTTTTGATGATCTTGAGGGCAAGAGTTTCCTCTGCTTTGTCTCATGAGTGTGCCATTAATCTTCTGTTTCTTTCTTCTTCTTGCACTAAGCAGAGTATAGATATATTATTGAAGAATTATTTTTGAAACATGTTATTGAAGAATTATTTTTGAAACATGTTAAAATGAATTTGCAACCACTTTTGCTTTAATAACATAAAAGGTACCAGGAGGAGCATATCATGGTTTTGTTTTTGCTTTTTTAAGGAGAGGTAAATCTGTAATACAAAGAAATTGCATGTCCAGAGGGAACAACTCAATACCACTTAGAAAGTTAGTCGCTGGGTTTATTCTGACTCAGGGTTCTTGTATATCTCAGACTAATCAAATCCCCCAAAGCAATGCAAATGACAGAGTACATATGGAAAATCACATTCCCTGTATGTTTACCCGGAGAAAATACAAAGCAAGAAAATGTTTGCACACTATGACAAAAGTCAGTGCTAGAATAGATTCTAAGATGGCCACCCAAACAAATGTTTACTTCTGTAAAGCAAAGCAAAACAAAACAAAACCTAATTGGGTATTTTAAAAGTTTGAAACATAGCAACAAACTTATTTGATTCCTTTTTTCTGTTTCCAAATAGTTGTGTTAACATTGTGGAACCTCTACCTTTCTGACCCTTCTCAAAGAAGTGGTCAATCGCATTTTACAGCAAGATTTCCTGATAGACATTGTCAAATGTAAACTTTGGCCACCAATTTCTCCTTCTTTAGGCAAAAGGTAGCCACAGTTGGAACTGCACTGTGTGGTTTAAAGACCTTCCCAATGATCGGCACTGCCAGTGTGGCCACAGTCCTAACAAAGATAGCCATTACTCTTTTCTTAGATGGACAACAGTTGCATGCCTGCAGTTACTCATGTGTTCAGAACGCTTCCAAAATGTTTGTTTATTTATATCCTTAATTTAACAGGCTCATATAGTGCCAGAAAGTGTTCTCTGTGAAGCAGATAGAAACATTATCCCTGTTTCATAAATGTGAAATTGAGGTTAAATAAATTGTTGAAAGTCATGCATCTCAAAAGTGGTAGAACTGGGATTCAAACCCAAGCCACCTGGTTCAAGTGCACTGACTCAAACTCAAAAACACATGTTTTAAGGAAAATCATGACAATGGCTGGGTTTTCATATGGTCCTGTCTAGCTTAATCTCTCTGAAACTGTGTGGTATACATCTTCCTCCTTTAGCCCAGATCCAGTTCCTCAATAGAAACAGGAAGTTCTCCAGCTCTCATCCCCCTGTGGGGGCAGGGGCGGGGGGTCTTACATAGTAGATTTGAGAGGAAGCTTAGACTCAGGAGAGTGAAGGAGGTGTCTGACTAGACATCTGGGGATATGTCTGTGCTCATGAGGACTCCTTGAGTCCCTTTTTTTGACAGCTCCTTTCCTTTGCTGCTACCAGTAAATTCCAAGTTGTTCTATTTCCCATTAGTTCAGAAAGTGGTAGAGTATTTCTCACACCTAAAGCAAGTGCTATAGTATATAAAAATCATTTAAGGTTTCTATCCCTGGGTGGGTGGTGCAAGCAGAAATAAACAGGTTGAAAGTCCATCAGGAATGAAAACATATTCCTCCTTTTTCTTTTTTTTAATTATCCTTTTTCCCTCCTCACCCCATCCTCTGTTCCGCGTTTAAACACTTACTGCTGGTCCAAGTTACGTAATTGATTTTCAGGGTAAAGCTTTTTTGGTGTGTGGTTATGGAGTCAGCTTGGTGCTGGATTTCTGAGGGGAGGAGGGCTGGGACATGTGGAAACAGAAGACAAGGGAAGAAGGGGTCTTAGTGTTACTGAGAGAGTAGGTCCCAGTAGTGCTGGTCCTTAGGGAAATAGTCCTGGCGAAGGAGAAGGGGCGGCACCAGGGATGGCTCCAGGCTGTGTGAGACAGGAGGGAAGAGGGGTCTCAAACTGGAGCTTCAAAGTCTGAGCAAAGGGAAGCCAGCTTTGAGTTCTCAGCAAAGATCATGAAACTGTCTCTTTGCAGCGCTTAACTCTTAAATTAAAAAATAAAAAGAAAGGAAAAAAAGAGCATATACCAGCCTTATCCTCCAGGAACCTAGCACTCAACTTAATTCTAGAAAAGAACTGGGATTTGTTTGAGGTCAAATGCTAACATTTCTTCTTGAGTACTTTTGTTTTGCTCTGGGAGTGTCTCTAAGTTGACCAGTCATGCTTCTGTGAAATCCAAATTGGCAACGTGGGAAAGGAAGGAAGAATATGACCACATATCTTGAGGGAGTGTCTTTTTATCTTCTCTTCAGTGGGGGAGTCAATAATATTTTTAACTCCTTTTCTCTTAACCTGAAGAACTACACCCAGAGCCAGCTCTTCAGTTTTCTGTAAATCCCATGTGTGACAAGGGTTCAGGAATCTTGCCAACACATTTAAAGCCAAACTGCCCAGAAAGCCATATGGAGAAGGGAGACTCAGTGACTCATACGCAGACCATTTTATGCATTACGTGTTTCTGCTATCTGTTGGGCACACTGTGATTCACAACAACTTTAATTAAAAGTAAATGTAATATTTGCAATAATTTGAAGAATATGAAGCATGGCCCCATTATTTAGACTCTCTGAATCTTAGTCACTACCAAGACCCCCTCAGTGGAGAGAGGGAAAAAAAAAAAGATTTATATGTGTGTGTGTATGCACACACTCACTCTAACATGCCAGAGAGAGAGCTGGTATGGCTGACTCACCTTAAGCAAGTTGCTGAGCTCTCCTGGCTTTATTTATCCCATCTATATAAAAATGACAATAACAACGAAAATGAGATAAACTCTGGAAAAAGTTGAGGAGCCCCATAGTGGATGGGGGCTCTATTTGACTTGTGTGTGTGTTTGTGTTAGTCACTCAATTGTGTCCGACTCTTTGTAACCCCGTAGACGGTAGCCCACCATGCTCCTCTGTCCATAGAATTCCAGACAAGAATACTGAAGAGAGTAGCTATTTCCTTCTCCAGGGATCTTCCCAACCCAGGGATCATTGCAGGCAGATTCTTTACCTTCTGAGCCACCAGGGAAGCCTTCCATTCGACTTAGATATCTCTAAACCTTGCAGTTCTACTGTTTCACTATCTGAGGTTTCCTTTCTTCCTTTTTTTCCCTCCATCCATCCCTTTCTTCCTCTCTTTTTACATGTATTTATCAACTCTATTAAGTGCTAAGCACTTAATTTACTGTAATTAACAAAACCCCCAGCAGAGAAGAAAGATCTGTATCTCAAGGTCAATGCATCCTTCTCCTTAAAATCCTTGTGTGACTTCTTATTTCTTTTACAATAAAGACCAATGTCTGGGTCATAGCTGAGCAAGCCTCATCTCTCTTCACTGTCACCTTGTTCTTATACCTCTGGACACTTCCACCTTCTTTTTCACCACACAGCCTCCTGCCACAGGGATTTTTCACAAACCATTTCCATTTTCTGGAACTTTTCCTCAGCATGGCTCTCCCTTCGATTAGTTAACTCCTAGGTACCCTTCACTCTTAACTTTCATGCATTGGAGAAGGAAATGGCAACCCACTCCAGTGTTCTTGCCTAGAGAATCCTAGGGACGGGGGAGCCTGGTGGGCTGCCGTCTATGGGGTCGCACAGAGTCGAACACGACTGAAGCGACTTAGCAGCAGCAGCAGCAGGTACCCTTCAACTCTCAGCTCAAATATCACTTCCTCAGAAAAACTTTCTCTGACCCTTCGTCTGGATGAGGTTCTTTGGCTGTGTGCTTCTACGTGCTGTGTCTCATTTACCTATCTGAGCTTATATTTATTTATTACTCTCTACTCTACCAAGCAGCAAGCTCCGTAAGACCAAACTCTGTATTTGTTTACTTCCACCATTGTGAAGCCAGAGCCTCCCACAGGCCCTGATCAGTGATAAGTGCTCAATATTTGTTATTTGAATGAATCCATGAGTGAGTAAGTGAATCCACCAGGAAAATTCATTGTCCCCAATTCTTGTCCTATAAGTTGTTTTGTAGCTTTATATAAAGCAGTTCCTCCTTTAAATAAAAAAAAAAAAGTGCACTGCTTTACTATACAAATGGACTATAATAATGAAGATAATTTTTTGAAGACAGTGCCTTATTGTGACCTTTCTTCTACTCGTAATCTATCAATATTATTAACCAGATTCCTGCAGCTGAAGAGCTTGGTAGTTCTGAGATAGCCTCCAGAGAATTAAGACTTCCAGGCTCTTCATTAAGATGCATATTGTTTAAAGAAAGAAGGAACCCAGGGGCTTACAGCATGCTCTTTCAAACATGACTATTTGACAACAATGATCAAGACATTTAGTTTACTTCCTAACAGATGAGGTTTAAAAAAAAAAAAAAGTACTTTCTTGGGAAAATGAAAATGACTGAAAATTTAGAAGAGATGGAGAGTTGGCTACTAAGGAGAAAACCCCCAGGAAATTGATCAGTTGGTATTCAATTGCAGCTTTTGTGACTGTAGTTGAGAGTAATGCTACATACATTTTGTCCTATAATGTATATACTGAAATAAATTCCATAGTGTAAAAGGCATATAAAAAAAAATGAATGAATTTCATGAGTCTGATATTACATCACAAAAGCCAGTTTTTACTAGAGACAGCATTATTAGCTACTGTTTTTTGGTGAATTATTGTTTAAATTACTTGGTCATTATATCATAATTTCAATCATCTTAGAATATAAATTAATTATCCATGACTTACTACAAACATCTGAACCAAGTTCATTTGAAATTAAGTATGTAAAAGCCTTTACATTTTTCTGAATTATTTTTAGATCTTAAATTACTATATGTATCCCTGGATTTTTCACTAGACTTCAAATATAACCAAGAACTTCTCAGTGGTATTAAGATATTTTGGAAGAATACTGAAATAATTACATAAACAATTAAAAACAAGTCAAGTGGGTTATGTATATTAAATCTTGTAAACTGTTTACAGCATCCCACCAAAAATAATCATTCCTTCTTTTAGTTTCTCACCCCTTAGTCATTTTGCTGAATATTGGTATAGTCATCTGAGAATGAGAGTAAATAAAGCTCCCCTCTCTCCATCCATGTACTTTAATCAGTAGGTCAAGTACACAAGTCCCCTTTGGCAGGCTGGCGAAACTTAGGGACCTTCTCAGAATAACATTTAAATAAAATAATAAAACTAAAAGGAATGCTGTTTATATTTAAATATGATTAATCAAGTTTGTAATATGACAATATATGTATTTATATGTTAAATAACAAGATATAGCTATAGATTTAATAAATACCATGATTTAAAAATAATGATGGGTAGGAACAGTATTTTGAGTTCCAGAAATGACTGTAATGTGATATGAAGATATCTGTGATTTCTATTGTTGACAAAGTCACAGATACTGCTCATACCACTGTGATCCATTGTGTGTATTTACAACTGAAAGACATGGAGCTGGAGGTTGGTGAAAATACAGATGTCATGCTTTTGCAACCAAGTTCACAGACCTCTGGTTAAGAATCAGTCCACTGTTTAATAAGGAAAATAAAGATGGTTTAATCAACTGAAACTTGGATATTATCCATGGATTTAATTTCATAAGTTTGTACTGATGATAAGAACAGTAATAGCGGTAGCTAAACACTTAAAACAATTATTAATGGCCAGATATTGTTCTAAGTGCTTTAAATATGTTCACATTACGTCATTCTTGGAAAAACTCTATGAGGTAGGATTTTACAGGTATACAAAGAGGTGATGTAACTTGTCTAAAGCCAAACAGTTTTGTAAGTGATAGAGCCAGGTCCATCATGGTCTTTTAACTATTGTGCTATATAACTGGTTTCTTTGTATTTGCTTGAGTTTTGTGGTAAATGATGGAAGGCCAGAAATATATGAGACATTTTTTCTAGTAGAAAAGGTTATGAAACATATTTTAAATATCTGTAAATTTGCATAGTTCAGTTCAGTTCAGTCGCTCAGTCATGTCCGACTCTTTGCGACCCCATGAATCGCAGCACGCCAGGCCTCCCTGTCCATCACCATCTCCCAGAGTTCACTCAGACTCACGTCCATCGAGTCTGTGATGCCATGCAGCCATCTCATCCTTGGTTGTCCCCTTCTCCTCCTGCCCCCAATCCCTCCCAGCATCAGAGTCTTTTCCAATGAGTCAACTCTTCGCATGAGGTAGCCAAAGTACTGGAGCTTCAGCTTTGGCATCATTCCTTCCAAAGAAATCCCAGGGTTGATCGCCTTTAGAATGGACTGGTTGGATCTCCTTGCAGTCCAAGGGACTCTGATGAGTCTTCTCCAACACCACAGTTCAAACGCATCAATTCTTCTGCGCTCAGCTTTCTTCACAGTCCAACCCTCACATCCATACATGACCACAGGAAAAACCATAGCCTTGACTAGACGGACCTTAGTCGGCAAAGTAATGTCTCTGCTTTTGAATATACTATCTAGGCTGGTAATAACTTTTCTTCCAAGGAGTAAACATCTTTTAATTTCATGGCTGCAGTCACCATCTGCAGTGATTTTGGAGCCCAAAAAGATAAAGTCTGACACTGTTTCTACTGTTTCCTCATCTATTTCCCATGAAGTGATGGGACCAGATGCCATGATCTTTGTTTTCTGAATGTTGAGCTTTAAGCCAACTTTTTCACTCTCCTCTTTCACTTTCATCAAGAGGCTTTTGGCTCCTCTTCACTTTCTGCCATAAGGGTGGTGTCATCTGCATATCTGAGGTTATTGATATTTCTCCCGGCAATCTTGATTCCAGCTTGTGTTTCTTTCAGTCCAATGTTTTCATGATGTACTCTGCATGTAAGTTAAATAAGCAGGGTCACAATATACAGCCTTGACATACTCCTTTTCCTATTTGGAACCAGTCTGTTGTTCCATGTCCAGTTCTAACTGTTGCTTCCTGACCTGCATACAGATTTCTCAAGAGGCAGGTTAGGTGATCTGGTATTCCCATCTCTTTCAGAGGTTTTACTGTTGTCTATCTAATTTATATACTGTTGAAACTAAATGTCAGAAGCACAAGAAAGGGAAAATTCACACAAAGAAAGTCTGTGATTGTTAGCCATTACCAGATCTTATTTTTCTTCTTCTTCCTTTTTTTTTAAATTATAAGCTGTTCGTGGTTAAAACATTGAGTTTGAAATTTCTCTATAAGGTTAAAACATTTTTAAATTTATTGTTGTATTTTTTTTTGACTCTGTTGAAATTCTAGAACCACTTTGTTGTGAAAATGTCAAGGTCTCAGAAGTCTTAATAAGATTAAAAATTTAGGAAAATTAACATGGTATTAAAACCTGGCTACTGTAATAAAATATTAAATATTTTTCAACTCTAAATTTTGCAAAAGAGAAAGCCCACAATATGTACCAACTTTTCAACAGGGTGAAAACACTATCTTTTTTTTCCTGAAAGATTTAATGAATTTAGGGTTACTATTTTAGAACACACAAAAATTGAGCCAACTCTTAACTTTCTAGAGAAAGGGGAGATGAGAGTGGCATGAGAATTCATATGTGGTGTCAAGCCAAACATAGTATTTAACGTAAAACTTTTATTTCATCAAAATATTAGTTAAGCTTCTAACAAATAGAACTAACCTCTTTATTGGGGCTTCCCTGGTGGCTCAGAGGTTAGAGTGTCTGCCTGCAAGGCGGGAGACCCAGGTTCAATCCCTGGGTCGGGAAGATCCTCTGGAGAAGGAAATGGCAACCCACTCCAGTATTCCTGCCTGGAGAATCCCAAGGATGGAGGAGCCTGGTGAGCTACAGTTTGTGGGGTCGCAAAGACTCGGACACGACTGAGCAACTTCACTAACTATCTATCACTAACCTCTTTATGTATAAAGTTGTCAAAAGAAAAAAAAAAACTTTGGGTAGAAAGAGAAAAAAATCTCATGCTTGGATTGCCCAAATATGCATAATTATACTGAATAATAAACATCAGTGACCATATTATTAAGGGCTTCCGAGGTGGCACTAGTCATAAAGAACCCACCTGCCAATGCAAGAAACGTCAGAGATGCAGTTTCTATCCCTGGGACAGGAAGGTCCCCTGGAGGAGGGCATGGCAAACCACTTCAGTGTTCCTGTTTGGAGAATCCCATGGACAGAGGAGCCTGGTGGGCTACTGCATTCCATGGGGTCATAAAGAGCCAGACATGACTGAAGTGACTTAGCACATACACTATATTATTAAACTATTTTCCTCAGGAGAGCAGGCATATGACAACAGAATTAATAAAAGGAGGGAAGAAAAATATAGGGGAAAAAATACCCCAACCATTTTAATGTTCCTTTATAGTTTAATCACTATTGCTGACTCAATGGAAAAAGAATTAGTTAGTTGTTAATCAATAGAAATTAACTAGTGCTAGCTATAAAGTATAACTAGTGTGAAGGAAAGTTTGCACATTTTACAACAATACAAATGTTAATATGAAACATCCTGAAACTTCAAGTGGTGTGTCTTAAGCCTAATCAACCATTTATTTACTGAGACATAAGTCACTGTTAACAAAATAAATTTATGATGGATACCTTCCCCAGTGATCCAGCTGTTAACGAATCCACCTGCAATGCAGGAGAACCCTGGTTCTATCCCCAGAGAAGGGACAGGCTACCCACTCCAGTTTTCTTGGGCTTCCCTGTTGGCTCACTTGGTAAAGAATCCATCTGAAATGTGGGAGACCTGAGTTTGATCCCTGGGTTGGGAAGATCCCCTGGAGGAAGGAATGGCTACCCATTCCAGTATCCTGGCCTGGAGAATTCCATGGGGTCGCAAAGAGTTGGGCACCACTGAGCAACTTTCACTTTCATCTAAACATCCAAGTTCTTTCCAAGCACAATTAGTTTCATCCTTTTTTGGTCTAAGTTTGTACCCCCTTACTTCAGTTTTCATGCCAGTGAGAAATTGTTTCATAAATTGAGGACATCTTGAGCAAACTTAGAAATCACATTTTAAAAATTACTTGAGCTTCATTGTATATGAGCTTAATTGAATATCTGTAATAAAAAGAGCAAATTGGCTTCACAAAGGTCAAAAAATATTTATTGAATGAATGAATGAGTAAAAGAGAACTCTGTCAATGATAATTTTTTCAAAATGCTTCACTTTTGACAATATACTTACTGTTGTCATGGACTTGCTCATGTTTTGTGTTTATTCTAAGTATATTCAGCAGTTAAAAACAAAACTGAAATTCCCATTAAAACCTGACCATTATATTCTAGGAATAAAGTAACTTATAGAAATTTTACAAATTATGGGTCTAGCTCCCACTTAAAACTCTGTATCCTCTTAAGAAACCTTTGAAAGAATAGGCAGAAAGAATCACTTAGACTTCCCAGATAACTGAAGAGATTTATATGACAAGGAAAGAGGTAATTTCCTTGCATTGAGTACAGTAAGCCAATCAACCTCTGCTTAATGGCATGGAAGACCAGTTTCCTAGAGTCACTGAGAAAAACAAAAAGCAAGACCAGTCAAGAACATAAACTTATGAAAGGCAATCAGGCACTCATTAAAAAAGCTTCAGTTCGATTCAGTCGCTCAGTCATGTCTGACTCTTTGCAACCCCATGAACTGCAGCACACCAGGCCTCCCTGTCCATCACCAACTCCTAGAGTCCATCCAAACCCATGTCCATCGAGTCAGTGATGCCATCCAGCCATCTCATCCTCTGTCGTCCCCTTCTCCTGCCCTCAATCTTTCCCAGCATCAGGGTCTTTTCCAATGAGTCAGCTCTTCGCATGAGGTGGCCAAAGTATTGGAGTTTCAGCCTCAACATCAGTCCTTCCAATGAACACCCAGGATGGATCTCCTTTAGGATGGACTGGTTGGATTTCCTTGTAGTCCAGGGGACTCTTAAGAGTCTTCTCCAACACCACAGTTAAAAAGCATCAATTCTTCGGTGCTCAGCTTTCTTTATAGTCTCAACCCTCACATCCATACATGACCACTGGAAAAACCATAGCCTTGACTAGACAGATCTTTGTTGGCAAAGTGATATCTCTGCTTTTTAATATGCTGTCTAGGTTGGTCATAACTTTCTTTCCAAGGAGTAAGCATCTTTTAATTTCATGGCTGCAATCACCATCTGCAGTGATTTTGGAGCCCAGAAAAATAAAATCAGCCACTGTTTCCACTGTTTCCCCATCTATCTGCACATGAAGTGAGGGGACCAGATGCCATGATCTTAGTTTTCTGAATGTTGAGCTTTAAGCCAAACTTTTCATTCTCCTCTTTCACTTTCATCAAGAAGCTCTTTAGTTCTTCACTTTCTGCCATAAGGGTGGTGTCATCAGCATATCTGAGGTTATTGATATTTCTCCTAGCAATCTTGATTCCAGCCTGTGCTTCCTCCAGCCCAGCATTTCTCATAATGTACTCTGCATATGGATCATCGAAAAAGCAAGACAGTTCCAGAAAAACATCTATTTCTGCTTTATTGACTATGCCAAAGCCTTTGACTGTGTGGATCACAATCAACTGGAAAATTCTGAAAGAGATGGGCATACCAGACCACCCAACCTGCCTCTTGAGAAACCTGCATGCAGATCAGGAAGCAACAGTTAGAACTGGATATGGAACAACAGACTGGTTCCAAATAGGAAAAGGAGTACGTCAAGGCTGTATATTGTCACCCTGCTTATTTAAAAAAGCTTAATGTAATGAATTTTTGTGATGTGGATACTTGCAATATTTAATTTTTATCCACTAGGAAAATCCTTATATGTTTGAAATATGTTTCCCACACAGACAAAATCTTTTTTTAGACATCTTGTGAAAGTCAAGTACAATAATTAGGCACATTTTTTTTGTGTTCCAAAATGTGTGCTTGACATGATCAACTGTAAAGAAAACTAATGTAAACATGTGTCTCTATTTAAAGTCATTTTTCATCTCTTAACTTTTTAATGATAATTTGCTGATTCCTTTCATTATATTTGCGGAATTGGGAGAACATAAAGAAAACTGACTCTGTTAGGCAGGAGAGCAACTGGTTAAACTAGACACCAAAAATCAGAAACAGCTATGCTCAAGTACATTATTTTTGTACTCCTTGCTTAATTAAAATTTTACCAAACTATATCCTTTAAAAATGATGCTAGCCATGTGACCATGAATTTAGATTTCCTTCACAGGGCCTACCATATATTCAGTACAGTAGGACTTTTTAAAAAAATATGTAAGGTATAAATGAGGATTAAGAGTGACAGTATCACCTTGTTTCTTGACTAACAGTACAGATTTTGTAAAGTTAAGTAATGTGTAATCCAAGCATATTCTCACAGATCTCATCTATTTTTTTGTATCTATTTTTGATTGATTCTTTTAAAAAGGATTGAGATTAGTAATGACACTTGAGCTTGGGATAATTAAAATTTTGTTAATAAAACTCTCAACAAAGATAAAAGTATCAACAGTCCATTCCAAGGATCCTATAATATAATCTATATATAATTTATATGATTCCCTGGAGAAGGCAATGACAACCCACTCCAGTATTCTTGTTTGGAGAATCCCACAGACAGAGGAGCTTGGCGGGCTACAGTCCATCCATAGGGTCACCGAGTCAGACATGACTGAGTGACTGAGCATGCACACCAGTGCAGGAGACGTAAGTGATGCAGGTGCTATCCCTGGCGCAGGAAGACCCCCTGGAGGAGGGCATGGCAACCCACTCTAGTGTTCTTGCCTGGAGAATCCCCATGGACAGAGGAGCCTGGCGGGCTACAGACCATGGGGTCACAAAGAGTCGGACACGACTGATGTAAATTAGCACACATCATATTATTGGCCATTTCTATTCTAGGTCAGAGAAATTGCAAAAATACAGTTTTGCAATGCAGACAATTCTGAATCAATTGTCAGTTCTTTTACTTCAGTGGAAGTGGTCAGCTAAATTTTTTGAAGAGTTCTTGTTCTTTTTTTAAATGCTAATATATTACCATCTTAATATGGAGTGCATTCTACAATTTAGATGAAATTATCTCTGGAGTTCAGAATTTCTGTTTTCAATAATTATTCACTGACCCTTTTCTATATATCAGAAACTACTACGAACTTGAATATAGAAATGAGTCTAACACCTTACCTGCACCAAGGAAATGTCTAAACAACTAGAGTAGTTTGTGATAATTGCTGTAACAAAGGGAAATAAGTTCTACTGAGAGAAAAAGTGGGACTTCTGTTTCTAGGGTTGGGGTGCAGGTGGAGGGAATGAAGGAAAGGGCGCCACCAGAGGGATAACATTCACTTAACTCTTTACTGGGCCATGTCATAGATTAAACCTAGGATTTCTCTTTTAATCAGTATTCTGTAGTTGATACCAATAGCCTACTACCAGGCAATGTTTTCATTTGCTCTCTCTGTATTTCTGACTGTGGCAAAACCATTTAGCATATCTAGGGTTGGCTACAATTCACCAAAGTTTCTGTGGTACATCAGAAATTTGTTAACCTTTTTGGAAAAATGTAAAAATTTGCTTTTCCTTTGTATTTTTAGGAGTGAAAAGATGAGTGATAGTGAGTTCATGAGTAGTGTATTTTTTTTCTTTTTTTAAAAAATTTATTTATTTATTTATTTTTTATTTTACTTTACAGTTCTGTATTGGTTTTGCCATACATTGACATGAATCCACCACCTACTGGGTGTGACTGCATAGGTGAGAAAGCAGCTATTCCACAGACACACTCTAGGGCAGTGGTGCCCTTGCCAACCCTCTGAAACCTTCCCTGGTGAAGAAAAGAGAGAGTGGAAGTTCTGTTTCTGGGGTTGGGGTGCAGATGGAGGGAATGGAGGAAAGGGCTCCACCAGAGGGGTCATATTCACTTAACTCTTTACCGGGCTGTGTCATAGCTTAAACCTAGGATTTCTCTTTTAATCAGTATGCTCAAGCATAGTGAGTGGAGTCAACAAGAAGCCTGTTTTAAAAATGTATTCACCTTACACTTGCTTTCAAAGAGTTTCAGCTGTAGAGAAACTATACCTTTCTGACTTTAGAAGGATGGGTTGGAAATATGGGTGAAAGAGAGAAGCATAAAAACTTGCTTGGCCTTCACTTTGGAGAAGAGCATGAGTATATCATTAAAAGAGAAAATAAAACCTACTACACTTCCAGTAAGTTGTTATTTTAAGAGATAATTAACATTACAATCTAGCACACTGTCTTGTTCATTATTACTTGATTTGTGGATTTAAAAAAAATTCCATTGAGAAGTCCCATGGAGAAGCAAAGTTGCCTCACGGTGCAGTTTCCCAAGGCTCTCCAATTGAGGCAAAGCAGTGCTATTAATTATGAATTTGTGGGATCTTATTCCACAATGGCGAGATCTCTCCACACTGTCCGGAAGTGTTTCCATTCCAGTCTTACAGACACAGCCATCTAACACTGATGGTGGTTTCTGTACATATGAACTTTCAGATACCTACTCTTCTCTGTCTCATAAAAATGAGCATTTCTCAACTCTGAATGAGGCTGTCATTTGAAGTAATGGAGTGGTTTATTAAGGAATGTATTGTGCCTTAATTAAGATGCAATTACAGAAGTCATACCTCTCTCCTCTCTAATTTTGCTATGATGAAAATATAAAAATTAAGTAGTCCAAATAGAAAATATAAAGCAGCGATGATAACATTAAGCAAAACAAATCAACAAACAAAACAACTCAAAGCTTCAAAATTCATATGCACATCCTAGGACTTTTAGATCATCGCTAATCTTGTGTCTGTGAAATTTTAGCTGGTACAGTGATGACCCTGGATATATATGGAAGAGGAGACAAATTTTCATCATGCAGTTTATCATCTATTTGGGGAATTTTATGTAAATTAATGAGAATAATAACGCTTTTACAACATTTATAATGTACTTTAAGTAACAGGTTATCTCATTTGACCACTCAACAGTCTAGTAAATAGTGATTATTATACTATACTCATTGTGTATTTGTGGAAACTGAGACATTACTTTGCCAACAAAGGTCTGTCTAGTCAAAGCTATTGTTTTCCAGTAGTCATGTATGAATATGAGAGTTGAGCCATAAAGAAGGCTGAGCACTGAAGAATTTATGCTTTTCAACTATGGTGTTGGAGAAGACTCTTGAGAGTCTTTTGGACTGCAAGGAGATCCAACCAGTCCATCCTAAAGGAGATCAGTCCTAAATATTCATTGGAAGGACTAATGCTGAAGCTGAACTACAATACGTTGGCCACCTGATGTGAAGAAGTGACTCACTGGAAAAGACCCTGATGCTGGGAAAGATTGAACGCGGGAGGAGAAAGGGATGACAGAGGATGAGACGTTTGGATGGCATCACCGACTCGATGGATAGGAGTTTGAGTAAACTCTGGGATGCCTGGAGTGCTGCAGTCCATGGGGTCGCAGAGTCAAACACAACTGAGTGACTGAACTAAACTGAGGCTTGGCTGATAATTTGCAAAAGATGGTGCTCAAACTCCATCTATAACTTGTATTTTCCTCACCATAATGCATAGTAGGACTTTCACGCTATACAAAAACTAGATGTCTAGAGCCTTATGATAAATTAACTGGAATTATAAAGTGAGCATATTTTTGAAGTCTAAAATATTTGATTTTATTACTTGAAAGTGATAGAATTTATTATAATGTAGTGCAACCCAATGTCCCATTGTTCTGTGATTCTGGAATGTGAGGAGGAGGATGAAATAGTCTCCTTTCTGCTGGGAACACTCTCAGTCTCCTGCTGCTCAACTCTTCACTGGGCTATGTAGTGACATAAATGGAGAGTTGCTGTTTTTATGTGAGGGACTACCCCACATGAACATGGTGGGGAAAAAGTCTCGGTAACCTCTGAGCTTCTAAGGAAAGGGAAGGAAAGATGAGAAGTCTCAGCTTTCCCTTTTATCTACTGAATGAGGCAAATTATCCATAGCCTTCAAAATCATCAAAATGTAAGTGATCTTCCAAGTGGTAATGGTTAAAGCCTTCATCTCATATTTTTCTGTATTAAACATTTGTTACTTTGTTCTCCTTCTGTAGAGCAAAACCAGTGGGACGGTATGAACAAAATTTACACCAGAAGGGAGTTCTAGCCACCTCTTTAGATTTGTGTTACAAGTGTGTTTCTGTCTGTTTTATTTCCATAGAGGAAGGTGAAGCGCAATCCCCACTTTGGAGCAGTGAATACAGTGATGGGATGGCCGGCACGCAGTGCTGGTTGTCCTGGTAACAGCATCTCAAATCTTACACTAACATCTGGTGTTCTTAAGCTTAACAGCTGGTTGTCTACAGAAAAAATTGAACAAGGAGTTGAAACACAAATGGGAATACCGTAAAATAAAAGGAGTTACCTAGGAGGAATACCAAGAAATAACTAAGCTAAAGCAGGAAATGAGATGCAACTTGCAAAATGCAGAGAGAAATATATCAGGGATTAAAAAATGGATAAAAGATAATGTCACTTGGAAAATAATGAATATTGTGAGTTTTAAGTTTTGCATTATTTTTATAAGCAAATTGACCAACATGTTGGAAAGATGAATGATCAAAATTAAATTTTGGAGAATATGAACCAACAGACTATATTTTGTACTCTGTAAGTCCCAACACAAGTGGAAATCATGATTGCAAGTGTAGTCAAACCTTTTGAAAATTCTTGGTAAAGTGTTTGAAGATGAGAAAATACTTAGGATTTCTTGTAGAAGTAGTTGATCAGTAGCTTTTAACTACTGATTTCTACTCACAGAATTACATGTTATTATAGTTGAAGGATTTGAGGTTATTTTTATTTTGAGGAGGTGTTTTTATTATGGACTCACTGAATACATACTGAAGTAGTACTCATTTTAAATCACAATGTTAATACAAATAAATAATGTTGGTACCAATATCACTCATTTTGAAGGGCACAGGATATTATTTATGAAAAGTTGTTAACAGAGATTCATAGTGATAATTCTCCACCTTCACCTCTAAACTTGGAACATTCATTAAATTATATACAATAGTATAAAAAAATTCCTGCTATATCTACTCTCATACTAGGTAACAAAATATATGATATAGAAATAGGTTCTTTCCTATAAAGAAACTGACTGAAAATAAGCAGAGGCTTTCTTGTGGTTTAAGATATAATCATAGAAAGTTAAATAAAGCCACTGGACTCAGAAGAGTGTGAGACTTATTCTGAGTAGATTTAATAGGCAGAACCAGAAAATCTAGATAAGAACGGAAAGGGAATCCAACTTTTACTTCTCACAGAGAAGAATAATTTAGGAATTTGTTTCCAAAAGGGAAGAGACAGCCCCTCGAGGCCATCATGTCCAGAGTTGCAGGGGACAAGTTGTAGTCATTTGAGAATGCTGTATATAGAAGGCAGTCAGGGCCATACATGGACAGAACTCTGGAGTGAAACATTCTATCAAAAAACTGGAAAATCTGAGAGCAGAGCTGTTTAGAATCACTGTGTTAGGAAGATAAAAGAATGAGGATGACCCATTTAAGATAAGGTGAAGAACCAGGGATAATGAGTGCTAGACACTAAGAAATCAGTGTCCATTAAGGACAATCATGTCCTTCAGAAAGAGACAGAATGAAGTGAGTAGGGATAACTCTCTGTATTGACCTCTTTGAAGGTTAAGTACAACCAGGGATCAATTATGAGTTTCTGCACATTGATAGCATCAGATCTCAGGTTACATGATGAATTAAGGAATAGATTAGCAGCCAGAAAGAGCCTGTGTAAACTACTCTCTCAAGAAATTTACTAACAAAAAGAGAATAAGCATACAGATTTTGTTTTAAATAGAATTTTGCACAATTTGCTAGCAGATGGGAAGAAATAAAAATACACACTCTCTTTCTAACTAAACTCTCACTAGTCAAATTCCAGAAAACAATATATTCTGGTAGCAGGCCAAACTTATACAAGAGAAAGGGAAAACCATTAGAGAAGTAAGAGTCTATGGAGCCTAAGTGAGAGAGCAGTAGGGAGGAACTGTACCCTGATTAACGCTAGAAGTGCAAAACCATGTTTATATAGCAATTCATTCATCTGTTTTTAAGCATTTATGATAGGCCAGGCACCGTTCTAGATGTTGTAGATACAGTCATATAAAAGAAAATAAAAACTCCTGCCCTCATGGTGCTTATACTTCAGTCAGGGGAGAGACAATAAATAAGGAAATGATTCAAATAATTAGCATGCCATCTAGTGAGAAATGCTGTGGAGAAAAATAAAGGAGGTGAGGGAGCAATGGAGTGGGGTGTCAGGGTGGCCTCAATAATACAGTGAAGGAAGGGGAGGGGCAACTGGGTCAGGGGGCTCTCTGGGGATGAGCCTTCCAGCAGAGAAGGGCTGGCTGCTGGGTATTTAAGTATGAAGAGGCCTGGTGTGTGGGAATCATGAGGAGATCAGCATGGCTGGAGTGGGGTGGGCAGTGTAAAACAAGCACAGGGTCAGCTCCTTTCAAACAGAAGGGGTTCAGGCTTTTGTGCTGAATGAGATGCATAGCCAGTGGACAGTTTCTAGCGAGTAACTGACAGGAGAGATCTTCCACTTCAGCAGACCCACTAAGGCTGCTGTGTGGAGAATACAGTGGTGTGGGAGAATTCTGGGAAGGAGGAGCAAAGATGGAAGGAGTGAAGCAGTACAGAGAGTGAGGAGAGGTTGGATTCCAAAAACACATTAAGGATAGAGCTCAGTGGATCTGGTGATAGATTTGAAGTTAGGAGTGAAAGAGGAATACAGCATGGTGTGAGGTTTTGGCCTGACAACTGCCATTACAGACTTGCCATTCACTGGCTATGGTTTTTCCTGTGGTCATGTATGGATGTGAGAGTTGGACTGTGAAGAAGGCTGGGCGCCGAAGAATTGATGCTTTTGAACTGTGGTGTTGGAGAAGACTCTTGAGAGTCCCTTGGACTGCCAGGAGATCCAACCAGTCCTTTCTGAAGGAGATCAGCCCTGGGATTTCTTTGGAAGGAATGATGCTAAAGCTGAAACTCCAGTACTTTGGCTACCTCATGTGAAGAGTTGACTCGTTGGAAAAGACTTTGATGCTGGGAGGGATTGAGGGCAGGAGGAGAAGGGGACGACAGAGGATGAGATGGCTGGATGGCATCACTGACTCGAGGGACGTGAGTCTGAGTGAACTCAGGGGGTTGGTGATGGACAGGGAGGCCTGGAGTGCTGCGATTCATGGGGTTGCAAAGAGTCGGACACGACTGAGCAACTGAACTGAACTGAACTGAGATAGGGAAGACTTCTGTGAAAAAGAAATAGAATAGCATTTGTAATATTTTTCTGAAGGTCTCCAAAGGATCATCCCCACCTATATGCATTTCCACAAAACATTCACTGGGATTTTTTAACATTCCAATTTGGAACTGAATTGAATTGAAGGTTTGCAATTCATGACATTTCACACTGTACAGAAGCCTCACACACATGTTACTGCATGTAAAGCACTTAACACATAACATAGTCCATAGTAACCACAAAAAATAATTCCAATAAATATTACCTATTATTAGAATTTTTGTAGTGTCAGGCTGTTGAGATGCTGATGCTATTTTATATTTACCAAAAGTTTTGTCTAGATCTCTAGTTTGTTCTACTAGATGGAAACAAACAATAAAAGCAGGTTATATCATATTATTTCTGTAATGCTAAAGAAAAGGTTAATGACATATAGTCCCTAAAAATGGGCAACTTTTGTATTAGTTGCAACAAATAGCTTTTATAAACAGAAACCAAAATAGACCTTTTAAGAGGTGATTTCCCTCATTATGTAGACAAAAACCAAAAGCTCACAGATGTTAGTGATACGTGCAAAGTCTACATGCTGATAAGGGAGAATCAGGACCTGAATCCAGAATTCTCGAATTCTATCTCCCAGTCCTCAGCTACTTGGACCACAATAACACTACCTCTTTTGTCTGAATCCTAAATTCATCTGTACAAAGATTTCTATGTGTTTTCAGGCAACTGCGTTTATGTTCATCACAGCCAGAAAGGTACACCCCCATTGTTTGTGCCTTTCTGTGATGATTAGGTAGAAAATAAATAGAAGTCATTAAAATGTGACCAAAGCTGTCATCTTTTTACTTAAAGTAAAAAAGAGTCCAAACAGCCACCCACCCGCAGAGCAGAGCTCTAGAAATGTGTGAGTAATTCAAGTCACCTGGGTACTATGGACTCTGCAGGTGTTTGTAACACATACCCTTTACTGGTAAATGATTTCCTGGTGTTTCATTTAGTCTCAGTGTCAGTGCATAAAGAAGGAAATCTCAGACATCAAAGGAAGAAAAAAGATGAAAGGATCCTAGCACTTCAGAAACAAGACATTGTCAAATCTACCGTTTTCTTCCCAGCAATGCTCCTCTATACTCAACCCCAAGCAAAGTGACTGGGATAGCATGCACAATGTGGTAGGCAGATGTTGGAATACATGTTGGCTATATCGCCACTTGTCATCTATACACATGTACACACATGGGATAGGGCAAAGAAAGTGGTTTGGGGTTGATGCTAAGCTGGCATCACTCTTGCAGAGATGCAGGATAGGAGTCGATGCCCTAATCGGTACTTCTAAGACCTTTCAGTAAACATGGACTAGGACACAGGCAGAAAACTTTATGGGTGAGGATTGACCTGTGTCTTTATGTCAGATAGGTTGCTTACAGTTACATATATATATATATATATATGTATATAGAAGCACCCCAAGTAATACTAAAATAAGCCCTCTTACCTCTGACTGTCAAGCAAAATAATTCATTTAACATTAATGACTATTCTGTGCCAGGCACTCTGTGTCAGACCCAAGATAGTAGATATTAGTTCTAGAATTTTGCAAGTACAAACTTACACAGTTTAGTATTTTCTTCATACATGCTGGAAGAGATAGTAAGCTTAACTAGTTAAGTAAAAGCACTGATCTTCAGCCAGGAATAAGACACTAATTTACACGATCATTTTAAAGCTGACATAGTGCTTTCAGCTACATGTTTTCATTTTGATGTTGACTCAGTCAGCAAACCTGTGATGTAGAAAAAGTGGGCACCTTCTGTCAGCCTGTTCTTGTTGTTTAGTCGCTCAGTCATGTCTGACTCCTTGCGACCCCGTGGACTGGAGCACACTAGTCTCCTCGGTCCTCCGCTAGTTCCCAGAGTTTGCTCGAACGCATGTTCATTGAGTTGGTGGTGCTTGATCTAACGATCTCATTCTCTGCCACACCCTTCTCCTTTTGCCTTCAATCCTTCCCAGCATCAGGGTCTTTTCCAGTGAGTTGTCTCTTCACATCAGGTGGCCAAAAGATTGGAGCTTCAGGTTCAGTATGAGTCCTTCCAATGAAGATTTAGGGTTGATTTCCTTTAGGATTAAGGGGTTTGATCTCCTTACATTGCAACAAACTCTCACGAGTCTTCTCCAACACCACAGTTCAAAAGCATCAATTCTTTGGCATTCAGCCTTCTTAATGGTCCAAGTCTCACATCCATACATGACTACTGGAAAAACCATAGCTTTGACTATAAGGACCTTTGTCAGCAAAGTGATGTCTCTGTTTTTTAATATGCTGTTTGTCTTAGCTTTCTTTCTAAGGAGCAAGCATTTTTTGATTTGATAGCTGCAGTCACCATTCGCAGTAGTTTTGGAACCCAAGGGGAAAATATATCTGTCATTGCTTCTTCCACTTGTCCTTCTGCTTGCCATGAAATGATGGGACTGGACGTCATAATCTTAGTTTTTGAATGTTGAGTTTCAAGCCAGCTTTTTCACTTTTTCACACTCGTGAAGAGGCTCTTTAGTTCCTCTTCACTGTCTGCCATTAAAGAGGTATTATCTGCGTATCTGAGGCTGTTGATATTTCTCCCAGCAATCTTCATTCAGGCTTGTGAGTCATCCATCCAGTCATCCATCACATATCCACATGGTGTACTGTGCGTATAAGTTAAATCAGCAGGGTGACAATATACACCTTGTTGTATCCCTTTATCAATTTTGAACCAGTCAGTTGTTTATAAGGCTATTTTGTTTAAAGAGACAATGTCCCTGATTGAATTAGCAAACCCTGTAACTAGGAAATACACTAACAGGCACCTCAGTCTAGCATGATGGTTCATGTCTTATTGTAAACAGTGCTGCAATGAACACTGGGGATGCATGTATCTTTTTGAATTATGGTTTTCTCTGGATATATCCCCAGGAATGGGATTGATGGCTCATATGGTAAATCTATTTTTCATTTTTTAAGGAACCTTCCTACTGCTTTGCATAGGGATTGTACTAATTTACATTTTGACCAACAGTCTAGGGGAGGGTTCCCTTTTCTCCACATCCTCTACAGCGTTTACTGTTTGTAGACTTTTTGATGATGGCCGTTCTGCCTAGTATAAGGTGATACCTCACTGTATTTTTGATTTGCATTCCCCTAATCATTAGTGATACTGAGCATTTTTACATGTACTTTTTGACTATCTGCATTTCTTCTTTGGATAAATGTCTATTTAGATCTTCTGCCCATTTTTTTGTTTGTTTGGGTTGTTTGTTTCTTTTATATAGAGCTGCATGAGCTTTTTGTAAATTTTAGAGATTATTCCCTTGTCAGCATCATTAACAAATATTTTCTTCCATTCTCTGGCTTGTCTTTTCATTTTGTTTATAATTTCCTTTGTTGTGCAAAAGACTTTAAGTTCAATTAGGTCCCATTTCTTTATTTTTGTTTTTCATTTCATTACTCTAGGAGGCAGATACAAAAAGATATTGTGGCAATTTGTGTCAAAGAGTGTTCTGCCTATGCCATCCTCTAAGAGTTTTATAGTATCTGGCCTTACATTTAAGTCTTCAGTCCATTCTAAGTTTTTGTGTCTGATATTAGAAAATTTTCTAATTTCATTCTTTTACATGTAGCTGTCCAGTTTTCAAAGCAACAGTTATTGAAGAGACTGTCTTTACTGTATAGTCTTGCCTCCTTTGTCACAGATTATTTGACCATAGGCGTGTGGGTTTATTTCTGGGCTTTCTGTGCTGTTCCAATGATCTATTTATCTGTTTTTGTGCCAGCACAACACTGGTTTGATGACTGCAGCTTTGTAGTACAGTCTGAAGTCAGGGAGCCTGATCTCCCCATCTTCTTTCTCAGGGCTGCTTTGGCCTGGGTCTTTTGTATTTCCATACAAATTAAAAAAAATTTTGTTCTAGTTTTGTAAAAGATGCCATTGGTAATTTGATAGGGATTGCACTGAATCTGTAGATTGCCTTGGGTAACATAGTCATTTTGACAATATTGATTCTTCCAATATAAGAATATGGTACTATCTTTCCATCTTCTTGTGTCATATTCGATTTTGTTCATCAGCATCTTACAGTTTTTGGAGTACAGGTCTTTTGCCTCCTTAGGTAGGTTTATTCCTAGGTATTTTATTCTTTTTGATGTGATAGTAAATGGGATCATTTCCTTAATTTCTTTCTTTTCATTATTAGTGTATAGAAATGCATGGAATTTCTGTGTATTAATTTTGTATCCTGCAATTTTACTGAATTCATTGATGAGCTCTAGTGGTTTTCTGATAACATCTTTAGGTTTTTCTATGTAGAGTATCATGTCATCTGCAAACAGTGATAGTTTTATTTTTTTCTTTTCCAATTTGGATTTATTTTTCTTCTTTGATTAGCATGGCTAGTACTTCCAAAACTATTTTGGATACAAGTGGCAAGAGGGGACATCTTTTTCTTGTCCTAATATTAAAGGAAATGCTTTCTGCTTTTCACCATTGAGAATGATGTCAGCTGTGGGTTTGTCATATATGGCCTTTATTATGTTGAGGTATATTCCATCTATGTCCACTTTCTTGAGCATTTGTGTCATAAATGGGTGTTAAATTTTGTTAAAAGCTTTTTCTTTATCTATTGAGATGATCATATGTTTTTAATTCTTCAGTTTGTTAATGTGCTGTATCACATGGATTTGTGGATATTAAAGAATCCTTGAATTCCTAAGATAAATCCCTCTTGATCATGGTGTATGATCCTTTTAATGTATTGTTAGATTTGGTTTGCCAGTATTTTGTTGAGGAGTTGGTTTTTTAAAAGAAGAGGGCTTTAGAAAAGTAACTGCAATACTATTATCAAGACTTTGAGTTCCTTAGTATCATTAAGTATCCAATAAGTAGAATTCTTGAATGCTTACAATTTTGGAAATCATCAAGGAAAAGTGATTACAACTGAAATGTGTAAAGACAAGTGGTTGTTCTTTACTCATCTGTGAGTAACATATCGATAAGGTGCTTAGTCACACTGTGAAATCATTTTGTAAAAAGCACATCTGCAAAGTATTTGCAGTTTCCAGGAGCCTGTTATTTTCAGGGTCTCATGAAAATACATGCAGTTTGTAGAGAAGCTCCAGCATCTGTGGCATCTATTAGCAGGAGGAGTCTCTTTGGCTAGTGACATGGTGAATTTAAGGATTTACATCTGGGCTGAGGTTATGGGGGAGAGTACTGAACTCATCCTCACCACACCCAGGTTATGTACCCAAATTCCCAGACAACTTTTGTATTATTTTCGGCAAAGACTGTTCTCAATGAGAACCATCCTGCTCTATTGCTAGAAGCAAACTTTTGCCAATGATCAGGGATTGGTTGAGGACTTGGCAGTGAGCCAGCCAGACAGCAGGACATGGGTGTGTATTCTTATCCCATCTCTGTACATCCAAACACATTTATCTAGCAATGGAAAGATCCCCCCCCCCACCCCCGACATTACAGGGACAGGACCTACGAATGTTAAATGAACTCCCTAGGGCTCTCCAAACGCATGCTGGCAGTTGTGGCAGAGACAGTTAATTTGTTAATGCTTCAGAAAGCCACTGCTTTTGAAGACAAACAGCTGTATGCACAACTGATGTTAACTAGTGATTATTATTATTTAATCAGTAACTGGGTGATTACTCTTTTAACTGATTCATTCTATGAAACTTTGTTTTAAAGAATGATAACTTCTTTTTGGAAGGTTCCCAAAAAGCAGGACTGGACTTTTTAGCAAATTTGCTCTTGTTTATTAATGTCTACGTATAAGAAAGGCGATGTAATGTTTCTTGGAATCATCGTTTGCAAGTTGTAAACAGTTTTCAGTGTACAATTTATAAAAGTACAGCTCTTGTTACCATGGGATGAGCAGTATTATTTCAAGAGCATATTCTTGAAACAGGACTTTTCCAAAAAGTCCTGTTTAAAATTGCAGGTGGAATTTGGTCAGTGCATACTAGTCAGTGCATGCTCAAGGAGGGGAGATGAAAAGCAGTGCATGACCAGATCCTTATGCTTTTGATCCACCCTCAGAAAAGAGTCTGGCAAGTACTGGGCTTTGTAATAAAAAATCACTTCATCCAATGTTAACGTGGAAACAACTTGATTTGTTTGTGTGACTAAAGTTCTGGTGATCTCATTTAAACACAGGAAATGTTATAGTTAGGCCATAATCCATCCTATCTGATACCTGCTGGGCCCAGGTGTGGCTGTCTTTCTTCTTCCTACAACAGGGAATCCAATCACTCACCTCACTAGACCATATCCCAAAATTATACGGGAGTCTTAAAAAGAGACTTAACCTTTTCAAACACACAGTGACATCCTTGCCTGGACTCACAACATGTAACAAATATGTAACTTCTGTAAAAATTTTCTGAGGTAGAGCTATTTTTTGCCTTTCTGCCTAGGCAATAGGCTCTTCCTACAAATCTTTTTACAAATATGAAATATGATTCTAGTTTAGGCTGAGTAAAATATTTTGTAAATTTCTCCAAGTTCATAAACTTGGGAGCAGGGCCTGAAAAATGTATGGGTATCCTCAAAATTTTGATGCATGGGCATAACGAGGGGAGTTGATAGGTGTGTATAAGAATTATAGACATGATCTGAAGTAAATTTATTTCAAAACATAGATACAACGTCCATTTTGGGGTAAAAACTGGCATGCCCATGAGATTTAACAAAATTAACATGGTGGGAAACTTGCTTACTAACTCAATTTGTTTATAATCATAAACAAGTTAGATTTTAAAATAAATGATTTGGTGGTGGTATTCCATGGGGCAAGCATTTTGAAAAAGTAGTTGTTTCGTACTAGTTTCTATATTGTGGTGATGAAGGTGTATCAAGAAACTGAATCCCCTTAGTAGTCCATCTACATATCTTTAGGATATTTAAAGGAAGCCATGACTAGCTGCTCACCTTTTTGTTTCCTTACAAAAATATAGTGGTGAAGGTTAACCAGGAATGCTATAAGATACGACCACCAATGAGAAAAATATTGATAGACAAAGGCAAAGAAAATTTAGGAAGAAGTATTTAGGATGGAAGGTCAGCAGCTTCATTTGATGCTTAGAAGTACCCAGTGTCATAGCTCCCACCACCAAGAGGTCTAACCAGTTTCCTGAGAACAGTTAGGGAAGAAATGAAATAGAGAGTTATTGCCATGTGCTGCTAGGACAGCATTATTGCCATGGCAGAGATGATCTATTCCACTTAGAGATGAAAGAGTTTATTTTTTCCTTTGATAATTTATATGTGAAAAATATCAGCTATAGGAATGTAACATGTGAATTAAAAATTTTTTTAATTGGAGTATAGTTGCTATACAATGTTGTGTTAGTTTCTACTGTACAATAAAGTGGATCAGCTATACATATACACATATACCTTCTTTCACGGATTTCATTTCCATTTATGTCCCACAGAGCACTGAGTAGAGTTCCTGTGTAATGCCACAGGTTCTTATTAGTTATCTATTTTATACAGAGTACGTCAATTTCAATCTCCCAATTCATCACAGACTCCCTTTCCCCCTTGGTATCCATACGGTTGTTCTCCACATCTGTGTCTCTATTTCTGCTTGGTAAATAAGATCATCTATACCAATTTTTTCAATTCCATATATATGTATTGCCATATGGTATTTTTCTCTTTCTGACTTCCCTCCCTCTGTATGACAGACTCTAGGTCCATCTACATCTCTACAAATGACCCAATTTCATTCCTTTTTATGGCTATTATTTGACTGTATATATGTGCCACACTTTCTTTATCCATTCCTCTGTTTATGGACATTTAGGTAGACCCTGATGCTGGGAGGGATTGGGGGCAGGAGGAGAAGGGGACGACCCAGGATGAGATGGCTGGATGGCATCACTGACTTGATGGACATGAGTTTGGGTAAACTCCGGGAGATGGTGATGGACAGGGAGGCCTGGCGTGCTGCGATTCATGGGGTCGCAAAGAGTCAGACACGACTGAGTGACTGAACTGAACTGAGGTAGTTTATGTGTGCAGCTATTGTAAATAGTGTGTCAGTGTACGTTGGGGTGCATGTGTCTTTTTTTTTTTACATGATATTATACATGTTTCAATGCCATTCTCCCAAATCATCTCACCCTCTCCCTCTCCCTCTGAGTTCAAAAGTCCGCTATACACATCTGTGTCTTTTTTGCTGTCTCGCATACAGTGTCAACATTGCCATCTTTCTAAATTCCATATATATGTGTTAGTATACTGTATTGGTGTTTTTCTTTCTGGCTTACTTCACTCTGTATAATCAAATTATAGTTTTCTCTTAGTATGTGCCCAGTACTGGGACTACTGAGTCACATAGTAGTTCTATTTTTAGTTTTTTTTTTAAGGAATCTCCATATTGTTCTCCATAGTAGAGAACATTCCCACTAACAGTGCAAGAGGGGTCCATTTTCTTAAGACCCTCTCCAGCATTTATTAATTGCAGATTTTGTGATGATGGCCATTCTGACCAGTGTGAAGTAATATGCCATTGTAGTTTTGATTTGATTCATTTAATAATTAGTTATACTGTGCATCTTTTCATGTGTTTCTTGGCCATTTAGGGATGTAATGTAAAGGGCTGAGGACAGCACTTGAAAATGTGAATCTGAGGCTCAGCATGAAATATCTGCAGCCAAGTTGCTACCTGGAAAATTACTTTTCAATTGATTTTCTTTTTATAAACACATATGAGGTTCTTAATTTAAAAGTTATAGGTTACAATTGATTTATGTAGGACTTAGCTGATTTTTAAAAAATCTATTTCAAAATATATACAAAACCATTTCTTGATTTTTGAAATACTTCTTTTTAACATCTTCTTATGGGTACTTATGTGAGCACTCAGTGGTACAAATTTCAAACCACTATTGCAACAATATCTCATTCATTAATTCATTACCAGACAAAATACAGAAAACTAACTTAATTATGTGTCCATGGGGAAATATAAAGATGATTTCCATGATCAAAGATCATAAAAAAGGCAGAAGAATAATTTAACAGAATATGATCTATAATACAACACAGTACAAATAAGCATGAGGTGTTAGAAGAAGGCTGGTTAAACTGGATATCCAAATTAGCTGGGGGGTGAGGAGCCAGGCCAAAAATTTCCCCCCAAATGAAGTTAAGTTCAGTCGCTCAGTCATGTCCAACTCTTTGCAACCCATGAATCACAGCACGCCAGGCCTCCCTGTCCATCATCAACTCCCAGAGTCCACCCAGACCCACATCCATTGAGTCGATGATGCCATCCAACCATCTCATCCTCTGTCGTCCCCTTCTCCTCCTGCCCTCAATCTTTCCCAGCATCAGGGTCTTTTCCAATGAGTCAGCTCTTTGCATCAGTTGGCCAAAGTACTGGAGTTTCAGCTTCAACATCAGTCCTTCCAATGAACACCCAGACCTGATCTCCTTTAGGATGGACTGGTTGGATCTCCTTGCAGTCCAAGGGACTCTCAAGAGTCTTCTCCAACATCACAATTCAAAAGCATCAATTCTTCAGTGCTCAGCCTTCTTCACAGTCCAACTCTCACATCCATACATGACCACAGGAAAAACCATAGCCTTGACTAGATGGACTTTTGTTGACAAAGTGATATCTCTGCTTTTTAATATGCTGTCTAGGTTGGTCTTAACTTTCCTTCCAAGGAGTAAGTGTCTTTTGATTTCATGACTGCAATCACCATCTGGAGTGATTTTGGAGCCCAGAAAAATAAAATCAGCCATTGTTTCCCCATCTAGAAGTGAGAGGACCAGATGCCATGATCATAGTTTTCCAAATGTTAAGCTTTAAGCCAACCTTTTCACTCTCCTCTTTCACTTTCATCAAGAGGCCCTTTAGTTCTTCTTCCCTTTCTGCCATAAGGGTGATGTCATCTGCAGATCTGAAGTTATTGATATTTCTCCTAGCAATCTTGATTCCAGTCTGTGCTTCTTCCAGCCCAGCGTTTCTCATGATGTACTCTGCATAGAAGTTAAATAAGCAGGGTGACAATATGCAGCCTTGACATACTCCTTTTCCTATTTGGAACCAGTCTGTTGTTCCATGTCCAGTTCTAACTGTTGCTTCCTGACCTGCATATAGGTTTCTCAAAAGGCAGGTCAGGTGGTCTGGTATTTCCATCTCTTTCAGAATTTTTCACAGTTTATTATGATCCACACAGTCAAAGGCTTGGGCATAGTCAATAAAGCAGAAATAGATGTTTTTCTGGAACTCTCTTGCTTTTTCAATGATCCAGGGGATGTTGGCAATTAGATCTGTTGTGCCTCTGCCTTTTCTAAAACCAGCTTGAACATCTGGAAATAAATGGTTCACATATTGCTGAAGCCTGGCTTGGAAAATTTTGAGCATTACTTTACTAGCGTGTGAGATGAGTGCAATTGTGCGGTAGTTTGAACATTCTTTGGATTGCCTTTCTTTGGGACTGGAATGAAAAGTGACCTTTTCCAATCCTGTGGCCACTGCTGAGTTTTCAAAATTTGCTGGCATATTGAGTGCAGCACTTTCTGGATATCATCTTTGAATGAGTTGAAATTATTCTGATGATGAAGTGAGTGGAGGAAAGGTATTCACATGGCAGAGGAAAAACGTCTGCAAATGCATAGACATGAGGGTGTGTGGCTAAGGGATGGGCAAGCAGCCCCTTATTTCTGACATATATAATGTAGTAGAGGGGGTAGATAGGGATCAGAGTGCCATGCTAAGAAGAGAAATATTTTCTGCTCATCTTTATTGCAACAAAATTTCCTGCTTTGGTTAAACCAGGCAAACCAAAGCAAATGGGACAGATTTCAGATAGCATCTCAAACATAGTGCCAGAAACACTTTACTGTTGGATATGAGGTGGCGGTGGGGCAGGGGGGGTGCGAATCTGAGAAACAAAAAGTGTAAGATTTCAGATTGACCCTAGCAAAGTTGTATCAAAAACTCTATTAACCATTTGGCTAATTAATAATTTTGTTTTAATGTTTGTCTAGACTTCCTTCTGACCAAAACAGCAGTTGAGGAGTTGTGCTGAGGCCAGTACGTTATCTACCCCAATCTCTGGGGTGATCCTGCACTCCAGTTCTCTTTCCCACTCTCTCTCCACCAGCTCATGTTTTAAAGCCCCATAGTTGCTGAAAATTCTGCTGGAATGTGATGCCAGACACAGAGGTGTTAAAGAGTCCAATGCCAGCACATCTGGGGATCCTTAGTAATGAACAAGGGCCGAAAAAAGAAGCAGCAGAAATACATAGGAGCATACTCTTTCCACAGTTTGTACAGTTTGGAAAAACCAATAGGATGAAGGGGGAGCTGACCTGAACCTGAGACGGGATTTCATTTCTTTCATCTAGTAACAAACCATCTGACCTCTCCTGCACTATTGAGAAGGTCCTGGTCGCCACACCAAGTAGATGTATTGAGATGCGTGTGGTTTGGGGGATTAATGTCTTCTACGTGTTTTCTTTGAGATTACTGACACACTGAATATGTCATCACTAAAAGAACCACATTTCTGAGGCTGAGATTTGAACACAAACATCACACAAACCAAAGTATCTGTCATCTGGCTCATAATTTTCTCCCTTTCCCATCTCAAGAAAAGCATTTAAATAGAATTTTTTGACAGCAGATTATAACTAATGAGTGATGTTTTGCTCTATGCTATATTGTTCACTAGAAGTAGATTGTCTTTATGTGCTAACCTCCCTTTTCTTCTTCTACATAATAAGAGTTTAAATTTGGTCATGAGGGTAGAAGGCTGAGAAGAACCACATGTGTATTAAAATACTGATTATTTTTTGAAGAATTTTATTTTAATAAACATCATGTAGTCATATAATTGCTAGTATCTGACACTAAAATTCTCCAGATTGGGGCTTTTCAATCCAATCATCTTGTGAATGTCTGAAATAAATGAGTAGCCTTATATATTATAATTTCATCTTATAGAAACTCAGGTAATAATTTTCCTGGATGATTTAACTCTATGATTATGTTAGAGTCTCTTAGACTAATTCAAACTCTAATTGAAACATTGTTTGGATCTTTGGAACCCAGAAATGATGACATGGGTGTACTTAGAGTGCTCTTTACATGAAGAACTTCCATGTGAGATCTGCCTTATCAACTAAACATTCCAAATAAATAAAAATGAAACAGATATGTAGCATAGATCTTTACATAGTTTACAGGTTATGTATATATCAGGCATGTAAACTACCTAAAGAAAAAAACTAGAAACTGGAAAAGAATAAGTATGGTGAAATAACTGATGATATAACTCCTATTCCTTTCTCTTAGTAACATACAAATTTATCTCTCAGTAACTCATCCAAAGTGCAAGAGTTGAAGTCTTTCGTCTCATTGCACCTATAACTTGTATCTTAGTCCCTCCATAGACTCTTCATGCACTTATTGTTTTCCTCCAAATGGGAAAGGCAGAAATACACTGAGTTACTTAGGCAGAGTTCTGTATTAGCATTGTGAATCACCTCTTCATCTTACTCTTTTAATTAAAAGGTTTCTTAGGTTTCAATCTAATCTCTGTGGTTATTGCTGTTGAGTAAACCTCCTGTTCCAACCTTCTGGATCATCTAGGGCTGTGCTTTCTCTCAGATGAGTGCTTCTCCCCATAGAATATCTAGAGGATAAAATGCTGCCTGCTTTCTGATTTATGACTCTAAATTTAAATGGTAACATTTTATATTTTCAAGAAATATTTATAAGGAGCTTCAAGTAGTTGTTTCTCAAACAGAATTTGAGTATTTTCACTACAAATGAATATTGAGTGTTACATTTTGCTGTGCTTTTTCCATCTTCCCAAGTATAAAACAGCAATATTTTCAGTTTTATCAGCTTCCATCAACTGTTGCTTCAAAGTCAGAATAGAATATGGCAAGTGGCTATTTGACTATTGGTCTAGCTTGATTCTTAGAAGAAATAAAGGAGAATCAAATGAGATTAAAGAAGCATAAAGTTTGTACATTATATACTGAATTATATGAGCCAAGACAATAAACATTAGCTCAATTAAATAATTGTTGGGACAATGGATTGTTTATATGTGAGTATGTGTGTGTGTATATAATCTGAATGTTGCATTGATGGTGTGATTCTGCTAATAAGATAAACACTTATGAAACAAAAGAGAAAAATTTTAATCAAGAAACTTCAATCTGTATTCTTGATACTCTTGCAATAAACCCTGGCTTTAGGAAATCCAAGTTCTTCCAAGCCTTCCTAATATGAAAAATCATGAGGCATAAATTAGCAAGGAGTACATTTCACTTTGAATCTCATAATATTACAGTTGTTCATCAGTATTCACAGGGAATTGGTTCCAGGGACCCTCATAGTTGCCAAAATTTGAGGATGTTCAAGACCCTTAAAAATTGGCTTAGTTATAGTCAACCTTCTGTTTCGGTGTGTTCTATGGGGCCTATTAACTGTAAATCTTTAAAAAATTATATTAATTTTAATAGATAATACATGTAACCCATCACATATTATAAAATGTTTAAAAGCATTCATATGGAAACTAAATGTTCTTCTGTTTTCTGTTCTCAACAACCCTGTCCGCATTCCCACTGGTAAATTTTGATATGTGTTTCTTGAGTATATCTTCCCAAGAGAAGGCAAGAAGGCAAGATATCTTATGTACATATACATACATACACACACACACCTCCATAGGATTTGCATTTCTAAACCCGTAATATTATAAGTAAAAAATGACTCCAACTCTTGAAACATTAAAAATTCACTATTGTTTACACTGGGGCACAGAAATATTTACTAGCACTGACCTATTCTATCATCTTCAGCAATATGTGAACTGTGAACTTCCAGATGTTCAAGCTGGTTTTAGAAAAGGCAGAGGAACCACAGATTTAATTGTCAACATTAGTTGGATCATGGAAAAAGGAAGAAAGTTCCAGAATAAACATCTATTTCTGCTTTATTGACTATACCAAAGTCTTTGACTGTGTGGACCACAATAAATTGTGGAAAATTCTGAAAGAAATGGGAATACCAGACCACCTGACCTGCGTCTTGAGAAACCTATATGCAGGTCAGGAAGCAACAGTTAGAAATAGACATGGAACAAAAGATTGGTTCCAAATAGGAAAAGGAGTACATCAAGGCTGTATATTGTCTCCCTGCTTATTTAACTTATATGCAGAGTACATCATGAGAAACGCTGGGCTGGAAGAAGCACAAGCTGGAATCAAGATTGCTGGGAGAAATCTCAATAACCTCAGATATGCAGATGACACCATCCTTATGGCAGAAAGTGAAGAGGAACTAAAAAGCCTCTTGATGAAAGTGAAAGAGGAGAGTGAAAAAGTTGGCTTAAAGCTCAACATTCAGAAAACCAAGATCATGGCATCTGGTCCCATCACTTCATGGGAAATAGATGGGCAAACAGTGGAAACAGTGGCTGACTTTATTTTGGGGGGCTCCAAAATCACTGCAGATGGTGACTGCAGCCATAAAATTAAAAGACGCTTACTCCTTGGAAGAAAAGTTATGACCAACCTAGACAGCATATTGAAAAGCAAAGACATTACTTTGCCAACAAAAGTCCATCTAGTCAAGGCTATGGTTTTTCCAGTGGTCACGTATGGATGTTAGAGTTGGACTATGAAGAAAGTGAGCACCAAAGAATTGATGCTTTTGAACTGTGGTGTTGGAGAAGACTCTTGAAAGTTCCTTGGACTGCAAGGAGATCCAACCAGTCCATTCTAAAGGAGATCAGCCCTGGGATTTCTTTGGAAGGAATGATGCTAAAGCTGAAACTCCAATACTTTGGCCACCTCATGTGAAGAGTTGACTCATTGGAAAAGACTCTGATGCTGGGAGGGATTGGGGACAGGAGGAAAAGGGGATGACAGAGGATGAGATGGCTGGATGGCATCACAGACTCGATGGACATGAGTTTGAGTGAACTCCGGGAGATGGTGATGGACAGGGAGGCCTGGTGTGCTGCGATTCATGGGGTCGCAAAGAGTCGGACACGACTGAGCGACTGAACTGAACTGAACTGAAAGACTGTTTTAAACAGCAGTTTGAAAGAATGTTTTCATATCTACTTGGACATCAATATTTGAGTTTTCAGTGTGCTTTTCATTAGAAAGGAAAATCTGATGCTATACAAAAAATATAAAATAATAATAAAATCATACCTCATCTCTTTTTCATACTTGGTATAGGGAGGAAGAGTACTTGTTTTTTAAAGACCAACAGGACACACGATGCAAAGAAAACTGCAAAGCTACTCACTGTCAACCAGAACCAGGTGGACACCACATGAGGATATGAAACAAGCCAGCCATAATGGCTGTGTTGACAGCTCTGAGTCTACACTGTGTTTCTCCCAAATGCACTGGTGTGTTATATGTTACTTTACTTTTTTATACAGTTTTAGAAATTCTTAAGCCACCCCAAAGCACAGTGGCTATGTACTAGCACTGAGGAAATAGTTGGAAATAGTTGTTGTTGTTAGTGAGTCTCTTACTTAGATTCATGCTGATATTAGGGAACCAATCTCTACCTTATATCCATGTCTGTCTGGAACACTACTGAGTCCACATCTCATGTAGACCAGACATTGTCAGTATAATACATGTACAAAAGCATCTTTAATTTTTGCAGCAATTCTATAAAGCAGTGTTTCCCTATCTTACCTTATCATATAATTACCAGGACAGTATTCATTAAAAATAAAGATTCCTGGACCACATCTAGTTCTACAGAATTAGCCTCTATGAATAGTCTGTGAAGAATACGTTGTTTTTAAAGAAACCCAATGCGATTTTTAAGATTAGGTAAGGAGGGGGAAGGGCTCTCTGGTGGCTCAGTGGTAAAGAATCCACCTGCCAATGCAGGAGATCTGGGTTTGATTCCTGGGTCAGGAAGATCCCCAGGAGAAGAAATCGTAAGCCGCTCTAGTCTTCTTCCTGAAAAATTCCATGAACAGAGGAGCCTGGTGGGCTATAGTCCATGGGGTCACAAGAGACTCAGACATAACTTGGCAACTGAACAAACAAAGAGGGGCAAATGCTGCTGAAGGTAAGGATTATTTCCATCTTATCATGGAGGAAACTGAGACTCAGTTAAATAACTTGTAACAACAAATTAATTGTGAATGCATAATTCAAACTTCAGTATAACTCCAAATTTCTTCCTACCATATTACTTTGCTGCAGGTCATGAGGTCAGGTAAGTTTGAAAGGCTACAATGAAAATTATATTACAGACCTTTGATCCTGGATTTAAAAGAAAATGCAAAATTGTGGGATTTCTTTTGCTGTTTTGGTTAGGACAGTTATACTGAATCAATGCAGAATTACAAAGGGCTTTATGATTACATATGGAGTATAAAGGGCTCCAGCCACTGCTACAAAAGCACTCTGGAAATGCTTTTTGAACAGGGATAGAAATGTTCTGCCCTATATATTCCAAATGAGGGGGAAATGGCCTAAAACCAGCAAAATAAAAGCCAAGTTAACAAGATGGTTTAGATTTCTCAGGTCCTGAGACCATAAAGGAAGCATTCCTCTTTCCATTCACCCCCGATCAACAGCAGTGAAACACACAATGCAGTTGAGAATGTGGTCTGTGTTCAAAGTGGGGAATTCCTTAGAACCTCTTTTCTACTTAATGACATACAGAGAAGGGTGAAGAACTGAAGTGGGAGAGGACCCTGAATTTATTTCACAAAATTACTGTTTCTTAGGATTTAGGTGAGGCCTTCTGAACACTGGGGAGGTTAATGAACCCTGCCAGAAATCTAGCATTCCTAATTTATAATCCAGGAAGTATTAGTAGAAATTCTCTAAATTCTGAACTTTTATATAAAAAAATCCAATGTCTAACAAACTTAGTCTTAAAATGAGCATGTGTAAAAGGTATTCAAAGGTTTTCCACAGTGTGCACAGCATGAATTGTTTTAGGGAATCAATTTCCAGATCTTCACCTTCCATGGTTCTTTTCCTTAAAGTTGTCTGGGAAAATGCCTGTGTTTACAATAAGTCTTTTGCTATTTTATGGGGAGAGAAAAAGAAAACAGTTGACTTCAGTTCAGTCTTTTCATCCTATCTGACATTTTGCAATCTCATGCAGCACAGCAGGGTTCCCTGTCCATCACCAACTCGCAGAGCTTGCTCAAACTCATATCCATCAAGATGGTGATGCTAGCCAACCATCTCATCCTCTGTTGTGCCCTTCTCCCCCACCTTCTATCTTTCCCAGCATCAGGGTCTTTTCTAAGGAGTCAGTTATTCACATCAGGTGACCAAAGTATTGGAGCTTCAGCTTTAGCATCAGTCCTTCCAATGAATATTCAGGATTGCTTTCCTTTAGAATTGACTGGTTTGATCTCTTTGCAGTCCAAGGGACTCTCAAGAGTCTTCTCCAACACTACGGTTCAAAAACATCAATTCTTCAGTGCTCAGTTTTCTTTATGGTCCAACTGTCACACCCATACATGACTACTGGAAAAACCATAGCTTTGACTAGATAGACATTTGTTGGTAAAGTAACATCTTTGCTTTTTAATATGCTGTTTAGGTTAGTCAAAGCTTTTCTTGAAGGAGCAAGCGTCTTTCATTTCATGGCTGCAATAACAATTCACAGTGATTTTGGAGCCCAAGAAAATAAAGTCCGTCACTGTTTCCATTGTTTCCCCATCCATTTGCCATGAAGTGATGGGACCGGATGCTATGATCTTAGTTTTTTGTATGTTGAGTTTTAGGCCAGCTTTCTCACTCTCCTCTTTCACTTTCATCAAGAGGCGCTTTAGTTTCTCTTTGCTTTCTGCCGTAAGAGTTGTGTCACCTGGATATGATATTTCTCCTGGCAGTCTTGATTCCAGCTTGTGCTTCATCCAGCCTGGCATTTCACATGATGTACTCTGCATAGAAGTTAAATAAGCAGGGTGACAACAAATGCCTTGATGTACTCCTTTCCCAATTTGGAAGCAATCCGTTGTTCCATGTTTCGATCTGACTGTTGCTTCTTGATCTGCATACAGATTTCTCAGGAGGCAGGTAAGGTGGTCTGTTATTCCCATCTCTTGAAGAATTTTCCACAGTTTGTTGTGATCCACACAGTCAAAGTCTTTACTGTAGTTAGTGAAGCAGATATTTTTCTAGAACTCTCTTGCTGTTTCTGTGATCCAGTGGATGTTGGCAATTTGATCTCTGGTTCCTCTGTCTTTTCTAAATCCAGCTTGAACATCTACATGTACATGGTTCATGTACTGTTGAAGCCTCACTTGGAGAATTTTGAGCATTACATTGCTAGCGTGTGAAATGAGTGCAATTGTTTGGTATTTTGAACATTCTTTGGCATTGCCCTTCTTTGGGATTGGAATGAACACTGACCTTTTCCAGTCTTGTGGCCACTGCTGAGTTTTCTAAATTTGTTGGCATATTGGATGCAACACTTTAAAAGCATCATCTTTTAGGATTTCAAATAGATCAGCTGCAATTCCATCACCTCCACTAGCTTTGTCCATAGTGATTCTTCCTAAGGCCCACTTGAATTCACTCACCAGGATGTCTGGCTCTGGGTGAGTGATCACACCATCATAGTTATTTGGGTCATTAAGATCTGTTTTATATAGTTCTTTTATGTATTCTTGCCATCTATTCTTAATATCTTCTGCTTCTGTAAGGTGCATATTATTTCTATCCTTTATTGTGTGCATCTCAGCCTGAAATGTCGACATTCACTCTTGCCATCTGTTGTTTGACCACTTCCAATTTGCCTTGATTCATGGACCTGACATTCCAGGTTCCTATGCAATACATCTATTTCTGTTTTATTGACTATGCCAAAGCCTTTGACTGTGTGGATCACAATAAACTGTGTAGAATTCTTCAAGAGATGGGAATACCAGACCACCTGACCTGCCTCTTGAGAAATCTGTATGCAGGTCAGGAAGCAACAGTTAGAACTGGACATGGAACAAAAGACTGGTTCCAACAGGAAAAGGAGTACGTCAAGGCTGTATACTGTCACCCTGCTTATTTAACTTATATGCAGAGTACATCATGAGAAACACTGGACTGGAAGAAATACAAGCTGGAATCAAGATTGCTGGGAGAAATATCAATAACCTCAGATATGCAGATGACACCACCGTTATGGCAGAAAGTGAAGAGGAACTAAAAAGCCTCTTGATGAAAGTGAAAGAGGAGAGTGAAAAAGTTGGCTTAAAGCTCAACATTCAGAAAACCAAGATCATGGCATCTGGTCCCATCACTTCATGGGAAATAGATGGGGAAAAGGTAGAAACAGTGTCAGACTTTATTTTGGGGGGCTCCAAAATCACTGCAGATGGTGACTGCAGCCATGAAATTAAAAGATGCTTACTCCTTGGAAGAAAAGTTATGACCAACCTAGATAGCATATTCAAAAGCAGAGACATTACTCTGCCGACTAAGGTCTGTCTAGTCAAGGCTATGGTTTTTCCAGTGGTCATGTATGGATGTGAGAGTTGGACTGTGAAGAAGGCTGAGCGCCGAAGAATTGATGCTTTTGAACTGTGGTGTTGGAGAAGACTCTTGAGAGTCCCTTGGACTGCAAGGAGATCCAACCAGTCCATTCTGAAGGAGATCAACCCTGGGATTTCTTTGGAAGGAATGATGTTAAAGGTGAAACTCCAGTACTTTGGCTACCTCATGTGAAGAGTTGACTCATTGGAAAAGACTCTGATGCTGGGAGGGATTGGGGGCAGGAGGAGAAGGGTACGACAGAGGATGAGATGGCTGGATGGCATCACTGACTCGATGAACGTGAATCTGAGTGAACTCCAGGAGATGGTGATGGACAGGGAGGCTTGGCGTGCTGCAATTCATGGGGTCGCAAAGAGTCGGACAAGACTGAGTGACTGAACTGAACTGAACTAGCAAGCAATGGTTCCCTTGGTATCTCTAAGTTTCTTGAAGAGGTCTCTAGTTTTTCCCATCCTATTGTTTTCCTCTGTTCCTCAGCATTGATCACTGAGGAAGGCTTTCTTATCTTTTTTCTATTCTTTGTAACTCTTCATTCAGATGAATGTATCTTTCTTTTTCTTCTTCCCCTTTTGCTTCTCTTCTTTTCTCAGCTATTTGTAAGGCCTCCTCAGACAGCCACTTGCCTTTTTGAATTTTTTCTTTGAGCATGGTTTTTATCACCACCTCCTATACAATGGTATGAACCTCCTCTGTCCATATTTCTTCAGGCACTCTGTCTATCAGACCTAATCCCTTGAATCTATTTGTCCCTTCCACTCTATAATCAAAAGGGAATTGATTTAGGACATACCTGAGTGGTCTAGTGGTTTTCCCTACTTTCGTCAATTTAAGTCTGAATTTGGCGATAAGGTATTCATGATCTGAGCCACACAGTCAGCTCCTGGTCTTGGATTTACTGACTCTACAGAACTTCTCCATCTTTGGCTGCAAAAAGTACAATCAATGATTTATGTATTGACCATCTGGTGATGTCCTTGTGTAGAGTCATCTCTTGCATTGTTGCAAGAGAGTATTTTTTATGACCAGTGCATTCTCTTGGCAAAACTCTGTTGGCCTTTGCCCTGCTTCATTTTGTATTGCAATGCCAAACTTGCCTGTTAGTCTCTGTATCTCTTGACTTCCTACTTTTGCATCCTAGTCCCCTATGATGAAAAGGACATAAAGTCTTGTAGATCTTCATAGAACCATTCAGCTTCTTTGGCATTAGTGGTTCGGGGCATAGACTTGGATTACTGTGATACTGAATGGTTTGCCTTGGAAACGAAGAGTGATAATTCTGTCATTTTTAGGACTGTACCCAAGTACTGCATTTCAGACTCTTTGGTTGACTATGAGGGCTACTTCATTTCTTCTAAGGGATTCTTGCCCACAGTAGTAGATATAATGGTCACCTGAATTAAAATCACCCATTCCAGTCCATTTTAGTTCGCTGATTCCTAAAATGCCAATGTTCACTCTTGCCATCTTCTGTTTAACTACTTCCAATTTACCTTGATTAATGGCCCTAACATTCCAGGTTCCTATGCAATATTGCTCTTTACAGCATCAGACTTTACTTCCATCACCAGACACATCTGCAGCTGGGCGCTGTTTTTGCTTTGGCTCCATCCCTTCATTCTTCCTGGAGTTATTTCTCCACTCTTCTCCAGTATCATACGGGGCACCTATGGACCTGGGAGTTTATCTTTCAGTGTAATATACCACCCATCAACAGAAAATTGGATTAAAGATTTACTGAGCATGGCCCTGCCCATCAGAGCAAGACCCGGATTCCCCCATAGCCAGTCCCTCTCATCAGGAAGCTTCCACAAGCCTCTTATCTGTTAGAGGGCAGACAGAATGAAAACCACAATTGCAGAAAACTAGCCAATGTTAACTAATTACAGAAAATTAATCTCATGGATCACAACCTTGTCTAATTCAATGAAGCTATGAGCCATGCCGTGTAGGGCCACCCAAGATGGACGGGTCCTGGTGGAGAGTTCCGACAAAACGTGGTCCACTGGAGAGGTGAATGGCAAACCACTTCAGTATTCTTTCATTTATAACCCCATGAACAGTATGAAAAGGCAAAACTATCACACATTCCAAATCTTGATATACTGCATTATTCAAAGGTTAAAAAAAAAAACACTTTTGGTGGCAAACTAAAATAGAATTCAGAATATTGGTTTAACAAAGATATCCTTAGTGATTGATCAGGACATTCTAAACACAGAAAGGCACTTTCTTTCCTTATCTTCTTGGATTAATCCCTTGATCATTATGTATTACATTATCCTTATCTTTCGTAACAGTCTTTACAGTCCATTTTGTCTGATATGAGTATTGCTACTCCATTTCTTCTGATTCTCATTTGCATGGAGGACCTTCTTCCATCCCCTCACTTTCAGTCTGTATGTGCCCCTGAGCCTGGGGTAGGTCTCTTGTAGGTATCATATATACAAAACTAGTTTCATAACCAATCAGCCAGTCTATGTCTTTTGGTTAGAGCATTTAATCCATTTATATTTAAGGTAATTATCGACATATATGTTCTTATTGCCATTTTAAAAACTGTTTTGGATTTGTTATTGTAGGTTTTTGTTCTTCCCTTCTTTTTGTTCTTATGGTTTGATGACAATCTGATACTCTATTGAGTTGTCTTTGCACTGATTTTTCTTTTTTTGTGTATCTATCGTAGTTTTTTGGTTTACCATTCCCATGAGGTTTTGATATAGCAGTCTACACACACACACACACACACACACACACACACACACACACACACACAGTTGTTTTAAATTCCTGGTCTCTTATTTTCAAATGTGTTTCTCATTTCTTGCATTTGTGCTTTCCTATTCTAAAGCTTGCTGATTTTGATATCATATTTGTGTGCAGATGATTCCCTACTTTTACGGTACATTTGCCTTTACTGGCGAGCTTTCCCATTTGTGATTTTCATCTTTCTAGTTGTGGCCTCTTTTTCTTCCCTGCCTAGAAAAGTTCCTTTAGCTTTTGTTGTGAAGCTAATTTGGTGGTACTGAATTCTCTTATCTGTAAAGCTATTGATTTCTTCTTGAATCTGAGTGAGAGCCTAAATGAGAGCCTTACTTGGTACTATTGGCTGTAGGTTTTTCTTTTTAATCAATTTATGTATCCTTCATCACTTTAAACATCCTTATCATTCTTCCTTTTTTTTTTTTTTAAGTGAGTCTTGGCTCTAGTCGGAAAGTTCTGAATACAAAACATTCAAAACAGTTGTGATGACTTGTGCATTTTAAAATTTAATTGAATGTTTTCTAAGATTATCTTTCTCAAGGAAGAATATCTACTGATAAATACATTGTGATTTACTTTAGGATCAGGCTGCATTGCACAATATTTTATTGAATCATGACAAATTACTGTGAACTTCATCTTTTTCTTTTCTTTTTTATTTTACTTTACAATTCTGTATTGGTTTTGCCATGGTGGATTCATGTCAATGTATGAACTTCATCTTATAAAATGTTTAACATTATATATTAATAAACTACACTGAAACATTTTACATATCAAATGCATACGATGATGCATGTTTTTCAAAATTATTTTAGGGGCAATGATTTTCAGATCACAGAATATAGTTTTTAGTTTCCATATTATAGTTCGGAGTTCAAGAAATAAAAGCCAAATAAGTAATTATTGAATACTAAAGGAATATCTAAGCAGCCGCCTTAAGAAACTATGGTGCACATCCAGAATATCATGAAATATCTGAAAATTTCCCCTCAAGGTTAAAACAGCTCAATTCTCCTGGCAATAGGTTCAGGAATCCTCAAAGATGCATCTAGTAAACCCCTGTCCCCTAGAGGTAATTGTGGATAAAGGAAAAGATCAAATTGCCTAGCCTTTGGCATGAAGTGTACAACTACACAGATTGGGTTATATTTCCCCGCACCTCCTGCAGTTACAATGTTAGGGTATGAGTCTGAAACGACCACTTTAAAGAGTAGCACATTTTGCATGTTCACTGAAATATAGCTCTATCATGCAGAATGTCATGACAAGGGAAATTAATCTTTTCTCTAGGGACTGAGAGGAAGCCAGTCTGATCTGGTTTCCCAAAAGCAATCGCCAACCCTTTGCTGTGTTAAGACCTCAGACATGTTCTAGTCCCCAGCCCTTTTGGCCACCTCCCTCTATCCACTTGCTTCAGATGTTTTCCATTCCCACAGCTGGGTTGTCCCCCTGCAGGCTTTCTTCTGCCTGCCCAGCTGATGATGTTTTTCTGGCTCCAGAAAACTTCCAAGATTGTTACAAACAGTGCTTGCGGGGACAAAGGATTGTCCCGAGTAAAACAACAACAACAAAACTAGGACGCTCTTGCAAGAATCCGGATGGGTGGCTCCCCACATGAAAACTTTGTGATGTTTCTCTCTTCTTTTTTCCCCCCTTTATTAAATAGGAACAATGTCACTGTTTCAAAAGCTTGGGAGTTAAACTAAGGTTTTACTTGTGGCAAAAGGTCTATAAAAAGTAGTCAGTGCTGCTGAGATACCTGAAGCACTTCTCATTTCATAATCACTTCTCTGTTGCATTGGGTAGGGGGAGAAGGTTCTAAGGGATGGGCAGAAATTGAAAAGTAAAAAAAATACAGTCAGCCCTAAATCTAAGTCTTGATTTAATAAGCCTTTTCTCTCTGCAGTTTTAAGAATAATAGGGAAAAAAAGAGGCTCAATTAGTTTAAGAAGAGGCAGTAACATTTTATTTTATTCATTAGAATATTATTTATCATTATTAGCATGCTGGGATTTTGCCTATAACTCTGGTTACACTGAATTTAAACAGCCATAAAACGGTTGTCAAAAAGGTGGAAAGAGAAAACGTTGTTTATAGTCTTGTCAGTGTTTTCTGCCAGTATTCTGTTTTTCCAACAGCTGCAGCAGGACATGCTGTTGGTATTTGGAGGCTTCTAGAAAGGGAAGTGGCCAAGTTTATTTTCCTAATCTCTAAATTCAGCACACTGGCCACCATTCAAATACCTTTTCTATGTGTGCATTAACAGTCATTAAAAGATCAGTTGTGACACCTTGCAGTGAGGTCTACAACCTAGGGCAGGGCTCTGATCCCCAACTTTTCTGCCGCTGAGCACATAAGACTTATTTGCAGACGTTACTTTACCTCTCTTCACTTCATTGCTAAAACTGTAAAGAAAGGTTCCAGATTAGCACAGAGTAAACGGATGTTAAAAAATACCCCTGATACTAAACAAGAAATGCTCACTTCTGATGGACATTATTTTCAAGCTGTGCCCAATGTGTTCACTCTTATTTCAGTCCATGGCATCCTGCTAATGATAACTAGCACTTCTATTTATGGGAACCACTGTATTTTTAGTCTAAAAGGGGGGGTTGGGCAAAACTTCTCTGCTTTTTGGCTTCATCAGGGACAGCTCTCATGCTTTCTTAATTTATGGCCTATCTTCTGCTATTATTAGGTCTCGCAAATGAATTCAGCCCCTAAGTGTGACTGAGGATAAGTCATGAGTGATTTTGCATGAAGGCGCGTGTGTATTCCTGGATGCTGAGGGAATGATTTCTGATTCAGTTTTGGAAATATTAATACAGAATAGCCATGTATAAAGTCTCTAATTCTTTCATTTGATTTCTAGACATCCACACAGACTGTCACTGTTCCTTATACTGTTCACTTAAAGTCAAGTGAATGAAGAGCCAAAGAAATTCACTATTAATAATTTCCACATCAGGTGAAGATAATCAGTCTTCTTACTCATTTATAAAATAAGAACCAGAGATGCATATTATTATTTTTGTTAAATGGAAGCTTAGACTGAGGTGCTCAAATGTAAAAATCATCATTAAATGGGACCTTTGGAGGCCAAAGGAAAGTACTTTTCCATGGGAAAGTTTCTTAATGACACTTTTATTAAAGTATATAAGTCCCTTCAGTGGGCTTGTTAATTGCCACAAGTCATCACTTCTTCAGGATTCTCCTTAACTATGTTAACTATGTGCTTTTCTCTCTGTCTCTCCCTTCCTCCCTCTCTTGCCTAATATGATACTATTTCCAGACATGTTAAAAGGGACTAATGTAGGATGGGGAAGACTGGTGTGCTGCAGTCCATGGGGTCGCAAAGAGTCGGACACGACTGAGCAACTGAACTGAACTGAATGTTCAGGAAAAACTCCATAGCAAACTGCAGAACTCTCATACTTGAGTTTAAAACTCTTTCCTGAAAAATAATGCATTAGGCCAAAAACATGAGAATCCCTTTTAACCAGTCAGAGTCGTGTTTTCTCCTGTTCTGCGTTTTTTTTTGCTAATGGTTACATCAAGTAAACTTTATTGCTGACTAGACCCATCCTGAGGGACACTGATTTTCAGAAGACAAAGCATGTCCCCAAATATCAGTTCCTTTCCCTATAACTTGTTTCAATCAGTTTTTCTCATCTATTCTTGATTTTATTCATACATAAATGCTGTTTATCGGAGCCAGGAGTTCCATAAGCATACTAGAAGCTATGTAATAGAACCTTGAATTTTAATTTTTAAACACTTTTATTTTAGTCAAAGAACTTCCCTGAATATTATGTTCTGGGATTCCATTCCAAGGACAAGTTCACATTAAGAATAAACTTCCATTAAAAAAAAAATTCCTGCATACTTTTTCTGCCTATATCATTTCTAGTTCAATAAAAGATACACTGGAACATAATAACACTGCCTACTATTTTTGCTCTCTCCTCTGAAAAATTGGTAAGAATTTTACTGTGATCCCATTCACAAAGTACTACTGTGCATACTGCTTTCTGTAACAGTGTCAAATATTTTCCACCAAGTATTTTCCATTTCCCATCAACTGAGAACAGGAAGATGATAATGTGCTTTCTCTAATTTTCTGCATAAACGAACTTCAACTTTTAGAAAACAAGTTGCTTTCTACCGTACAGGCTATTGTTTTAGGAATAGAATCAAGTATTTCTCTATATTCAAAATCCCTTGAAGAGTCATTGTTTGAGTTGCATTACACATGATGTTTTAGGTGGCAAGTGTTTACTTCCATTGAAAGAACATGTCCTATTTTTGAGGGAAGAAAAAAAAAAAAAAAAAACCTTGTGATACATCAAATGTTTCTTGCAAAACAATTTGGTGAAACAAATGTAAATGAATCAGAAACATGTGAAGTGTATTTCAGTTAAACTTAATGGGTTTAAATATGAAGGCAGTAAAGTGCTCAGGGGGGAAAGAGTGTAGCAAGTCCGGAAGTGACATTTGTTTTGTTTTCATCAGTCCTGGACTCTTGAAAAGTGACCTGATACTCTGAATTCAAGCTCATTCAGATTCTTTCTTAAGCCTAATGATGGAGTTACAGAATGGGACAGTTATATCCAAATTAATTTTATAGTTTTATTGGGCTTCACTTATAAAGTGGGCATCAAATATTGCCAGTGTGCAATGCTTCAAGAACACTTTTCAGTCTGAAGTTAGAGGTTTTTCTATTTTCTGTTCTCTTCTGAGGGTAAAAGTAAATTGTAATGATGTTAAAGGTTTATCTTTTATCATCAAATAACATGTAAAGTTTCCAGAGTCACACATCAACTTCACACTTATTTCCTCTTTCTTACATGATCAGATCTGAATGGAAAACACAAGGGGTCTGAATGCATGCAAACATACCCAGGAGGAAGGCCCAGGGAGAAAAGGCGAGGGAAGAAAGAGAGGGGTGGGGGTAAGGGAGAGGCAGTGCATGCAGGGTGAAGTCATCAACCTCATTTCAAAAGGAAAACGTTCAAACCACGCTAATCATTTGAGAGTCACAAAAGCTTTATCCCGTAGTTTTCTAGTCCTATCATTTATGCTTGCTTAAAAACTATATTGCTTTTTAAGTTTTTTTATTTTGCAATTTTAAAAAATGCATTATTGTGAAAAGTAGGAAAAAAAAAAACTACACCACAGCAATAAAAAAGACTTCCAAATAAGTCTCGCTGTCAACATGCCTCAAAATGTGAGTTAATTTGATGTGTGGTGTGATATTTCTGTTTCTCCATTCTCAGTCTCTGAAAACAGGGACATTTTAAGCATTCCAGTAACTTCCGAGATACAAGGAATATATAATTGGAGGGTGTATATAAATGCATTTTTTGAGATAATATATGACATTGCTTAAGTAGCCTTCTGAATCAACAACTTGGTAGAGAAACGTAGGAACAGAAGTCCTTCCTGTGTAAGTAGCCTGTAGGGCTATTTTGTATATCCCAAGTCTGCTTTTTTGTTCCCTGAGAACATAATGATATAACTGGAGTTTACCATGCTCCGACCGCTCAGAATTCTACTGCTGCTCATCACTGAATTTGGAGTGAAGATGCTGCTCCTTGAATTCTTTGTTCCCAAAGTTCCATTGCTTCAAACTCTCTGGAAGCATCTCTGTCTGTGTGTTCCTCACAGGCAGGAACTAAGAAATCACTCTTGGAATATCTGTTCCATAAATGGGCAGGAAATGTATTTTAGCTGCTAGCACAGCCCATTGTTGCTTTTTGTAACCTTCTCCTTATGCTAGTTCAGTGGGTAAAAAAAAAAAGAGTGACTAGGCTGTTTCATTCACACCTTCAATCAGTGGCAGTATAACAATTACAGCTATTTTTTGAGCCTCCAGAGTCACACTTTAGGGCTCTACTAATCAAAATAAAATCTAAATCCTAACCCCAAGGTCATGTCATTGAAAATACATGAACACTGTCAACTTCATCTTTGTCGTCACCATCAGCAATCAATGTTTATAAAGCCCTTAATTAAGTATTGTTACTACGTAGTACCTCTGCTCAGAACGTTATTAAATATTTCCTTTGAGGAGGGAAATCTTCTGATTTTCCATCACGATTTGGTGCAATAGCTTTTTGCTTACAAGATCTAATCTTTGCTTTTGGTGTTCTTGTTCTGCTTCATGACAGGCCTACCCTTGTAGCAGTGATAAGGAATGTGAAGTTGGGAGGTACTGCCACAGTCCTCACCAAGCATCGTCGGCCTGCATGGTGTGTCGAAGGAAAAAGAAGCGCTGCCATAGAGATGGCATGTGTTGTCCTGGTACCCGCTGCAATAATGGTAAAGGTCTCATTCAGTGTGATGGGCCTCTTTCCTTTCATGTAGGAAACCTGGAGACCAAGTTATACTGCCTTCTCCTTAGTCATACTTCTAAAATGTAAGGAGACTTCCAAACTGGCAGGAGTGGGATCAGGGTTTAGAATGTATACGATTACCAGGTGTATGTGTATTAGTCACTCAGTTGTGTCTGACTTTTTGCGACCCCATAGTCTGGAGCCTGCCAGGCTCCTCTGTCCATGGTATTTCCCAGACAAGAGTACTGGAGTGGGTAGGCATTCCCTTCTCCAGGCCATCTTCCTGACCCAGGGATCAAACCTGTGTGTCCTGCATTGCAGGTGAGTGCTTTACTGTCCCTCTCAGATCTTAGTTTTCCTGGGCTCTGATCACCTGCTGTAATTTATAATCTATGCTGACCCAGGATTTTCCATGTTGAAATGTTGAATATAAATAGCTAGACATTATATTCCACTGAACACGTAAGTGAATATGTGCAAAGGAACCAAAGACAGAAACCAGTGATTCATCAATACACTTGTGAGTTTGTTTTCATTTTCATACCAATTTCATAGCTTGATTCTCACACTCAAGGTGCCCTTTTTTGAAAGCCCCACACTGTGGCACACACAAATGCTGATAGAGTGATTGTTTCCTCCAAAAGGAAACATAGAAGTCTATTACATGGCCTTCACCCAATCTCAGTGACCTTATGGGCAGACAGTTCAGCGTTGATGATGAAATGAAGAACCTCCAACACATGGTAAACAATTAAATACTTGCAGAACATGATCAGGAACACAATTAGTCATGCAAAACATAATCAGGCTCATATTCCTACACTTGTTCCTGACCTGTGGGCCTGGTCCTACTGAGAGTATCCTGGACAAGAAGCGAAGGAAGGAAGACCTCATCCCATTAGAGATGTTTACAGTGTAGATGGGGATTTTATTTTTGATTAAAAAAGGAACCTTGATCCTAAACACAGATGTCTGATCAGACAATTTTAAGCTACTAAGATTTCATAATACTTCACTCTGTCACTATTCTAAACTCTTCGTATGTATTCACAGTAACTTTATGAAAGGAATTCTGTTTTTATCCCTATTTTTGCCCAAGGTCACTTGGTCATGAGACTGGCAAGACTGAAATCAAGAAAGCCTGGCTTAGGTCCAAACTATTGAGTTCTCAAGTCTAGATAGATGATAGATACATGGCCTCATACTTCACATCGGGAGACTACCTGAACAAGTCTAACTAATTATCTGACCATCTCCAGGCATCTGCATCCCAGTCACCGAGAGCATCTTAACCCCTCATATCCCAGCTCTGGACAGCACTCGGCACAGAGATCGGAACCACGGCCATCACTCAAATCATGACCTGGCATGGCAGAACCTGGGAAGACCTCACACTAAGCTGTCACATATAAAAGGTGGGGATAGCTGTAGCTCCAGAGAAATGTAGATAATTAATTCCATTGCTTCTGAGTGCAATTTGAAAAAAAAAATAATGGGAAGTTACTGAAACAGTAAGATTGTAACTGAATTTCTTCTCAGTTTTGAGGATTCTAGAGGTTTCTTGGAGATCTTGAATTGTGAGAAATATATATGACAAGAATTGTGGTACTCCAGTTAACCATGCCATTTTCTAAACAGTTCAGCCTTTTTACAAGATATTTAGAATAAATCTTTTACACAGCATTTCTCTTCCATAATCAAGAATAAAGCATTGCAAAACATAAATGGGAAAATGTTTGCTGCCATAAGATTAAATTACTAAGATTTAGAGTCCTTTTCTCACCTTTGCAGATTCAGAAATTTTATTTCACTAAACAACCAGGTAATATACTATGCATAAGCCAATTTTCCAAAAATAATTGGTTTCTAGAGGGATTATGTATGCCCATAAAAATTCCCTTCCTTGTGTCACAATATTTGGTAAGCCTAATCACTAATAGTAAATTTTTGAAAAGTGGAAATACCTATATTTTTAAAGGAGGCTTTTGCAAGTGTATTCTGTGGAGCACTGTTCTTTCAAGACATTGTATGACTAAAAGAACCTGTGTGTTCAAGAGTTTTATAATAGTATATCTGCCCATTTTTGGAATTTTAAAATAAACACTGATATATTGAAGGCTCTGACAAGTTCAGCAATGAGGAAAACAGGTTAACTTTTTTAGATACTGTATTTCCCTAGTTTACTTAACCATAAAACCATTTCCCCATATTTTTACCTTCTGTGGATCTAGTATCCTACAAAATATCTGACTTGTTAGTCCAACCTAAAACACTAATGATTCTATCAATAGGGTTAAAGTGACTGACAGTTCCTCTTCAACCAGCCCTCGTCTACACTTCCTGAAGGCCTTATCTCCTTATCTCCTATTTCTATCCCACTGAAATCACATGCATTCTTTAGTACGTGCGTGCTTAGTCACTCAGTCTTGTCCTACTCTGTGACCCCATGGATTTGTAGCCCCCCGGGCTCCTCTTTCCATGGGATTTCCAAGGCAAGAATACTGGAGTGGGTGGCCATTTCTTTCTTCAGGGGCTCTTTCTGACCCAGGGATCAAACCCGCATCTCCTTTGTCTCCTGCATTGCCGGCAGATTCTTTACCCGCTGAGCTGTCTGAGAAGTGGTCAGTACATGAGTGTCCATCTTTATTCTGACAGATCTCTATGTTACAATACAGTTTCTAATTTATTAATCACTATTAGCTAATTATATGTGTAATTTCCTGATGGCAGCTAGCAAGAAATGTTGATGGCTAGTGAGTTGTGCCCACATTCACACAGTGGGACCGGTGACATCCAGGGTGGCAGCTAACCTTTTAGATCAGGCTTGGCGCACTACAGCCCATGAGCCACGTCTGTCCTGCTGCCAGTTTATTTTATTTTATTTTTTTTAATTTTTATTTTTACTTTATTTTACTTTACAATACTGTATCGGTTTTGCCATACATTGACATGAATCCACCACGGGTGTACATGAGTTCCCAGTCCTGAACCCCCCTCCCACCTCCCACCCCATATCATCTCTCTGGATCATCATAACACAGGCCTGCCCATTCACTTAGGCATCATCTGTGGCTGCTTTTGTGATACAAGAGCAGAATGAAGAGCTGTGACACAGATCACATGGCCTAAAAAGTCAGAACTATTTACAATCCAGGGTGACAAAGAAGCTTGCAGGCTACACATCAACCCCACTGCGACATGTGGGTGCTCTCTGCTGACTTCATCCTTTTACTGAATTGAATCTCCAGATCTGTGCTCCTGTGATTTTTTTTTCTGATGGGTTCTTGGTTGACCCTGGGGCTGTTTGCCCTTGCTCTGCTCCACTCTGCATCAGAGCTTTTCACAGACTTCATTGCCTAGACTCCCCGTCAGGTGGCTTCCAGCCGCACGGGTTTGGCTGTGGTGAGAGACTGAGGGGCAGAGGAGGGGAAAGGCCAACGGATTCTCTCTGCCTCTGGGAGTGTTTCTGGCAGAGCTGCACCTCCTCGGGGCCTCAGCTCCTGCCGGGATTCCAGTCCCCTGCCCTTGCCCCATGCTGACATCACCAGCTTCTCTGGCTCCTCCAGCCTAAATGTGGTGGTGGCTTCCTGCGGCGCTGCTCTACGTTCTCCGGTGCTTCTTGGCCTCGCAACTCACTGCCTGTGTGACCCGTTCTCTGCATTAAATATCTTCTCTTTTCAATACTCAGCTTCTGTTTTCCTGGCTAGATTTTAACTGATACCTGGCGTTAGGAGGTACAGACAACTTCAGCCTTCTTGACTCAGTTTGTTTACTTTTTCCAAGAAGGATCAAATTAAATAGAAGGCATTTCTTTTTATTGTCATTCACCTAAGTAAACAAAACAGAAATATCTAAGATCACACCATACCAAAGTGAAGAGAAGATGCAACCCCCTCCTAGCTATTCATTAAACTTAATATTCAGACAGCAAACAATGGAAAGAGATGATACTTGGTTCACATGATTAGAGGGAAAGTCAATTGTTACGACTCTAAGACATCTCGGAAGATAGGAAGATAGTTTAAGTACAAATATTTTAGGTGCTTCTGATTGCAGAGTAGATTTTTCTCCTACAGTGTCATGGTAAAATCTTTCGGTCATCATTTCTTTAGGACATGAAGGAGATCCCTGTCTACGTTCATTAGACTGCACTGAAGGGTTCTGCTGTGCTCGTCACTTCTGGACCAAAATCTGCAAACCAGTGCTCCATCAGGGGGAAGTCTGTACCAAGCAGCGCAAGAAGGGCTCACATGGGCTGGAAATCTTCCAGCGGTGTGACTGCGCAAAAGGCCTGTCTTGTAAAGTATGGAAAGATGCCACCTACTCCTCCAAAGCCAGACTCCACGTCTGTCAGAAAATATGACCACCTCTGAGGACAAGCATCAGGAGCAGACTGTGAATCCATGTATTTAATGCATTATAGCATGGTGGAGAGTAGGATTTGGATTTCAGAAGAAGGGGTAAAATGAGGAATATGATAAGAACATAGATCAAAGAAAAAGGAAATGGAAGATCAGAAAGGGTGACAAGTGTGGTCAGTGTGTTTTCCATCATGCAACTTGTTTATGTAAATAATGTACACATTTGTGAAGATGCCATGATTCAAAAAAAAAAAAAATAAATAAATAAATAAAAGGCACACAGAGGGATTACTGATGAATACCATGTGACTTTCCAAGAGTTTAGGTTGTGCTGGAGGATCAATTTCTTTCACAGTGGTGACTGCCTATAAAAAATAACTATAAAGCCTTATTTCTAGTTAAACAAAGTACTCCCCATATACCCTGGCATACAACAGGCTCTAAAACGTGAAAAGAGGAATTGTTTGATGGGAAATAAAAGCATGGAGCACAGAGAATCTGCAACACAGAATCACCTTTTAATTTGGAACACTACTTCTTACTGCTCAATTAAAGACCTAGGTAGGAAAAAAATCAGTCAATATTTTCCAAATAATTTCAAAATAATCACAGGTCTTTAAGTCCTTCAGGAAAAAAAAAAACTTTGTTATTCCTTAAGCTTCTTGTTTATATTTTTGAAAAGTTTAATTTCAGCTACAATTAATAAGAACCAGTAGAATAAGACCGAAGTAATCCATTCAGGTTTCTAGATATAAATTGCATCTCTTGACTGTGCGTTATCCCTACTCATTTTATTCTCCAAATTATACCCATTGTGAATAACACAGAGCAGAATTTTCATGTTGTAAAAATTTTAAGATGCCCAAAGTAAAAGTTACTAGATCATATTACTCAAAGCTTTGGCATTCCCTATGTTAGATAGAACTAGACATTTACTCTTCACATACTCTGCAGTATAGTAAAAATGATAAAAGAAATGAGATATCTGTTCTGCACTGAAGCACAGCAAGGAAATTTTGTCAGCTGTCCAGTTTTAGCAACACATGGATCATATGTTTGAAGCACAAACTGACTTTTCATATGTGAAGCCCAAGGCTGCACAGTCTACATGGAAGTTATCCATGGGATTTGCTATCATAATATTTACTACGCAGATGAGTTCAGTGTGAGGTAACTACTTGACTGCAAAATATTTCTTTTATATTTCTGAGGTCATAAAATCATCTTATTTTTGAGGATGTCTCATTAAATGGACTCCAAGGCAGTTAAGATAATAAGGTTCCATTGCTCTTGGTAAGCTGCTTTCTAACTGGCTGATGGCACCATCTGACTTTTTTCAGCATCAACTCTTTCTGCAACAGCTGTTTTTTTTTTTTTGCCAAAGATACAGTTTCTGTCTTCTACAGTCACTGAGATTAAAAATTATAAATGGAATATCTTGTAAAATCTACATTTTGCTAATCTATAGAAACCACAGGTTCTAAATTTTTATATCCATTTTATTACTTTTTATTTTATTCAGTTCTATTCAGTTCTAAATATTATGCCTAGAGATTAAAGCCAAAAAGTTATACTTTTTACTTTGGACCTTTTCTTTTATAGACTATAAATCACTCCATAGTTTTCATTTACTTACAGCTCATTTGCAGTCTCAAATTCAAGTTCTCCCAGTAGAAACTGAACCTGAGCCTGCATGTCTATTAAGAATTTCACCTTTCCACATAGGTTCACTAATATGATTAAGATTTGCATTTTTTCCCCACATATCTGTTAAAACAGAAATTAAGAACCAAAGTCTGTACAAACAGGTTTCTATAAGCTTAGCAACATGAAAATGGAACATTTCAGGGAAACATTCCTATATAATAATTACATTTAAAATCTGGTTTCTGCATTATTTCCCTTATGTACATCCCTTCAAAAATTATTATTTGAAGTAATTTATTTACAGGAAATGTTAATGAGATGTATTTTCTTATAGAGATATTTCTTACAGAAAGCTTTGTAGCAGAATATATTTGCAGCTATTGACATTGTAATTTAGGGGAAATGTATAATAAGATAAAATATATTAAATTTTTTGCCTTCAAAAATGGAATTCAAATTTCCTTGTGTTTTTGCTTATGGGAAAAACTTTTAAGAAGCACAGATTCTCAGAGTTCAACTGAACAGATGGGTCTGATTTTGCAGTCTTAGCAGATATCCTTTGGATGACATCACCATGAGATGATCCAAGGCAGTTTACGGTTAGGTGCTTATTTCATGGTGGGACAGCTGTAATTGTCTAGAGATCTCTTCAAGAAAATTAGAGATACCAAGGGAACATTTCATGCAAAGATGGGCTCAATAAAGGACAGAAACTGTATGGACCTAAGAAAAGCAGAAAACATTAAGAAGAGGTGGCAAGAATACACAGAAGAACTGTACACAAAGAGAGCCATTAAGAAATGGCTCAGAAAACCATGATGGTGTGATCACTCACCCAGAGCCAGGCATCCTGGAGTGTGAAGTCAAGTAGGCCTTAGGAAGCCTCACTATGAACAAAGCTAGTGGAGGTGATGGAATTCTAGCTAAGCTATTTCACATCCTATAAGATGATGCTGTGAAAGTGCTGCACTCAATATACAAGCAAATTTAGAAAACTCAGCAGTGGCCACAGGACTGGAAAAGGTCAATTTTTATTCCATTCCCAAAAAAAGGCAATGCCAAAGCATGTTCAAACCACTGCACATTGCACTCATTTGTTCACACACTAGATAAGTAATGCTCAAAATTCTCCAAGCTAGGTTTCAACAATATATGAACCGTGTATGTGTAGATGTTCTAGCTGGATTTAGAAAAGGCAGAGGAACCAAAGATCAAATTGCCAACATCTGTTGGATGATAGAAAAAGCAAGAGAGTTCCAGAAAAACATCTGCTTCATTGACTACACTAAAGCCTTTGACTGTATGGATCACAATAATCTGTGGAAAATTCTGAAAGAGATGGGAATACCAAGCCACCTGACCTGCCTCCTGAGAAATCTGTATGCAGGTCAAGAAGCAACAGTTAGAACCAGACATGGAACAATGGACTGGTTCCAAGTTGGGAAAGGAGTACATCAAGGCTGTATATTGTCACCCTGCTTATTTAACTTCTATGCAGATTACATCATGTGAAATGCCAGACTGGATGAAGCACAAGCTGGAATCAAGATTGCTGGGAGAAATATCAATAACCTCAGATATGCAGATGACACCACCCTTGGGGTAGAAAGTGAAGAGGGACTAAAGAGCCTCTTGATGAAACTGAAAGAAGAGAGTGAAAAAGCTGACTTAAAAGTCAATATGCAAAAAACTAAGATCAAGGCATCTGGTCCCATCACTTCATGACAAATAGAAGGGGAAGCAATGGAAATAGTGACAGACTTTATTTTCTCGGGCTCCAAAATCACTGCAGATGGTGACTGCAGTCATGAAATTAAAAGACACTTGCTCCTTGGAAGCAAAGCTATGACTAACCTAGACTGCATATTAAAAAGCAGAGATGATACTTTGCCCACAAAGGTCCATCTAGTCAAAGCTATGATTTTTCCAGTAGTCATGTATGGATATGAGAGTTGGACCAAAAAAAAGCTAAGTACCAAAGAATTAATGCTTTTCAGCTGTGGTGCTGGGAAACGCTCGAGAGTCCTTTGGACTGAAAGAAGATCATACCAGTCAATCCTAAAGGAAATCAGTCCTGAATATTCATTGGAAGGACTGATGCTGAGGCTGAAGCTCCAATACTTTGGCCACCTGATGGGAAGAACTGACTCATTTGAAAAGACCTTGATGCTGGGAAAGATTGAGGGCAGGAGGAGAAGGGGATAACAGTGGATGAGATGCTTGGTTAGCATCACTGAGTTGATGGACTTGAGCTTGAGTAAGCTCTGGGAGTTGGTGTCGGACAGGGAAGTCTGGCAAAGCTGCAGTCCATGGGGTCATAAAATGTTGGACATGACTGAGAGACTGGAATGAACTGATTTTTTTCTTTATTAAATCTATAGTGTTCTAACTTGTGCTTTCTACTCAATTATCCTTTTTTTTCCTCCTTCTGAAACATCTTAGAACACAAATATTCCACAAACCTCTTTAAAACACTTGAAGTCACCTACTGTATTTCTTATAATCTTCACTTTAGGTTGAAATTTCTCCAAATAGAAATGCTAATATGCTTAAGGGATTGGTTCATTTCTGTATGGCACAAATAAATTACAAAATATGTTTACCCCTGTGGCTACAGAGGGCCCCCACGAACTAAAATCTAGTTCCCTGGAAGGTTTTTCCCCTTCTTCCTGAACACAAAGATGTCAGGAGTGTTTGACAAACATTACTCATCAATTATGAGACTGGGAGTGGTTGCAAGAGCACATGTTGTATTAGATGTTAATGGGATGGAAATGTGGAAAATAAACATTCTGTGACATAGTGGAATGAATTAAGTACAGCCATGGCAGCTTAATGAAGCTAAAACAGTCTGATAGAGGTCAGGATTGAAGACATCTCAAGCATGTCTGAAATAATTCCCCACATTATTCTAATTAGTCACTCAGTGTTTTCACAAATAGTTATCTATTTCTTCAAATTGAGAACATTCAGATTTCTAAGCTACAGTGTATTTTTAGATTATAACAATCATACGGGTGATATTTTTCTTTTCCACTGAGCTCAGTGAGATGCTCTGAGAAGTGATGAATTGCCCTGACTTTCTTTAGAGCCAATAAAAAACAACACCCTATTGAAGTCTTAGAATTTAAGGGGAAACAATCAATTACACTTTTCTCCTCCCTCAAATTGAGACCATTTCAGGAAAAGGTTAAGAAAGAAAGGCAGATGACAGATAACCCTGTGGCTGATAAAGTTAATAATGAAGAGTGTGGCATGTATCCTTGGGCAAGGAGAGAGAATCCGTGCCCACTGTCAGGCAACACCAGACAATATCAATTCTACCTGTTGGAGCTGCCCCTGTAAAACTTACAATAAACATGGGCAGAATCGAATGAGACACTTTCTTCTGGAAGTTACTGCCAAAGAAGAAGGGTGAAGAGAAGATGGAACGATGCATTTATCATTCAGTTCAGTTCAGTTCAGTCGCTCAGGTCGTGTCCGACTCTTTGTGACCCCATGAATCCCAGCACGCCAGGCCTCCCTGTCCATCACCAACTCCCACAGTTCACTCAGACTCACATCCATCAAGTCAGTGATGCCATTCAGCCATCTCATCCTCTGTCATCCCCTTCTCCTCCTGCCCCCAATCCCTCCCAGCATCAGAGTCTTTTCCAATGAGTCAACTCTTTGCATGGGGTGGCCAAAGTACTGGAGTTTCAGCTTTAGCATCATTCCTTCCAAAGAAATCCCAGGGCTGATCTTCAGAATGGACTGGTTGGATCTCCTTGCAGTCCAAGGGACTCTCAAGAGTCTTCTCCAACACCACAGTTCAAAAGCATCAATTCTTAGGCACTCAGCTTTCTTCACAGTCCAACTCTCACATCCATATGTGACTACTGGAAAAACCATAGCCTTGACTAGATGGACCTTTGTTGGCAAAGTAATGTCTCTGCCTTTTAATTTATCATTCAAGCATCTCTTATTTGAAATTCTCTGCTGCTGCTAAGTCGCTTCAGTCGTGTCTGACTCTGTGCAACCTCATAGATGGCATCCCACCAGGCTCCCCCGTCCCTGGGATTCTCCAGGCAAGAACACTGGAGTGGGTTGCCATTTCCTTCTCCAATGCATGAAAGTGAAAAGTGAAAGTGAAGTCGCTCAGTCATGTCTGACTCTTAGCGACCCCATGGACTGCAGCCCATCGGGCTCCTCTGCCCATGGGATTTTCCAGGCAAGAGTACTGGAGTGGGGTGCCATTTTGGGTTCATGTCAATGTATAGCAAAACCAATACAGTATTGTAAAGTAAAATAAAGTAAAAATAACAATTTAAAAACAAACAAACAAAAAAAGTGGGTAATTCATACCGCATGAAAGGAGTGAGTGAGGGGTGAAGTGAGACAAAGATTATTATACATTTCACATAAAACTAAATTAAGGATTAGAAAAGAAGACCTCTCCATTTTATTCCCCAGATCTTTATATTGATCGAGTATACATACCATTGACTATGGTGAAGATAAGGATTGTAACCAAAATCTGAGAAGCTATCTAATAGTTGAGGTCATTTCCCCAATTCCAATTACTCCCTCTTCATGGATCCTATAGGCAATTTAGGTTTTATCCACAGAAAATTGTAAAATGAATGAAAATAGTTCACTAATTCAGCAGACTCTAAAATCACACTATCATCAGGACTGAAAAAAAAATCCAGTAGCTGCATCCTTCTTTTTATAATCCAAATTATGTCCATCACATTACTAATATGGTTGATTAGAGGTTCTGTACTGGGATTAAAATACATAGGTATCTGGTAATAAAATGTATAAAAACACTTCAGTCATAAATTCTGAGAAAACTGATACCCTAGTTTTTAATATAAATCCTCTTCCATTAAAAAATTCCTGGAATGAATTCAAGTACAAAATTTATATCTTGTTGCATGTTAAAACCAAAATAAGTTGAAGTCTAGAGAAATCAGTCTATATTTGCTATCTTCAACGGACAACACAGAAGAAATGGACAAATTCTTAGAAAAGTATGACCTTGCAAGACTAAATCAGGAAGAAACAGAAAATATGAACAGACCTTTCACAAGTACTGAAATTGAAATAGTGATGGCTTCACAGGCAAACTCTATCAAACAGAGAAGAGCTAACACCTATCCTTGAAAGCCTTCCAAAAAATTTCAGAGGAAGGAACACACCCAAGCTCATTCTATGAGGCCACCATCACCCTGATACCAAAACCAGACAAAAGTATCACACAAAAAAACAAAATCACAGGCCAATATCTCTGATGAACATAGAGATGAAAATGCTCAACAAAATAGTAGCAAACTGAATCCAATATAGTCAAAGGATCATTTACCATGACCATATAGGATGTATCCCAGGGATGCAAGGATTCTTCAGTATCCACAAATCAACCGTTGTGATACACCACAGAAACAAATTGAAGAATAAAAACCATATAATCATCTCAACAGAGGCAGGAAAAACTTTCGATAAAATTCAACACCCATTTAAGATAAAAGCTCTTATCTCTCATGCGGTAAGTGGGAACTTACCTCAACATAATAAAGGCCATATATGACAAATTCATAGCAGACATCATTCCCAATGGTGGAAAGCTGAAAGCATCCGTCTAAGATCAGGAACAAGGCAAGGATGTCCATTATCACCACTCTGATTCAATATGGCTTTGGAAGTCCTAGAAAAGAAAAATAAATGGAGTTCAAATTGGAAAAGAAGTAAAACTGTGACTGTTTGCTGATGACATAATACTATACGTTTGCTATCTTCCTCTACAGAATAGAGTCAAAGGAAATCAAAATTCAAAATCCTCAAGTTCACAGCTACGGTATTTCTCCCTCATTCCATATTCTGCTCTGACTCAGCCAGAGGAGTTATTTTTTGTTTGTTTACTGTAAATTAATTCACTTTTTAATTTTGTTGTAGTAGGTCCTTATTGGTTATCTCTTTAAATACAGTAGTGTGTACATGTCAGTGGGCTTTCCTGGTGGCTCAGACAGTAAAGAATCCACCTACAATGTGGGAGACCTGGGTTTGATCCCCAGCTTGGGAAGATCCCCTAGAGGAAGACATGGCAACCCACTCCAGTAGGCTGGAGGGCTACGGTCCTGGTGGGCTACGGTCCATGGGGTCACAGAGTCAGACACAACTGAGCAAATAATCACAGCACACAGTACCTTGTCAGTGGCAGACTTTCCATCTATCCCTCCCCCAGCACCTCCCCTCTGGTGACTGTAAATTCCTTCTCTCTGTCTGGGAGTTCTCAGAACAGTTCTGGATGCCTGGGTGAAGTGGGATTCCAACAGCTATGGAATGGACTGTGTCTCACTGGAATGCAAGACTTTCACTTTTAATAAAGTCCAATAAATTTTTAGGATGCACAAGATTAAGTAAAAACTGTCACCACATTGAGAAAAGAAGCCTGTCTCTACCTAAAAGAACAGGCATCTTAGAGAATGTGCTATTAACAAATCTAGACTTGGTGTTGTCAAAAACCACAGTAGAGATGCTTGGAATCTGAATGAAGAAAGATGGATGGAGAAAATCTTTGTTTTTGCTTTGCTAAAGTCAACCAATCCCAATTAGCTGTCTGGAACCCATGGCCTATATACCTAAACTTATTGTGAAAAATGTCCCACCAAGATAATAGCTACAGAACTATATTTTACCATAAATTGGGGTGGAGAGAAGGGAGAATCCCAGCTATATTCTTCACCTACTTTTAGAGACTGTTAGTTGAAGTATTGCTGCCTTCGTGTAAAACTGGTCAAGTTAGAAGTCTGCCATGGTGCAGGCCTCTTTGAGGCTTCTTTTGGTCTTAGCATATTCTAAGCATTACCAGTGCTTATCTGAGGATAGGTTTAATTGGGGGATGTGGCCTCCACAGTCCCTGCAAGCTGACCTTTTCAGGATTGTACCGCAGTGGCTGCTTCCACTGCTTCATACTGTGGAATTCCTTACTCCCTCTACCCTACATTTGTTCTAATTGTAGAAGCTCACCAACACACATTCCTGAAATTAAACTGCTACGGATATTTCTGAAAATTATTTTAGCAAAGAGGGCGCAGGGGCATAGACGACAATCCCAATTTAACATTCCTTCACTCAACATGTACTTACGAAGAACGATGTCTATTGTGTTGGGCAACTTTGCAGGCACAGTGGGCAGAAACAGAACACCAAACCAGTAAAGTTTATTCATTCATTGTGTTTACCCTCCAGCTATTTTTCAGGGAAATGGCTAGGAGGCAGAAAATAACTAAGTAACAATTGTATAAATACTACAGGAGAGGAGATATGAGCCCTATGAAGAAAACCAAAGCAGGGTAAAGGAACAGAGGGAGATGAGGAGTGTTATTTTAGCTTTTGCAGTCAGGGAAGATCTCTCAGAGGAAGCAAACCTGAGTAGAAACCTGAATCAAATGAAGGGTGGTCTGGAGAAATAGTGTCACGGGAAGAGCAAAAGTAAACATTTGACCATGGGAAGAAGTTGAGAGGCAGACTGGAGTCGAATGAGTAAGGGAAGAGAGAAAGAGGATAAGGTCAGACAAAGAGTTGAGTCAGACTGTGTAGACCCTTTCTGCCCATCATAAATATGTCTATTTTGAAAGAGATATGAAGGTGGCAAGAACTTTTGAGTAGGAGAGAGCTGAGTAGTAGCATGAGCTGAGACACTTTGAAAGGACCACCTAAGCTGCTATGTAGCAAAGAGACTAGCGCATCCCGGCAAGAACTGTTAGCGACTTAAATGGTGAGATAAGGTGGAAGTACTTCCAGATCACTGGACTTAGGATATGATGGAGATGGAGGCAACTGGATATGCTGTTGATCTGGATGAGGGTTGTGAGAGAAAGTAAAACCTCTTTAGCCTCATATAAGGATCAAGAACCTGGAGAAAGTATTGATGAGAAAAGAAAGATTAAAAAAATACCTCTTCCCTGAACAGGGCTATCATAGTTAATATATAAAGAATTGCCCTCAGTAGAATACTGACAATTCTTTAGAAAATTTCCCTCTGTAAGTTTCTCACCAGACATCTTGAGAACAGAATGAAACGTTATATGAAGGAGGGAATTGCATCAGTAAAAAGAGAGAACTTGTTGGATGCACTAAGGGAAGCAGTTGCAGACAAATGAAAGGATGAGGGGCATTGGGAAGATACAGAAAAGGGAATAAACAGGTGCCAGAGCATAGAGACTGAGGAGGGAGAGCATGTGATGCATGGAAAGACATGGTAGAAATACTAAAAGGTGGTAATAAGGGGCTTCAATTCGAGGCAGATGTCAAAGAGTGTCAAGGAAAGCTTCCAGGAAGAGAACAGTTGACTCTCAGCAGTAGGTTTAGAAAACTATTTTAGCAAAGGGTGTAGCTCAGGCAACACTCCCATTGACACTGGGCCAGTGCACTGCATTAAAGGGCAATTTGTCAAAGCAAGTCATAATTATCTTTTGAGTCTTAAGTAACTGTATAGTGTAGGACCTGGGGATTCTAAAGAAATAACAATATGCAAGTAACTGAAGTACTTTCATGAGAAACACGCTGGCCATCATACCTCTCACACATACGTCATGAATACCACAGTGCATGACCTTTTAAAATTTCCTGGGGGTCAGCATTTCTTACAGATGCCATGGACTTGTTTTATTTGTTCCACACCTTCCCACTTCACTGCACCTGCTACACCAGTCATCATTCTCTGTTTAATGGTCAGTCAGCCTCCAGGGCCCAGTAACAGATGGAGAACATCAGATCAGCTAGTGCATGTAAAATATTTTAAGTCCGTCTTAAGCTTCTCAGGCAGACTTTGAAATTGAGATCATTTTATCGACCACTTATTTCTCTATCTTGGCTATTGCTCCTGGCAGCTGTGTTTTTTGCCTGTTTCAATAGCTATTTATTCTGTGCCCAATCATATGCCACTACTTCAAGCTTATTTAGATAACAGGAAGACTAAGCAATGTCTACAGGAATTGCACAGCATCATTCAAGCTATTTAACATACTGGTCTTATAACTTTCTAAGATCCAAATATAGTGATGCTACCTTTTAATAATGCCTCAAAGGAAGATACAGCAAAATTCATTTTTACATTTTAAGGGACCTTGAGTTCTCTATGGGGAGTAAATTCCCCAATATACCATGGGCTTCAGTTTGGGACTGTTAAAAATGAACATTACCTAAGGAAAAGTTGGGGGTGCTGTGCTAACTTCTCTTGAAATAAAAGTGGTTTAAGAAAAACCCTTGGAAAAAAAAAAAGAAAAAGAAAAACCCTTGAAAACAGGATTTATTTTGTAAATGAGTGTGAAGTCACTCAAAACACTATTTTAAGGTTATAGAGGAGAGTGGGTATCTGTTATTTAACAGGGAAAACCCACCTTGGGTGGGGGAGAAACTACCCAGTGTTAAGAGGGAGACAGGCTGAAGAGAGTGGCCCTGTGGAAGGAAGAAAATCAGGGGCAATTTGGGAAAATGTTAAAGAATCAGTACTGTTACATGAGCTCTCCTTGAAAAAAATGTTTGTTTTGGTAGCTTTGAAAAAAGTCAAATGCAGCCCGGGAAAAGGAGGACTGACTGGGTGAAAACTGGTTGTTATGGGTGGGGCTTCACAGAAAAAAACAGTGATTTAGAGACTATCCGAAAAGAACCCGGCACTAGTCCACCATTCCTTTCTGATGCTTCGAGTCATCTTACTGAGAATCCGCTCTTATCTCATTGTCAATTGGCAAAGAGGAATGTTCATAAGGACTTTCCCATAGGAAACATACACAAGAGTGATGATAATAATCATTACTATTTACCCAGCACTTATTTGCTTCAGAAATGCCAAGTGTCTTACTGTGCTTTATTCCTTATAATATGATTGCAACTCCTGTCTCTTTTGAAGGTTGACTGTGGACCAGGTGCTGGCTTACTGATGTCTTCCCATCATCTCTGGTAACTTCACAGCAACTACTCTGTAGCAGAGTGTGGTAAAGCCAAGATTTGAGACTGACTCTCTGAAGCCAGACTCTGCAATCTTATCAATTAGTCCATGCTGCCCCCATTTGGAAATGATGACTTTTTTCAGGACTGTAGGGGATTCTGTGGCCTGCCTACTACCACAGAGCTCATTAGTATCAGACTCGAGGCTAAAGGACATCTTTTATAACCATTTCTTCACTCCCAAGATTTACTGAGTACTTCCTAAAGCACTTTCCTTATTTCCCCTGAAATCACAGTAGCTAGTGCTGGAATGTGAGCTAATTGGAGAAAACATCATTTTCTCCCCAGCAGATATTACTCCCCACCTACTTCTTTCCAGGGGACATATCTGTCTAATTAGCAATTTGGACAATGTTAGCAAGAATAAGTTTATAAAGTTTACAAACAAATGATCACTTGACAGGTGCACAACTGGAAGGTAATTTAAAAATTCAAAATTTCACAACAAGAATGGAAAGCAGGAATGGGATGTTTCAAAGCAGGATTTGGAGAGTATGTGATTGGAATTTGCTCTGGTATGACTAACATGCTAAAATAGTGATTGAAACTCCATCCCACCACACCTCACATTCTGCTGTGAAACATAGTTCATATCAGAAAATTAATCATTACTTCTTTGAACATCTTCAGTTCAGTTCAGTTCATTTCAGTTCTGTCGCTCAGTCGCGTCCGACTATTTGTGACCCCATGAATCACAGCACACCAGGCCTCCCTGTCCATCACCATCTCCCGGGGTTCACCCAAACTCATGTCCATCGAGTCCGTGATGCCATCCAGCCATCTCATCCTCTGTCATCCCCTTCTCCTCCTGCCCCCAATCCCTCCCAGCATCAGAGTCTTTTCCAATGAGTCAACTCTTTCCATGAGGTGGCCAAAGTATTGGAGTTTCAGCTTTAGCATCATTCCTTCCAAAGAAATCCCAGGGCTGATCTCCTTCAGGATGAACTGGTTGGATCTCCTTGCAGTCCAAGGGACTCTCAAGAGTCTTCAACACCACAGTTCAAAAGCATCAATTCTTCGGCACTCAGCCTTCTTCATAGTCCAACTCTCACACCCATACATGACCACAGGAAAAAGCATAGCCTTGACTAGACGGACCTTAGTCGGCAAAGTAATGTCTCTGCTTTTGAATATGCTATCTAGGTTGGTCATAACTTTTCTTCCAAGGAGTAAGTGTCTTTTAATTTCATGGCTGCAGTCACCATCTGCAGTGATTTTGGAGCCCCCCAAAATAAAGTCTGACACTGTTTCCACTGTTTCCCCATCTATTTGCCATGAAGTGATGGGACCAGATGCTATGATCTTCGTTTTCTGAATGTTGAGCTTTAAGCCAACTTTTTCACTCTCCTCTTTCACTTTCATCAAGAGGCTTTTTAGTTCCTCTTCACTTTGTGCCATAAGGGTGGTGTCATCTGCATATCTGAGGTTATTGAGATTTCTCCCAGCAATCTTGATTCCAGCTTGTGCTTCTTCCAGTCCAGCGTTTCTCATGATGTACTCTGCGTATAAGTTAAATAAGCAGGGTGACAATATACAGCCTTGACGCACTCCTTTTCCTATTTGGAACCAGTCTGTTGTTCCATGTCCAGTTCTAACTGTTGCTTCCTGACCTGCATACAGATTTCTCAAGAGGCAGGTCAGGTGGTCTGGTATTCCCATCTCTTTCAGAATTTTCCACAGTTTGTTGTGATCCACACAATCAAAGGCTTGGGCATAGTCAATAAAGCAGAAAGAGATGTTTTTCTGGAACTCTCTTGCTTTTTCCATGATCCGCCAGATGTAGGCAATTTGATCTCTGGTTCCTCTGCCTTTTCTAAAACCAGCTTGAACATCAGGGAGTTCACGGTTCACGTACTGCTGAAGTCTGGCTTGCAGAATTTTGAGCATTACTTTACTAGCATGTGAGATGAGTGCAATTGTGCAGTAGTTTGAGCATTCTTTGGCATTGCCTTTCTTTGGAATTGGAATGAAAACTGACCTTTTCCAGTCCTGTGGACACTGCTGAGTTTTCCAAACTTGCTGGCATACCAAGTGCAGCACTTTCACAGCATCATCTTTCAGGATTTGAAATAGCTCAACTGGAATTCCATCACCTCCACTAGCTTTGTTCGTAGTGATGCTTTCTAAGGCCCACTTGACTTCACATTCCAGGATGTCTGGCTCTAAGTGAGGGATCACACCATCATGATTATCTTGGTCGTGAAGATCTTTTTTGTACAGTTCTTCCATGTATTCTTGCCATCTCTTCTTAATATCTTCTGCTTCTGTTTGGTCCATACCATTTCTGTCCTTTATTGAGCCCATCTTTGCATGAAATGTATCTCTAATTGTCTTGAAGAGATCGCTAGTCTTTCCCATTCTGATGTGTTCCTCTATTTCTTTGCATTGATCGCTGAAGGCTTTCTTATCTCTTCTTGCTATTCTTTGGAACTCTGCATTCAGATGCTTATATCTTTGCCATCCAGGAAGCATTGAAAACCTTTCCAATTTAAGATATTTTTATGAAAACAAGTTGCAAACTGAAAGTTGTAGCTTTTTTTTTTTTTTTTAAACTAGCAAGTTGTGGCCATTATGCAAAGTCTTTTCTTACCTGACTCTGATTCTTCAAGTTTTTCTTTTCCTTAAAGGAAAGACATGCTTCTCAAGAGTACTTTTCATATTCTGGTGAAAATTACTCAACCAAACCAGGGGTTTTGAGAAAACACAATCTGAACTCACAGTCGGCCACACGTTCCTATTAAGGACTCGGATGTAGTGAATGAATGGAGGAAACAAAGGAGGGTATCTGTGAAGCACTGTTTATAAGAATCACTGTTCTTCCAGGAGCTGTTCAGTTCTCTAGGCCACACTAGGCAAAGAAGAAAAATATATGTATAGTAATATTTTTAAAAATATATAAAAGAACTGGCCTACAAGTAAAGCACAGGTGTCAAATCAAAGCATATTGGACATGGTTTGGGCAAATCTCCACCTTCACTTCCTCTGGCCCCTACTCCAGTGACACGGGCAAGTCGTTTCAGTTACTATTTCTGTTTCCCTGACAGATGAATGGACCCGCTTCTAATGTATGCAATCAAAGAGTAATTAACACATTTATATCATGTGTAGTAATACTGTGTATTATCTAAATAGGTATAATGTTTTGGTATAAGTAGCATAGAACATAGTGTAAACTCAGTGGAACCTTCAACTGATTTTCTATAAGATAACAAGATGTTCAGGCTTCAGCAATATGTGAACCGTGAACTCCCTGATGTTCAAGCTGGTTTTAGAAAAGGCAGAGGAAACAGAGATCAAATTGCCTACATCCGCTGAATCATGGAAAAAGCAAGAGAGTTCCAGAAAAACATCTCTTTCTGCTTTATTGACTATGCCCAAGCCTTTGACTGTGTGGATCACAACAAACTGTGGAAAATTCTGAAAGAGATGGGAATACCAGACCACCTGACCTGCCTCTTGAGAAATCTGTATGCAGGTCAGGAAGCAACAGTTAGAACTGGACATGGAACAACAGACTGGTTCCAAATAGGAAAAGGAGTGCGTCAAGGCTGTATATTGTCACCCTGCTTATTTAACTTATATGCAGAGTACATCATGAGAAACACTGGACTGGAAGAAGCACAAGCTGGAATCAAGATTGCTGGGAGAAATCTCAATAACCTCAGATATGCAGATGACACCACCCTTATGGCACAAAGTGAAGAGGAACTAAAAAGCCTCTTGATGAAAGTGAAAGAGGAGAGTGAAAAAGTTGGCTTAAAGCTCAACATTCAGAAAACGAAGATCATAGCATCTGGTCCCATCACTTCATGGCAAATAGATGGGGAAACAGTGGAAACAGTGTCAAACTTTATTTTGGGGGGCTCCAAAATCACTGCAGATGGTGACTGCAGCCATGAAATTAAAAGACACTTACTCCTTGGAAGAAAAGTTATGACCAACCTAGATAGTATATTCAAAAGCAGAGACATTACTTTGCCGACTAAGGTCCATCTAGTCAAGGCTATGCTTTTTCCTGTGGTCATGTATGGGTGTGAGAGTTGGACTGTGAAGAAGGCTGAGTGCCGAAGAATTGATGCTTTTGAACTGTGGTGTTGGAGAATACTCTTGAGGGTCCCTTGGAACTCAAGGAGATCCAACCAGTCCATTCTGAAGGAGATCAACCCTGGGATTTCTTTGGAAGGAATGATGCTAAAGCTGAAGCTCCAGTACTTTGGACACCTCATGCGAAGAGTTGACTCATTGAAAAAGACTCTGATGCTGGGAGAGATTGGGCACAGGAGGAGAAGGGGACGACCGAGGATGAGATGGCTGGATGGCATCACGGACTCGATGGACGTGAGTCTGAGTGAACTCTGGGAGATGGTGATGGACAGGGAGGTCTGGCGTGCTGCGATTCATGGGGTCGCAAAGAGTTGGACACGACTGAGCGACTGAACTGAACTGAACTGGATGGATATTAAAGGCTATAAAGTACTTTAAATCACTTTTTAAAAGAGTTGCCTGCCTGTGCCAGGTGGTCCACCTTGGTTCTCCTGTGTCCCACGAGACTGACCAATACCAACTGCGGTCAGGGGGCTCTGTAAACCTCTAGCTCCTTTCTGGGTTTGGCCATTGGATGACACCCGAGGAAGGTCTGGGGATAAGAATAGATGGCTCGGAGTACATCTACATTTGGCTTCTGCCCTGATGTGGCAGCGTCTGGCTGTGGCTGTATTCTTCCACCAAAGGCCACAGGCAGGGATGAACATATTTCTTCTAAGTCCTCTCCAGGTTTCAGGAATGATTCCTTCAGTCACACCAACATTACTTCATGCTAATCCTAGCCCTGAAGACGTGAATATTCCTCGTTGCCTTTTCCTAACCCTGCCCACACCATTTTAAATGGTACTTCATCAGTCTCTCCTCAGTGGCCTGTCTCTGTCTGCCACCTGCTTCCTGCCAGGAGCCTGACTGATACCTGACCAGGTCTAATGTGCTTTTCCTCTTCACTGTTCTCACTCACAGTCTGTGCAAGCCAAGATGCAGCGTCATCAAGGCCAGGGCTCCATCTGGCTTCCCAGTTTGTTCAGTGTTGTCTACTAACCACTTGAATTTACAAGCACTGAGTTGTATGCTGATTTTAGAAAAATCTGGATTATTTCTAGCATTTCAAAAATAGGAAGTTTTTTTTACAAAAATATCTGACTTTTAGTACATTATATGTAAGATTAATTTCTAAAAAACATATTTTCCATCTACACGTGATATAGCTTGACTTTTTGATTAAACATGCTTCAATTTTTTTTATATGAGAGTATAGTTGACTAACAGTGTCGTGCTTATTTCAGGCATACAGCCAAGTGATTTAGTTACATATATACATGTATCTATCCTTTTTCAAGTTATTTTCCCATTTGGGTTATTACAAAATATTGAGCAGAGTTCCCGGCCTATATAGTAGGTCCTTGTTGATTAGGGTTGCTTCCTTTCTCTTTTATTCTGTTCCTCCTTATGTTTCCAAGACAACCCACTGAATCTCTAATGTTTTAGGAAGATGAGTCATCACTTATCCTAATCTGCCTAGCATCCCACAGTCTGTTATCTGTGCCCTTGTTGATATGCCGGCTAGCCTATCTGAAAACCTAACTGCTAATGCTGTGTAAAGGCAGTTATTCATTACTCATATGCTCATAAAAGGCTAGCGCTATGACTTTACAAGTAATTTTTTTGCATAAAATATTAAAGCAATAAAATAAAAACTATATTATCTTCACATATAGCCCCCCCCATAAAAAATTTGAATTTCTAGATCCTCCTGAAAAAGAAAACATACTACCCTGAACTATAGGAAAATGCTGGATCTGTATTTCTGCCCAACAGCAATTGATTAGGGCCTTGGGGAGCTGGAGTCTCTTCCTTTCTTCAATTGCCACCACTCTTGCATTTGATTACCAATTGCTATTTTTTTAATTGAATGTGGGATCTTTTCTTGTTGTATATTTGGTAACAAAATGAAATATCACAGATTTCTCTACTACAAAAACTCCAGTCACTCATTACCCTCAGAATAGCCTCTAAATTCAATGTGGTCTGGCCTCTGCCTATCTTTTAGAGCTCCTCTCCCATCTCTCTCCCTTCCTCTCACCCCACTCCAGTCAAGCTTTTTTTTTTTTTTCCTGTTCTTTGAATTCACCAAGGTTGTTCTCATCAAACTCACCCTTCCTTCAGTCCTTTTGCCTAGTGTAGCTTCCATACACACATTCCCACCTGATGTTCACATGGCTTGCTTTCTTAATTCATAAAGATCCATGAAATGCTACTTCTTGAGAAAGTCTCTCTAGAATCTGGAGTATCCATTCTGAAAGCAGAAGCTAGCATGTAGGACTTCGCTGGTGGTGCAGTAGATAAGAATCCGCCTGCCAATGCAGGGGACACCGGTTTGATCTCTGTCCCGGGGAGAGGATTCCACGTGCTCCAGAGCACCTGAGCTGGTGTGCCACAGCAGCTGGGCCCATGTGCTGCAACTACCGAAGCCCGCCCGCCTGGAAAGTATGCTCTGCAACAAGAAGCCACCGCAACGAGCAGCCCTCTGCCAAAGCTGAGCAGCCCCGACTGACCGCAACTAGAGAAAGCCTGCACAGCAACGAAGACCCAGCACAGCCAAAAATAAATAAATTAAAAAAGAAGCTAGCATGTATGCGTACATCTTTCTTCTGGATCCTCGACCTACTTTTTATACAATCTCCAGCACCCCTATCTCTCAGGATCCTCCACCAACAAATCCATAAATTGTAGCAGCAAACAAGCTAACACCACATGACCTCTGCATGGTCCAGACTGAATGTTGCTTCAGCCCTGGAATTAAGAGGAGGAAGAGTTATTATGCAGTATTAAAACCAGATGGTGTTATTTTAATTAGTGGGGGTTCTTTATTTAAGGGGGTTCTTGATCAGGAAAAGTGTACTAATAAAGCCAGGATATATCATGATCATTAAAAAAAATCAGGAAAGACATTACTTTAGGATATCCTTGAAATTTTTCTACAGACATATATTTCCATTAACATGTACTTGTGAGCCTTCTCTAAAATTCCTTCCATATTTTTAAATTCGCTAAGTGAAGAGACAAAAAGCATAAATGTCTTCAAAGGTACAGAGTTTGGGTGCTTCATTTTTGGGTGTGGGTGTGCATGTGTGTGTATTTTCTGTGTGCATAAGGTGTGTTTCCTCCAAAATAAATAAAACAAAAGATAAGTCCTCCCTTTGGAACCATTAACCACAAAAGATTCCTACGAGGAAAGTGAAATTTAATTTGGGAAGAATGAATGGAACAATCTGGTCCCATAAGTAGTGCAATATACTTAGTTCTGTTCCAATCATTTTATAATAACTCACACCCACTCTTTATCCTTTTCATTTGCCTGTGTTTTAGCACTTCTATGCATATCTCTAGAGACCTAAGCATTCTTTCCATGTTTTTGACACTTGTGCTTATACATATTGGGGCTGATCCTCTCTCCTCCATTACATTTTAAATTTATGGCGCACCAAGAAGTTTATAACTCCCCACTCCACTTAGTAGCCCCACAGCTGAAGCCTTACCTCTTTCATGAACTCTCCCTTAGACCTTTCTGACCTCTGGTGATCCTTTCCTTCTCCAAATTCATATTGTGTTTTTCATTGCATCACATCCCACAGCACTTTCTGTAATAACATTTACTGAGCACTTGTATGACACACACTCCTCTGTACTTTACATGAATCACAAAACTTAATTCTCACAATAACCCTATGTATCAACCCTATTGGCTCTTTATGCCAATTCAATAGACCAGATTAAAATATTTGCTCAAGTCATACAGTCAGTAAATGTTATCACCTACCAATACTTCTGAATTTAGAAACATTCTTTTCAACCATTCTGTTTGATTATGTTACACTATCTCCCACATAAAAACATCTACTCACACATGAATTATGTCTTATATATTCATTGAGTCTCAGCCAAATGTCATACTGTACTCAAATAGTCCCTATAGTGCCCAGGTCTGTATTATGGGAGTCATTCAATAAATACATCTTAGAAATTCAGAAGCTGTAGTTGGAACTAAACATTCCTCATGAGAGTCTCCACAGTCCTACATCAGCTCACCTGGCTGCATGTGGAGAAGGCAATGGCAACCCACTCCAGTGTTCTTGCCTGGAGAATCCCAGGGACAGGGGAGCCTGGTGGGCTGCCGTCTATGGGGTCACACAGAGTTGGACACAACTGAAGCGACTTAGGAGCAGCAGCAGCAGCTGCATGTAGCCAAGTTTTTTAAATCTATGAGACTTCAGCATTTTTATTTTTGAGATCATTAGAATATTCCAAAGAAATAGATTTATGCTATGTAACTGTGGTTACTATTTTTAGGATCTAAGGAAGGAAAGCTGAGCTTGCAAAACCTTCCATTCACCAACATGATCAGAAATAATATTTCTTTCTGAAATAAAATGAGTTGTGATATAACTAGAAACACTTTATACTCTGGGGAGGAATAGAGATGACGAGAGAGAGGATAAAAAGAAACCACTATTCATTAAGCCTCTCTGTATCTTATTACCCAAATTTACATTAAAACTGTATTATAAAGCAATTTAAAGACATCAATTATAAGAAACCCAGATTTCTTGGTTTTCTTGTGCAGTTCTTAGAACTCTATGGTGTCAACTGACAGACTTCGGGGTGTTAAAAAACATTATGAAATTCTCTGTAATATCTGTGTGTCCATTGTTATGTTTAGTTAAGAGGGTTCATGGTTTTCATCAGTTCCTCAAAGGAGCTTTGACCAATACCCTCAAAATAAGAGTTCAATAAGATCCACTGCTTTCCTGATGATTACAGTACCTCATAAATAACCTAAAAGTTACTCATCTGCTCATGAGCAGATAGAATAATATCTATTAAGTTTCTATGAATGACAATCTATAGGCCTTAATGTAAGGAAACTGGCAACTGAAAAACTTGTTCCTATTTTAGAACAGAACTCTTTCATACTCTTAACAATTGAGGAATTTAAAGCGCTTTTGTTTATGTGGAATGTACCACATGAGGAGCTGAAACAAATATAAACACATACAGGCACACAAGACTGATTCCATTAGCCTTCAGAGTAACTCCACCATCAGAGTGACAGTGATGTGATCTTTGGAAAATTCCACTGTGTGATCAAGAGACAGTAAAGAGAGAGAAGGCCAATAATGTTTTTGTTTTATTAGGAAAATAATTTCACTTTGTAACCCCCAAAGCGTCTGCTGCTGCTGCAAAGTCGCTTCAGTCGTGTCTGACTCTCTGCGACCCCATAGACGGCAGCCCACCAGGCTCCTCCATCCCTGGGATTCTCCAGGCAAGAACACTGGAGTGGGTTGCCATTGCCTTCTCCCCCAAAGCATCTAAGGGGAACTAAGGTGTACTCAGATGACATTTTGAGAATTACTGCTTTTCTTGGCACTATTTCACCATTTCATTAGGGTTCTCATCTCTGGGAAATGGAGTGAACTATATGAAAGAACTAATACTATCCTCACTATAATTACACCCCTTAGTTTTTGGTTTTTTTTTTTTGTCTCACTTTGATCATGTATTTATTTCATCTTACTATACTGTGAACATATTTACAAATCCCTTTAAGTCTTTTTGGGGACTAGATAGTATTTAAAGAGATAAACAAAGACAGCACTAAATGATCATAAAATACTAAGAGGCAGGCAGTAGTTTCTTTTTAAAGTAATTATTCTGAAATTACTAAGTGCAGTGTCATGATATGATTAGAAAATCTGAAATTTTTAGCAAGTTAAAAAAAAAAACATTTTAAACCCAGAAGTTTTGATGTTTTACTTGTTAATCTTTTTACAGAGGAGAAAACTGAAGCCAAGTTTTCTTTTAGCTTTCTCAACTATGGAATATTTTTTTAAAAGATTCCTTTAATACCTGAAAAATAGAAATTACCTTGATAGAAAGTACTTTATTGTATTTTTTATTGTTAATGGTAATGCACATGTGATAGTTCTCTTACATAAATGAGCTGTGATGCCACCAGTCCACTATGTGCTCAGTCTATAATGGCTGATGTCAAATCTACCAGAGGAATGAGGACTGCGAGTGGGAGCAGGGACACCAGAAGCAACCAGGGTCTGTGCCGGTGCATCGCTCATGATCGACAACAGGACACCACCCTTTCCATGCGCAACTGGTGGCCTTCCCTCCCTGCCAGTAGCCTACTGGTAAAGATAAATGTTTGAAAACAGGAGATTTTTCCCATGAAACCATAAATCTGTGTTTGTGGTATTGTCTAATCTCTGTTGTGGGAATGGATCTGACATCACCACGTGAAAATTATGACTGCTTTCAACTCAAAACCAGGATGCAAACAATGAAGAAAAATTTCCTCTGCATATTCAGGCAAATGTTACAATTGTGTATAATTCTATTACCCATGTTAGAAGCAAATGGACTTAGGGTTTACTATCCTTTAATTAGAATTATCTTCCAGGAGAGGTCATGGTTTATGTGCTCACTAAAGCAATTGAACTGAGCCCTTACTTCCTCTCTAGCTAATCCTGAGCTGGAGAATGCAAATGTCATCACAGTGATATTACAAGTCATGGAAACAACCCAGAAAAGAGGATTTTCATCGAAAGGTTCAAATCAACTCCATATTTCCAGGTCCCCAATCACTTCCCCATGTTCTTTCATCAAACATTTCCAGCGTACATCACACCTTGCTGGAAATATCTTTTAAATTCCACTTGTCAGAGTGACATGATGCAAAAGTTGTGCTTTATGGTAGGAAAACAATCTCCCACCTACTTATCTGTGCATCTCTCCTACAATCCCTGAAACACCCTCCAAGAAAAGGGGCTTGCTTTCCTTATCCTACCTTCTGTTTTCTTTTTTTAAAACATCTGAGCATACGTTGGAAACAATGACATCATGCAGGAACCTTCCTTCCTCAGAGCACGCAACACCTTTCAGGCTAGATGCTCGCAGTGAACACTGACCATGCATGCTAACTCTTCCCTGCACAAGGCAACCAACTCCACATCACACAGACGTTCACTTGCAGAAGGTCACTCTGTGATCTGATGGTGCAGCTGGGAATAGACGCCAGAAGCTCCAGCACTCTGTGAAGTGTTCCAACTCGAAAACTCTAGGCCTGCTTCTTGGAGGGAAAGAAGCCCACTCTGGGAGCAGGCTGATGATCTGGCTAAAGGGAAGACAGTTGTGGCTTCCTCATTCCCCCATGTGCACCCTTTCAGAAACCTGCACAGGGGTTTTAGGCAGGTGTGACCTTTACAGAGTAACTATTTCTATCAGCACAAAGACTATCCTATTCCATCTTTGAGAGTAATATGAAGGCAATTTTATTTCAAAACAGAATTAAAGACTGGAGAAGCACCAGTCTGGAAAATTCCAATCACATCCCTTGACTTACAGAACAAATCAAAACAGAACAACAAAAACAAACCCCACTGTGAAACTTTATGAACATCAGGGGAATATATATGCCTTTTTTGGGGAGGAATTAATAAATTTTTGTTGCTATGAGCTGAATTAGGTATTTGGAGTAGCTGCTTTAGGTGGTACTATTAACGCTTGAATATTCTGAACTTATTCAGACCTTAGAATCTGACAGTGTAAGTACCTTCCTCACTATGTCTACTCTCTGCCCTTCAACCTACCAGCAAGGCCTAGATCAGCATCATGGAGGCCATATATTGAACTGAATGTGTCCTTCAATTTGCTTTTCCATCCTGCATAACTCTTCTCCATTGACATGACTGATTAGCCAAGGTAATGAAGCCACTGTGTTCATTTAAGTTGTATTTTTTCAAAAAGGCAAGACCCAAAGGAGGAGTCAGAATCTTTTCCTTATAGAAATGCAGCCTGAGAGCTAATTTTTACTTTCCATTCTTATTTGTAAAATTTCCCAATGAACTATCCCTTCTTAAGTAAGGCTTAACGTTTTCAACTTAAATAATTATAACCATATAAAGACAGACATTTGTCAACCAGTAGCCTGGAAACCAGTATATGGTGACACACAACTTGTATAAAGAAGCAATAGACGTTGTTAATTACTGAGATAATGGGGAGGGGTCAGAAAGAGACATTACCAAAAAAAAAAAAAAAATCCAAAGACACAAAGTAATTTTAAAGTTAGTAACCTTTAACCTGACTCACATTGGTTGGAATCCAATATTGACCAGAGGGACTGGAATTCATTCTGATGATGTGATGGTAAAAAGTTGTGAGCTCAATGAGTCTGGTGGTCTTGGCACTATTCCCAGAGAAATCGAGTTCCCAGCACATAACTAAAGGACCTCAACTTTGGTCCAACTAGCCATCTTTACTCTGTCAAAAAAAGACTCAGGGTGGAAATGGGCCATGGGGACATATTTTTTCCTTCCTACTGACAGGTTTCGTCTCTGAATGAGTGGAAGGAACTCTGGTGGTCACCTCTGGAGAAGTAGAGGCCGAGACCTCAGTCTCAATCTGACCTGTGACTGCAGTAGATTTGGGTTTCGAAGGAGTCCTTCTCAAAGCCTAATGCTATCTTTGGGGAACATAAAGGAACATAAAATTTATCACTTGGAAAGATAGAATAATTTCATCTGCAGCCTTCATCTCAGAGTCCTTAAGGAGAAATGATGAATAAGCTGAGAAATTTTATCCAGCAGAACTATTCCTTTGGGTAGGAGGAAGAGTGAGCCACAGTCATCTTTATTAGAAATTATGCACCTGAAGTCTCCCAGACAGAGGGAGAGAACATGCACAACCCACTGTAAGACACTTTTAAAAAATCTTTGGAAAGCATAGTACACTAATACACAAGGGGTTTGCTCTGATTGCCTGATATAGAAATCCCAGCTGCTCATCTTTAACAGTTAACACTTTCCATTATAAAGTGGTTTTTGCACTGTTTTCCTCTTTCTTTTAATTTGTGGTATTCATCAATAGAGTCCTTATATGGTCCCTATGGTTTCTAAAATTACTAAAGGAAGAAACTCTTCCCAAAGTCATTGTTAAGTGACTGAGGTGAGTGATTCTTGTTCGTGGATCAGGCTCCAAAAATACATGAAAAAAAAGTTCAAGCTAGGTTACAGTGAAGTGATTCTAGTGTCTGTAATTACATTATTTCACTGGTGTTCCAAACCAAATGGATTATCGAAAAGAAAATGATGCAAAACCCATTAGTTTCTTGGAAGGGTTCAATCCCAGTGTGAACAGGATGTGGGCAATTAGAAGATACATTACAAAATTAATTTTATAATAGAGAGAAGAAACCCTGAAAGAATATTCACAAAGGGAAAAAAAATAACACACTAAGTAAGAAGGTGCAAGATGAAAATTTAGTCAGATCTTCCAACTTAAATTTTATCAAAAGGTCAAATAAAATACAACATTATTTTTCATGCCCTCTGTCTTCAAATATTCTGTTCTCTTGACTTCTATAACACTAATTTTCTATCTGGTCTCCTGTTTTGATATCTTTTTGCCTGGAAAATGTGATGCTTTTTTCAGGGACCTGGATCCTCTCTTCACAGACTGCAGACTCGCCTAGGGATAGTCCATCTTATTGTTTGACTTTAGATTTCATCTACTTGATGACATTGCAAAGTAGTGACATCTTATATTTCTTATCATGGTAAATGGTACAACCATCTTTCCATTTGCCCAAGGAAGAGAGCTGGGAGTTATCATTCATTTCTACTTGCCCTTACATTCAATGAATCCTAAAGTCCTGTACATTCTCTACTCTGAATATCTCTTCCTTTGGGACCACCATCCACAGGATTATACCTGCAGCTCCGTGACTAATGGCTTTATTCTTAAACCAACCATTATTCTAATTAATTTTTCATACTGCAGACAGTGATGTTTGTCCAAGAAAATACAATTTTATGGTTTCTTTGCCTAATGTCCTCTAATCAGTCCTTGTTAGAATAATGCAGCTTCAAGGGTCCCCGCTTACCTCTCCAGTTTCCTGCTCAGTTACTATTTACCACTCAGGCAGTGTTCTCAGCATACTAAACACATTCAGTTCCTCTAAGGAACTCAGGACTTCCCTCTTATCTTGGGCTATTGAATATTTGGTTTCTTTCCCCTGGAATATATGTATTTCAAGATTCTTTTAGGAAATATTTTCAACTCGCCCTTCCACTGTTCTCAGCTGCTACTCTTCTTCAACTTCACTTTAGTTACACACTTTACGTGGTGTTTTATTGACTATTTAATTGCCAGTAACCAATTCCTATATTTTAAATTTCATGAGAGTAATGATTATGTCTTGGTCACTCTTTTCTCTCTCAGTAGCTGGTTCATACTAGTCAGTCAAAGTATCCTATGTATCATTGAATAAACTCTGACCTTAAACTTTTTGTAAGGAAAATAATCATCGCATAGCAAACATAAACTTCATTTAAAGTTTTGCTGTTGTTCTTTTAGTATTATGGAATTCATCCTCAGAAAAGTTTGTATCAGAGGCAGGACAAAGACTAATCTAAAAAATCAAAGAAAGAGAAAGGAGTATAAGAAAAGATTTATGATGGTGAGAGTCAATTTTTCAAAAAATCGAAATGGAAAAATTCCTATTTTATTGTTTAGGGTTCATCAGTGGAGGCAGAAGAGATGCAATGATTGCTATGGAAAATTTATTATGGTTATTATATTTTAGGCAATTGGGGGAGGAGTTGAGAAATGAACACCTGGAATACAGAGTTGGAAGCTAAAGGAGAGAGTTGCCAACCAGCCAAGCTCCTCTGACCACAGAATTCTTCAGGGAAGGATACTGGAGTGGGTTGCGATTTCCCTCTCCAGGGGGTCTTACCAGCCCAGGGATCGAACCCACATCTTTCACTCCTACTTTCATTGGCAGGCGGGTTCTTTACTACTAGTGCCCCCTGGGAAGCCCAGAAACCAAGTCTGTCCAGTTGCTAAAGTGAGTCTCCTCAGTGGGAGCTTGTGGCTACATCTAGAGAAAACTGCTAGAGCTACCAACCCTGTGGGGTGATGGTCAAGTGCATCTGCTAACTGTCCTGAAGCCACTTTGGTCAATAGGACCTGAAGTGGGAAAGATCTGAGCATAGAACAGAGGACAGAAATGATAAACTGGGTCTGATGAGAATTGCTAAACAATGTCCTTGAAGACATCTGACTGCAAAGAGGTCTGCTTCATGTCTCTTTTCTAGATCTCACTCAAATTTCTAACATGGATCCACATAGGCAAGGAGTTTCTAGGAAACATATTTCCCAGCTTCACAAATTTAACCAGCATCAACTGATGGATGCTAAAGGCTTTCTTCAGGTGCTAAAGACACATGTGGCTTTACTTACCCATCCAACCTGAACCTGGAAGAAAAGCAGACATTTATTAGATATTCTGTTGCCCTGCACAGCATAGTGACCTTGACTCAGACTTCACTCTGAGTGTTTGTAGTGTAAAGAAAAGGATGGAAATGCCAAAAAAGTCTATGTAATAATCTAAATAATCCTGAAGATCAAATAAATTCATTGCATATGGAAGAAAGAATGAGATTTGGTCTTATTTATACGGGTTTTTAAAATAGAAAACATTCTGCCAAGAAATAAAGTATAAAAATGTTTAGAGTGAGCTTCAATTATAGTTCAGTTCAGTTGCTCAGTCATGTCCAACTCTTTGCAACCCCATGGACTGCAGCACGCCAGGCATCCCTGTCCATCACCAACACCCAGAGTTTACCCAAACTCATGTCCACTGAGTCAGTGATACCATCCAACCAGCTCATCCTCTTTCATCCCCTTCTCCTCCTGCCTTCAATCTTTCCCATCATCAGGGTATTTTCCAATGAGTCAGTTCTTCACATCAGGTGGCCAAAATATTGAAGTTTCAGCTTCAACATCAGTCCTTCCAATGAACACCCAGACCTGATTTCCTTTAGGATGGACTGGTTGGATCTCCTTGCAGTCCAAGGGACTCTCAAGAGTCTTTTCCAACACCACAATTAAAAAGCATCAATTCTTTGGTGCTCAGCTTTCTTTGTAATCCAACTCTCACATCCATACATGACCACTGGAAAAACCACAGCCTTGAAGAGATGGATCTTTGTTGACAAAGTAATGTCTCTGCTTTTTAATATGCTGTCTAAGTTGGTCATAACTTTCCTTCCAAGGAGTAAGTGTCTTTTAATTTCATGGCTGCAGTTGCCATCTGGAGTGATTTTGGAGCCCCAAAAATAAAGTCTGTCCTTGTTTCCACTGTTTCCCTATCTATTTGCCATGAAGTGATGGGACCAGATGCCATGATCTTACTTTTCTAAATGCTGAGCTTTTAGCCTACTTTTTCACTGTCCTCTTTCACTTTCCACCAAGAGGCTCTTCAGTTCTTCACTTTCTGCCATAAGGGTGGTGTCATCTGCATATCTGAGGTTATTGATATTTCTCCTGGAAATCTTGATTCTAGCTTGTGCTGCATCCAGCCCAGTGTTTCTCATGATGTACTCTGCATATAAGTTAAATAAGCAGGGTGACAATAGACAGCCTTGACGTACTCCTTTTCCTATTTGGAACCAGTCTGTTGTTCCATACACAGTTCTAACTGTTGCTTCCTGACCTGCATACAGGTTTCTCAAGAGGCAGGTCAGGTGGTCTGGTATTCCCATCCCTTTCAGAATTTTCCATGGTTTGTTGTGATCCACACAAAGGCTTTGGCATAGTCACTAAAGCAGAAATAGATGTTTTTCTGGAACTCTCATGCTTCTTCAATAATCCAGTGGATGTTGGCAATTTGATCTCCGGTTCCTCTGCCTTTTCTAAATCCAGCTTGAACGTCTCAGAGTTCCTGGTTCCACTATCACTGAAGCATGTCTTGGAGAATTTTGAGCATTACTTTACTAGCGTGTGAGATGAGTGCAATTGTGCGGTAGTTTGCGCATTCTTTGGCATTGCCTTTCTTTGGGATTGGAATGAAAACTGACCTTTTCCAGTCCTGTGGACACTGCTGAGTTTTCCAAACTTGCTGGCATACTGAGTGCAGCACTTTCACAGCATCATCTTTCAGGATTTGAAATAGCTCAACTGGAATTCTGTAACCTCCACTAGCTTTGTTTGTAGTGATGCTTTCTAAGGCCCACTTGACTTCACATTCCAGGATGTCTGGCTCTAGGTGAGGGATCACACCATCGTGATGATCTGGGTCATGAAGATATTTTTTGTACAGTTCTTCTGTGTATTTTTGCCACCTCTTCTTAATATCTTCTGCTTCTGTTTGGTCCATACCATTTCTGTACTTTATTGAGCCCATCTTTGCATGAAAATTTCCCTTGTTATCTCTGATTTTCTTGAAGAAATCACTAATCTTTTCCATTCTATTGTTTTCCTCTATTTCTTTGCACTGATCACTGAGGAAGGCTTTCTTATCTCTCCTTGCTTTTTTTTTGGAACTCTGCACTCAAATGGGTATATCTTTCCTTTTCTCCTTTGCCTTTCAGTTCTTTTCTTTTATCAGATACTTGCAAGGGCTCCTCAGACAATAATTTTGTCTTTCTGCATTTCTTTTTCTTGGGGATGGTCTTGATCACTGCCTCCTGTACAATGTCACGAACCTCCATCCACAGTTCATCAGGCACTCTGTCTATCAGACCTAGTCCCTTATATCTATTTCCCACTTCCACTGTATAATCATAAGAGATTTGATTTAGGGAGTTGATGATGGACAGGGAGGCCTGGCGTGCTGCGATTCATGGGGTCGCAAAGAGTCGGACATGACTGAGCGACTGAACTGAACTGAACTGATACCTGAATGGTCTAGTGGTCTTTCCTACTTTCTTCAATTTAAGTCTGAATTTGGCAACACAGAGTTCATGATCTGAGCCACAGTTTGCTCCCAGTCTTGTTTTTTGCTGAGTGTATAGACTTTCCCATCATTGGTTGCAAAGAATATAATCAATTAGAGTTAGAAAATATAAAACAATGACTTAGAAAAGTTATATTTATCTTATGGACTTGGGATGAAAATTAAATGTTCAATAGGAGGTGTCACATGAGCTAGTAAATTTTAATATTAAGTGTCTCTGCTGCTGATGTTCAGGATATACTCTCTAACAGTGATTCCTCTGAGGCTATCTATCTCTTTGAGCCCTCTGCCCAATTTCTAACAAGATCTTGGTTTCTTCTCTGACAAACTCTTTCCCAGAGCTTCAGAGCTTTTTGCCAGAGGAAACTGGGAAAATATTTAACTTCACAATACTCTCTCTGCAAAGATGATGCCTTCATTCATGACACAGCCTTTTAAAATCATTAAGTCCAACAACATGCCAGCCTGAAGCATGTGCATTTGGGTGGTTTCCTGACTGTCCTCCTCCAAAACACACGCGATATCAACTCAATGGCAAAGAAGCTCATCAAGCCAACAACAAAAAGATCACAACAAACACAACTGCTGTCCTCTTCTTTACAGTTACACAAAACCAACTTCTGACACTGTGTCATCGTCATTCTGTCCTGGCGGTCAGCCAATAAAGCTTCAGTTATATTGAGGTACCGTGTCAGAACACTCTAGTGGATAAATGACAAACTTTAAATGTTATTCCCATAATGGAATTAAATATGGATTTTCCAAAAATCACCTCCCTTTCAGTAGGTGGAACTTCGTCTAAACGACCTTGAAGAGATATCTATCAAGTAGATTCAAGCTCCATCTTCGTCACTTGTTTTCAAAACCAGTGCAGGAAGTTTAGTGTTTGATTCATGCCATTCCCACAACCATCTCCCCTGCATCTCACCCCGGGAGAGGTGCCTTCTTTGTTCATACTGTACTGTTTCAAATTAATGTGCTTTAATTCTGCCTTTTAATTCCCTTTCAAGGCCCTTCCTACAATTTTGCCTTTGTCTTAGTTGTCTTCTTTCTGGGCACACAAGAGTCAGAACAAAAGATTCTGTGGACAAACCTTCCTTACTACAGATCATTGCTCAGCTTCTGACTCAACAGGCCTGGAGGCTTCGAATCTCTGTTTTAGTTACGATTCATTTTTAATAGAACTGAAACAACTGTGTTGAGAAATGTGACATTTTCGTTGACTGTGGGGGAGGGGTGCTTGCCTTTAACATAGAGCAGACACTAGAGAAGCTCATGATACACAGTTCTTAAAATTAAGTTTAAAGATACAGTACAACAGCTTGTTTAAGTAAATTAACAAGCTAACAAGCAACTTTAATTCTATATTTTCAAATTAACCATTTTTAGGAAGTTAAATATTAAAAGTTACTTCCAGACTTAACATATTCTTGAATGTTAGTCAAGAAAACAAATTAGAAAGTTCAATGTCAAAAAACTAAGAAAAAAAATTAAATCTTATGAGTCTTATGTCGTTACATTTTTTTAAAATTTATCTTTAAAATAGTCTGTTAACTTTTATGTTATCAGCGTGATTCTTTTAACAGAGAATTTGGCTGTCTTAACTGAACAGCTGACACTAACCAAGAGAAAATTTAAGACTGAAGTAGCTGTAGAGAGTGATGAAGATATCATTCACTGGTATTCACCTTTTCCCAGGAAACCAACTGCTATATTTGGACAACTCTTGAAGTTAGAAACTGACTTAAGTAGAGGATAAAGGGCATGAAGCTTTAACATATTAAGGCATATGAGATGGGACAAATTTAGATTTCAAAGTTGGAATTAATACAGATATAATTATTTTTGGAAAGAACAATCTCAAATTTTTCTACTAAAAAAGGAAAAAAAGTCAATATCCCACCCAAGTCATCAAAGTGAAGCTATTTATACATATGCAACTGAAACAGAAAGAAACTAATGTTCTAAATATATTCCAGTGAAATATTTTAACATTTTTCTGAACTAAAACAAAGGAATAAAAGATGTCACTATGTAATTCAGCAACCAAATTCTATTTAGGGGCTTTATTAAGCAATACTGATACTATTTCATGAGTTAATCATAACACATGAAGTTTAAATTTAGAGCTCCAGAAAAATCCGACCCTACTTTTAATAGACGCTACACTTCATCCAGTAGAGGGCAATGGTGCATACTTACAGCTCAGCTCTAACCAGGGAAAGGGGGAAAACCCACGGGAAGGAAAGTGTGGAGCAGCCAACAGGCAAGGTACAATGCAGTTAGAACTCATTATAAATATCCCCAAAGTTTGTTACCAATGGGAGATAAGGCATTTCAGGTCTAGAGGTTTACTGAGATATTGGTAGGAAGAGCCAAGAAACGGGGGAATTTCGCTTCTGAAATGCTTTATCTCAAATTACAGAGTCAGCCAATTTAACAGTGGTAGGAATTATGCAGCTTTCTCGTTTTCTCTCTCTCAGCCCTTTAAAGCCCGTTTCTTACTTTTTTCACTTAATACTACTAAAAATCATCTTGTCATATTCTTACATGCAAGAATAAAAATTCTGGTAACTAGTATTTATTGGGTATTTATAATTTATAATATTGTTCTGTCAAAGTCTTTACATGTGCTTCAACTTATGACCTGAACATATATGTTCCTCCAAAATTCATATGTTGAAGTCATACTCTCTAATTTGATGATTTTAGGAGGTGGAGCTTTTGGGAGGTAACTAGGATTAGATGAGGTCAGGGGGATGGTGCCCCCATGATGGGACCAGTGACCTTCTAAGTACCTTGAGAGAACTGCTTTCCTCTCTCTGCTCTCCACCATGTGGAGAACTCTTGATAGCTATCCGTCAGAAGGCCCTCAGCAGAACCTGTCCATGCTAGCAATCTGATCTCAGACTTCATGCTACTAGAACTGTGAGAAATAGATTTGTTTTTAAGCTGCCCAGTCTACAGTCCTGTGCTACATCAGCCCAAAGGGACCAAGGTGCTATATTAACTCATTAATTTTTTCAGTAACTCCATTGTATATGTATTTTTGTTATTTCTACTTAAAGGTTAATAAACTAAGGTTAAGTAACTTTTGCAGTGTAGCTTATTGATCCTCACTGGTGAATCATATTTTAGAGTTTTCTCTCTACCACATCTTATATATTAGGTTCCGCAAAGACACAGATTGCCTCCAACTTCCCTCTATGGCCAATCTTAAGGTGTAGAAAAAAGGGAACCCTCTTACACTGTTGGTGGGAATGTAAATTGATACAGCCACTATGGAGAACAATATAGTGGTTCATTAAGAAATTAAAAATAGAACTACCATATGATTCAGCAATTCCACTACTGGGCATATACAGAGAAAACCATAGTTCCAAAAGACACACGTGCCACAATTTTCACTGTAACTCTCTTCACAATAGCCTGTACATGGAAGCAATCTAAACGTCCATCAACAGAAGAATGGATAAGGAAGATGTGGTACCTAGGTACAACGGAATATTATTAGCCATAAAAAGGAACAAAACTGGGTCATATGTAGAGATGTGGATGGACCTACAGACTGTCATCAGGATGAAGTAAGTTAGAAAGAGAAAAAGAAATATTGTGCAGTAACACATATTTGTGTAATCTAGAAAAATGGTATGAAAGTGCAAGTGCTAGTCATGTCCAACACTGCAGCTCACCAGCCTCCTCTGTCCATGGAATTCTCAAGGCAAGATACTGAGTGGGTTACCATTTCATCCTCCAGTGGATCTTCCCGACCCAGGGATTGAACCCAGGTCTCTTGCACTGCATGCAGATTGTTTACTGAGTCACCACGAGGAACTAACACAACATTATAAAGCAACTATACTCCAATAAAAATTAAAATAAAATATATCATATAGTGAAAGGGCATGCATAGTTTACTTGTATAGAAATAAATCCTGCTAAAGCAATATCCCATGATTTAAAAAGAAAAGAAACACCTATTTCAAAATCACAAAGATCTTTTTTCTCACATAAATTTTCTTCTCAAAGTGTTGTAAGTTTGGGTTTTACAATGAGAAATACAATCTATTTTAACTTAACTTTTATAAATCAGATTGATTATATTCTTTGCAGCCAAAGATGAAGAAGTTCTATACAGTCAACAGAAACAAGACTAGCAACTGACTGTGGCTCAGATCATGAACTCCTTATTGCCAAATTCAGAATTACATTGAAGAAAGTAGGGAAAACCACTAGACCATTCAGGTATGACCTAAATCAAATCCCTTATGATTATACAGTGGAAGTGAGAAATAGATTTAAGGGACTAGATCTGATAGATAGAGTGCCTGATGAACTATGGATGGAGGTTCATGACATTGTACAGGAGACAGGGATCAAGACCATCCCCATGGAAAAGAAATGCAAAAAGCAAAATGGCTGTCTGGGGAGGCCTTACAAATAGCTGTGAAAAGAAGAGAAGAGAAAAGCAAAGGAGAAAAGGAAATATATACCCATTTGAATGCAGAGTTCTGAAGAATATCAAGAAGAGATAAGAAAGCCTTCCTCAGTGATCAATGCAAAGAAATAGAGAAAAAGAACAGAATGGGAAAGACTAGAGATCTCTTCAAGAAAATTAGAGATACCAAGGGAACATTTCATGCAAAGATGGGCTCGATAAAGGACAGAAATGGTATGGACCAAACAGAAGCAGATGTTAAGAAGAGGTGGCAAGAATACACAGAAGAACTGTACAAAAAATATCTCCACGACCCAGATAATCATGATGGTGTGATCCCTCACTTAGAGCCAGACATCCTGGAATGTGAAGTCAAGTGGGCCTTAGGAAGCATCACTATGAACAAACCTAGTGGAGGTGATGGAATTCCAGTTGAGCTGTTTCAAATCCTGAAAGATGATGCTGTGAAAATGCTGCACTTGGTATGCCAGCAAATTTGGAAAACTCAGCAGGGGCCACAGGACTGGAAAAGGTCAGTTTTCATTCCAATCCCAAAGAAAGGCAACGCCAAAGAATGCTCAAACTACTGCACAATTGCACTCATCTCACACGCTAGTAAAGTAATGCTCAAAATTCTCCAAGCAGGCTTCAGCAATATGTGAACCGTGAACTTCAAGATGTTCAAGCTGGATTTAGAAAAGGCAGAAGAACCACAGATCTAATTGCCAACATCTGCTGCATCATGGAAAAAGGAAGAGAGTTCCAGAAAAATATCTATTTCTGCTTTATTAACTATACCAAAGCCTTTGACTGTGTGGATCACAATAAATTGTGGAAAATTCTGAGAGAGATGGGAATAACAGATCACCTGACCTGCATCTTGAGAAACCTATATGCAGGTCAGGAAGCAACAGTTAGAACTGGACATGGAACAGACTGGTTCCAAATAGGAAAAGGAGTACGTCAAGGTTGTATATTGTCTCCCTGCTTATTTAACTTCTATGCAGAGTACATCATGAGAAACGCTGAGCTGGAATAAGCACAAGAAGCACAAGCTGGAATCAAGATTGCCGGGAGAAATCTCAATAACCTCAGATATGCAGATGACACCACCCTTATGGCAGAAAATGAAGAGGAACTAAAAAGCCTCTTGATGACAGTGAAAGAGGAGAGTGAAAAAGTTGGCTTAAAGCTCAACATTCAGAAAATGAAGATCTGGTCCCATCACTTCATGGGAAATAGATGGGGAAACAGTGGAAACAGTGTCAGGCTTTATTTTTGGGGGCTCCAAAATCACTGCAGATGGTGACTGCAGCCATGAAGTTAAAAGATGCTTACTCCTTGGAAGGAAAGTTATGACCAACCTAGATAGCATATTCAAAAGCAGAGATTTTACTTTGCCAACAAAGATCCATCTAGTCAAGGCTATGGTTTTTCTAATTGTCATGCATGGGTGTGAGAGTTGGACTGTGAAGAAAGCTGAGCACCGAAGAATTGATGCTTTTGAACTGTGGTGTTGGAGAAGACTCTTGAGAGTCTCTTGGACTGCAAGGAGATCCAACCAGTCCATTCTAAAGGAGATCAGCCCTGGGATTTCTTTGGAAGGAATGATGCTAATGCTGATACTCCAGTTCTTTGGACACCTCATGCGAAGAGTTGACTCATTGGAAAAGACTCTGATGCTGGGAGGGATTGGGGGCAGGAGGAGAAGGGTCGACAGAGGATGAGATGGCTGGATGGCATCACAGACTCAATGGATGTGAGTCTGAGTGAACTCCGGGAGTTGGTGATGGACAGGGAGGCCTGGCGTGCTGCAATTCATGGGGTCGCAAAGATTCAGACATGACTGAGCAACTGAACTGAATGACTAATTATGATGAGCATCTTTTCATTTTTACTCCTTTAATAATTTTCTCATGTTTTCCTTCGTGGAGATTTATATGATGTTTGTTATTTTTACTTGTATTAATTTGCAACATAAGTTATATATTTTACACATCTCTTGTAAATCCAATCCCATTTAAAATTATTTTTATTTGCTTGATGCTAGTAAAGAATTGTATCATTGATTTTTTAAGTTGCACTGTCACTATTATTTAAAAATTGTTTACTATTGAACTATCTATAACAGATTTTTTTCCTTCCCTTATAATCCTTAACACTCTTCCTGCCTGTTTGTCAAATGTTGGCTGTCTTAGTCCACTTGGGCTGCTCCAACAAAACACCACAGGCTGTGTGCCTTATAAACAGGAGAGATGTATTGCTTCCAGTTCTGAAGGCTGGAAGTCTGAGACGAGCATAGTGAGATAAAGGCCTTCATCTGGGACACAGACTTCTTAATCATATTCCCACATGACAGAAACAAGGATACTCTCTGGGATCTTGTTCATAAGGACACTAATTTCGTTCATGTGGATGATCTAATTGCCACCCAAAGATCCTCCTGCTAATACCTTCACCTCGGGCATTTGGGTTTCAACACATAAATTCAACAGGAAGAGTAAGGGGTGCACGCACAAACATTCTATTCACAGCCACTGGCAATGATCTTCAATATTATGCTAAAAAGTAGCTGTGATGAACTCTGTATTATATCCCTGATATTATGCATGTAAATTCATCTAAATTTCTTGCAGTAAGAATGCTTTCTTTCTGTGGGTTCAAGGTATACAATGTTTATTGTTAGGAAAGTTCAATCTAGTCCTTGTTTTATGAATTTTAAAAACCAAATATAAATAATTAGTTTTATGAAATGTTTTATCTGCTTATTATAATACTCAATTATGTGGTAAAATGAAGGTAGTTGAAAAAAATAGTAGTTTATAATTATGAACCATTCTCAGTTTCCTAGTGTATTTTGGACTTAGATAAAATTTACTTAAGATATTTACTTCTAGATTTAAAATAAAAATTATCTATCACATATTTTTCTTATACTCTTCTTAGATGATTTTACAGTAGTGTTGTGCTAGCCTCATAAAATTTATTTGTGAACTTGTCCTTTTTTCCTATGTCTTGAAACAAAATATATATGGTAGATATTTCTGTCAATATAAAGTTCAGCAAAAGTCAGAAATAAAGCAATACAGACCAGGGCTTTTTGTGGAAGAGCAAGGGTAGGAAAAGAGGAAAATGGAGTATCTTTCATTAATTGGTTCACTTTTTTTTCAATATTTTAGTTTTTTATCTTGGGCTCTGGACACTAAATATATCACATCCCCAGCCACTGTGACAATTATAAAGACTCACAGCTTTCCAAATGCCAGCTAGGAACTGATATTGTCTCTGATTGAAAACAAATTATCATATTTATATTTTATAAAGTATTCTTATATTGCTTTTTAAACATCTGTTATATCTGAGATTACTTCCCCCTTTCCTAGAATATTTTTGCTAGCATCTTCCTTTTTAATCCATACATAAATCTTGCCAAAATTTTGACTTCTCTCATTATTTGTTTAAATGATTTCTGCTTTGTTTGTTGTGTTCTTGTTTCATTGGCATTATTCTGTTGCTCTTTTTCAAAGGGAAATTAGGATGACTTCAACATTTCCTGCTTTGTGACTAATTCTATACAAGGCTATAACTTCTTTCCAAACTCTGTTTTAGTGTACACAATAAATTTTAACTGTAATGTTTTCAGTTTTGTTCAGTTTTTACCATTTTATAATTTCCCTAAAGATTTGCTTTTTAATTCAAGGGTTTTTTTCTAGTACATTATTTTGTTTTTTTTCCAGACATTCAGGATTTTTTTTAAAGTTCCTTTAATTATTAATTTGGAATATTATTGCTCTGTGGATCAGAGAACACATTCAGTATATTTGCTTGTTAAAAATATAGTGACGTCTTGAGAAAATTTAATTTTTGACTGCTTCTTGTTTAGTCATGTAACAATATTTAATGAATATTCAGTTTCTGTGTTTCTGATACACTTTTAAGCACTTGGGTAAGTTAGTGAATAAAAAAGATAAAATCTCTTTCCTCGAGGAGCTTATATTCTACCAGAAATAAAAAAGATAATTAATACTAGTTAGTAGATAAATGGAAAGCTAGAAATAAACAAACGTTATGGGAAGAAAAATGGAGAGATGGGTAAAGCAGATTGGCAATGGCAAGTGAGACAGGATTTCAATTTTATAAAACAAAATGATCAAGGTTGGCTTTCTTGAAAAGGTGGCATTAAAACAGATAATGAAAGGAGATGAGAGCTTGAATTAATAAAATATCTGGAAAAATATAATCCAAGGAGAAGGGCCAGCCCCTTCAGTGTCTTGAGGTAGCCAGATCCTTCAAGGAATGTGTGGTTATGGAGGCCAAATGATGGAGGGTCTCACAGGGCACTGTAAAAAACTTGCTTTTTTATTCAGACAGAGAAGCTTTCAGAAGTTTTAAAACAAAGGAGTAATATGATTCTCACATTTTAAACACTGGCTATTGAGTGACTTATTGGTTATGGGGGTCAAGGATGGAAAAGAGAAGAATTAAGAGATAACAGCAGATCCCTTGGAGGAGGAAATGGCAACTCACTCCAGTATTATTGCTTGGAGAACCCCAAGGACAGAAGAAACTCATGGGCTACAGTCTATGGGGTCACAAGGAATTGGACATGACTGAGTGACTTAGCCTGCATGCACCATGATGAATCACATCATGGATGTTGCATTGGAAACAGTGAAATATGGCTGGATTATGAGTATATTTTTCAGTCCAGTTCAGTTGCTCAGTCATGTCTGACTCTATGCGACCCCATGAACCGCAGCATGCCAGGCCTCTGTGTCCATCACCAACTTCCAGACTTTAGCCAAACTCATGTCCATTGAGTCGGTGATGCCATCCAACCATCTCATCCTCTGTTGTCCTTTTCTCCTCCTGTCCTCAATTTTTCCCAGCATCAGGGTCTTTTCAAATGAGTCAGCTGTTCGCTACTAAACCATCAATGGATAACTGAAGAAATCAAAGAATAAATTAAGCAATACTTAGAGCAAAAATGAAAAAGAAATCACAATGAGCCCAAACCTATGAGATGCAGCAAAAGCTGTTCTAAGATTGAAGTTTATAACAATACAAGCCTCTATCAGGAAACAAGACAAATTTCAAATAAACAGTTTAAATTTATACCTAAAGCAACTAGAAAAAAGATGAATGAAGTCCAAAGTTAGTAGGAGGAAAGAAATCATAAAGAAGAGGGAAGAAATAAATGAAATAGAAAAATATAAAACAAAACAAAAAAGAGGTCAATGAAATTAAGATCTGCTTTTAAAAAGATAAAGAAAACTAATAAACTTTTGTGGGTTTTCCGTGGTGGCTCAGTGGTAAACAATCTGCCCACCAGTGCAGGAGATATGGGTTTGATCCCTGGGTCAGGAAGATCTCTTGGAGAAGGAAATGGCAACCCACTCCAGTATTCATGCCTGGGAAATCTTGTGGACAGAGTAGCTTGGTGGGCAGGAGAGTCAGTCACAACATAATGACTAAACAATAGCAACAACAATAAATCTTTACCTAGCCTCATCAAGAGGGCAAATCAAATAAAATCAATAAAATCAGAAATGAAAAAAGAGAAGCTAAAAATAAAACTGTGCTATGCGGTGCTTATTTGCTCAGTCCTGTCTGACTCTTTGCGACCTGATGGACTGTAGTCCGCCAGGCTCCTCTGTCCATGGGGTTTCTCCAGGCAAGAATACTGGAGTGGGTACAGAAATACGAGATAAGAGATTATTGCAAACAAATATATGTCAGTAAAATGCACAACCTAGAAGCAATGGACATATTTCTAGAAAAATATAATCTGCCATGATTTCACCAGGAAGAAATATAACATATGAAGAGACCAATTACCAGTAATGAAAGAAACTCCTGACAAACAAAAGTCCAAGAAAAGAAAAATTTGCAGGTGAATTCTACCAAATATTTAGGTTTCACTTCTCAAACTTTTCTAAAAATTGCAGAGAAAGGAATGCTCCACAACTCATTTTCAGATCAGGATCATCCTGATATCAAAACTAGACAATGATATACAAAAAAGAAAATCACAGGCCAGTATTACTGATGTACACAAATACAAAAATCCTCAA